>NW_016107518.1:1537265-1576407 GCF_001604975.1 Cebus imitator
TCGTGATCCACCCGCCTCGGCCTCCCAAAGTGCTGGGATTACAGGCGTGAGCCACTGCGCCCGGCCTAATGTATTTTTTTAAAAAATAATTTTTTATTCAGCTACAGTTGACTGAATCCAAGGATGTGGGACCTGTGGATATGGAGAACCAACTGTATAAATAATGCTGTTATAAATCTTTATGTACAAGTTTTCAATTCTCTTGCATGGAATTGCTGGATCAAATGACAATACTATATTTAACTTTTTGGGCCAGGCATGGTGGCCCACCTCTGTAATCCCAGCACTTTGGGAGACCAAGTGGGGTGGATTTCTTGAGCCCAAGAGTTCAAAACCAGTCTGGGCAACATGGCGAAACCACGTCTCTACCAAAAATACAAAACTTAGCGAGGAATGGTGGCTCATGCCTGTAGCCCCAGCTACTTGGGAGACTGGTGTGGGAGGATCACCTCAATCTGGTGAGGTTGAGGCTGCAGTGACCCATGACCATGCCACTGGGGCAAAAAAAAATTGGGGGGGGAGTTGTTTGTTTTTTGTTTTGTTTCAGTTTTGTTGTTGTTGTTGTCGTTGAGACAGAGTCTCTCTCTGTCACCCAGGCTGAAGTTCAGTGGCAAGATCTTGGCTTACTGCAACTTCTGCCTTCCAGGTTCAAGCGACTCTCCTGCCTCGGCCTCCGGAGTAACTGGGATTACAGGTGCCTGCCACCACACCCAGCTAATTTTTGTATTTTTAGACAGGGTTTTACCATGTTGACCAGGCTGGTCTCAAACTCCTGACCTCAAGTGATCTGTCCGCCTCGGGCTCCCAAAGTGCTAGGATTACAGGCATGAGCCACCACGCCCAGCCTGGAGTTTATGTGTATGCGTGTGTATGTGTGTACGTATGAGTGTTTTAACAATTTTACATTATCACCAGTAATGTGGAAAGATTTCTATTTCTCCTCACCCTCACCAACACTGGTTATTTTATGTTGTTGGTTTTTTTTAATTATTCCACTTATCCTAATGGGTATAATGTGGTATCCCATAGTGATTTAGATTTTAATTTTCCTGGTGACTAATGAAAGTTTCACTCTTCTTTCTTGTAAACTTAACCATGCACTTTATTTTTAAATTTTTATTTATTTGTTTATTTGAGATAGGATCTCAAACTTTTGCTCTGGCTGGAGTACAGTGGTGCAAACATGGCTCACTGCAGCCTCTGCCTCTTGAGCTCAAGCAATCCTCCCATCTCAGCCTCTCAAGTAGCTGGAACTACAGGTGTGAGACACCACACTCAGCTAATTTAAAATTCTTTTTGTACAGATGGGGTTTCGCCATGTTGCCTAGGCTGGTCTTGAACTCTTGGGCTCAAGTGATCTGCCTGCCTCAGTCTCTCAAAGTGCTGGGATTACAGATGCAAGCCACCATACCCAGCCAACCAAGCACTTAAAAAAAAGGTTGGTTATATCACTGAGTGTTTGTAGTGGGCAGACCCAGAATACTTTCCCCACTACTTTCTCTGCAGTCAAGAATTAATAATGGGTTAGGTGGGTGGATCACGAGGTCAGGAATTTGAGACCAGCCTGGCCAATATAGTGAAGCCGTCTCTACTAAAAATACAAAAATTAGCTGTGTATGGTGGCACACCCCTGTAGTCCCAGCTAGTCAGGAGGCTGAGGCAGAAGAATCACTTGAACCTGGGAGGCAGAGATTGCAGTGAGCCAAGATCACACCACTGCATTCCAGCCCGGGGGATAGAGAGAGACTCAGTAAAAAAAAAAAAAAAAAAGATAGAATTGGCTAGGTATGGTGGCTCACACCTGTAATCCCAGCACTTTGGGAGGCCAAGGAGGGCAGATCGCTTGAGGTCAGGAGTTCGAGACCAGCCTGACCAATATGGTGAAACCTCGTCTGTACGAAATACACAAAAATTAGCTGGGCCTGGTGGTGGGTGCCTGTAATCCCAGCTACTAGGGAGGCTGAGGCACAAGAACCACTTGAACCTGGGAGGTGGAGGTTGCAGTGAACTGAGATTGCACCATTGCACTCCAGTCTGGGCGACAGCGCAAGACTCTGTCTCAGAAAGAAAATAAAGAATTAGAATTAGGCATAGAAATGTATGGCTAGAGGGAGCATATGTTTTAGGTTAGCTAGAATTGGTATTAGAAGAGCATTCCATATTAAAATTTTTACCATATGGCATAACTGACATAGAAATTAGATGGCTATTAGCAAGTTACAGAGTTTGTTAAAGAGATGGGCCACCCAGTCACTGCAGAAGGCTCATTATGGGGGCATATATTGGGGAGATACGGGAGTTGCTCAAGCCTAGCTGCTCCTGTATCCAGAATCTTCTCATGCCCTGGGTTCAATATATCCTTGTCCCATATTTTAAAACATGGGATTAAAACTCTGTCCAGTGGCCATTCAGCCTGCCCCACTTGCTTGTCATTATAACAACACAGCTGCAAATCATTCATTCATTCGTGTGTTCATTCAGATTATAGCTCACTCCACATGCACAATAGTTATCAAACATCAAGAGCCTAGCACGGAGGACAGTGGCCATGATTGCTGTAGGCACAGCCTACACGATGGTCAACAACACAAAGCGGGTTCCTGTCTCCCAAGTCTTAGATTACAGCACTGTTTTGTGGAACTGGACAGCCTCTGAGTGTTACTGGGCCTGCTACTCTGCTGTGTGCAGTTTCTACCCTCAAACAGGACAGTAGCTTCTTCAAGGCAGCCCCTATGGCACCTTCGGAACACAATTAGAATGATCTAGATAGAGACTGTCAAGTGTGCACTTTCAAAAAGAGACAATCTGGATTTAATTAGAAAGAGGATTCCATTAACCCATTATTTAATCAACTGAAAGGCCCTCTAACCTGAAAATTTGGAAATGCAAATGAAGGCAGACACAGTCAGAGAGATTTTTAATATCTAACTGTCCAAGGGTCAGATTATAGCTCACTCCACATGCACAGTTAATACTCTCCAAGCCTTTTCTCAGTAATTGCTGTAAAAAGCTTTGAGACACCTTGAGCATAATCATAGTTCCAGAAAAACACATTAGACAGCACATTAATTACATTGGTTGCCAAAAATATGGGGGAGCTGGGGGGACAACTGCATAAGGGTTGGGGCTGTGGGACAGCCAGAAGGAAATAATGTACTTACTTTAACCTGTAAAAAATGCAAACCAGGACATCTGAGAGAACCATCATCTGGAACCCAGATGGTCAGGGGAGGAACACTGCTGACAGCCTGACGGTCAGAAGGGGATTTGGGAAAGCTGCTGAGCATGGCCCTGTGGCTGAGCCCCACAGGGGAGGCATAGCCCTGCCCTGCAGGAGCCTCCACTGTGATGAGGAAGCGCCATGGGCCACAAGAAAGCTTCACCGAGTTTGATGACAAGTCCTTCAGAATGCTGTAACTGAAAGGGCAATTAAACAGAATGATCCAACCCTACACTCCCACGTGAATGATTTCCTGTGGTCAACTTGATCACCTTCCCCAAAACTGGCCTAAGTTTCTCATCATCGCCCATGCTGGAACATCCTCCATTCTTTTTTCATTCATCAATTTCCATTTATCACTCAAGATTCAGTACAAATGTGACCTCTTAGATCAGTTGGCCCACACTGATCTCTCCTTTCCCCACTTACAAAGTCTATGGATTGGTCACAGACTTCCTTGGATAAGGAACCAGGCCTTAATTCAGCTCTACCTCTCTGGGAGTATAGTGCCTGTGCCCATATGGTTCTTGTCCTTGTATATCTTTTAAGTAATTGTCTTCTTGACCTAGAGGCAATGAAACATACAAATCCCAAAGAGCTGCTCACATCAGCCAGGACTTGTAGGTCCACGAGGGCCAGCAAGGGAACATGGAGCAGAACAGGGACATAAGAGCAATGCAAAGCATCAGATGCACCTAGGCAGCTGTTGGAGACTTCAGGGTTAACCCTTCCAGTCCCAGCTCCTCACACTGCCTGGGTCAATAGGGTAGGGCTGGGACCCTGGGGAAAAGGAAGCCAGGACCCAGGACGATCCAGGCTGCCTTAGAAATTCTTCTCTCAGTGATGTTGCTTAACTCTTTGTGAACTTAACTACTGCTGTTTGGGCTGAGAGAAATGTAAAGTAGACTGGAAAGAGTCTTTACCTGGGAGGCAAGAGGCCTGGGTTCTATTTCTGGTTTTGATCCATTACCATTGAGTGGTCATTTAAAGCTCTCAGGTTCAATTGCCTCACCTGAAAATGGGGATAAAGGACATCCGATCTGCTTGATGGAGTGGACCTAAGCCAGAGGGCCTCTTGAAGTTATTTCCAGATCTAATATATATTATGTTTCGTATTTTTATTCTGCAATATTATACCCAGGAAAGTACATAAAACTGATGGTTTTAGATGAATGTAGAGTTTAATCTTCTTACTGACCACCCAGGTAATCAGCACAGCTCAATAAAAAGATTATTTCTAGCACCACTAAAACACCCCAAGTGCCTCTTCTTAGTCACAGTCTGTGTTTCTCCCCAAGAAGAATACACTATGCTGAAAATGATAGTAGTCACATCCTATCTAAGTATGCAAGCTTAGGCTAGGTAGTTTGGCTGCTGATTTCTTAAATGTCCTACAGATGGAATCATGTAGTATTTATTCTTTTGTATATGACTTCTTTGCTCAAAATTGCATTTGTGAGATTTGTTTATGTTGTTGCATGTAGCTGGGTTCATTTTTGTTGCCGTATAATCTGTTGAATGAATAAATAAACTATGGTTGATGGACATGTAGATTGTTTCTAGTTTGAGGCTATTGTGGTGGTCAATACTGCTATGAACATTCTTGCCCATGTACATTCTTGTACAGGAATTTCTGGGTTATGGTATTATGAGTATGCATATCTTAAACTTTACTAACAAATGCCATTTTTCTAAGATGGTTATGCCAATTAACACTCCCATCAACAGTATAAGAGAGTTCCCCTTGCACCATACCCTAGCCAATGCCTAGTGCTGCCAGATGTTTAAGGAAAAATTTACCCATCTGATCGATATGTAATCGAATCTTATTGTACTTTTCCTTGATTAATAAAATTGAACTACTTTCCTTAAATATATTCACCATTTGGACTTCCTTTTTTGTAATGTGTCTGTTCAAGTACTTAACCATTATTTAAGCTATGTTGTCTTTTTCTTATTGATTTCTAGGTGCTCTCTCTTGTCAGTTAGATGTGTAGAACACATCTTCTCTCATTTCATGGCTTATCTTTTTACTCTCTTACTAGAATCTTTTGATGAACAAAGGTCTTAATGTAGAACAGTCTTCTTTTTTATGGTTGGTACTGTTGTGCATCTTATGAAATCTTTACCTATCCTAAGGTCATGAAAATATTCCCCTATCTTCTCTTACACATTTTTTACTATTCTGTCTTTAAATTTTAGGACTCCAATCTATTGAGAATTTTCCAATCCACCTGAAATTTGATTTTTGTTGATGGTGTGAGGATAAGAGTCGGTTTTTTTCCACTTAGATAACCTCTTATAAGAAAAACAATCTTTTCCCAGTGTATAGCATTTTTTTCTTTGTCATACATCTAGTGTCCATCTATGCACAATTTATTTCTAGGTTCTCTATTCTATTCCATTGGTTCAATGGTTCAATTTTTTATCTTTGTACCAATATCACATGGACTTAGTTACTCTAGCTTTATAGTAAATCTTGATATCTGCTAGAACAAGTCCTCTTACCTCTTCTTTTACCTTGGTTAAGCTTTACCTTTTACATTTTCACATAAATTTTATAATCAGCTCATTGTGTTTCATAAAAGAATCTTGTGATTTTAATTGGGTTGTATTGAGTCTATTGATAAATTTACAGAAATTTTACATGTTTACAATGTTGGCTTCTGATCCATGAACATGGTATATCCTTTTTTTTTTCTTTTTTGCCTTCTTTAAATCTCTCCAATTTTATAGTTATCTTTATTGAGATCTTAAAATTAGACCATCCACAGCAGCCACTGCCCTCAAGAACTTCTCAGTGCTCCTCTCTGGTGCCACCATTCACACAGATCTCCCTGTCCACAATTCCATTTTCTCTTCAAGCCTACAACAATCCAAGGGGACAGAGACCTCCACCTTTACTTTCCTAAGCCTGTTCACCATTTCTTTTTTAACCTATCTCAAATGCTACTTATCTCCACATCAATCTAACAGTGAACACATTTCCCTATTAATCCTGATGGTCCCTGCTGGTGCCACACAAATTGCTGGCAAGTGGCCCTCATGAGTTGATGGTTCTTGCTGTGGAAACTTTCCTTGAGTCCTCTCTTCTCACAATAGCCTGTACATCACCATGGTAATGCTTCAGCTCTAGAAATGCTCCAAACATGTTAAGATAGGTTTCTTAATCTCTAGGTTTAATGGTGTCTGCACTTAAATGCCCCAAGTTTACACTCCTTGTCCAAGATCAGGGGACATCTATAAGAGTTATTGAGGCCAAGGAGGCTCTGATGGACACTGATAAGAAGCACCCCTTCACCTCAGTGCAATGCAGAGATACTCCACAGGACAGACTGCCATATTATCTGTCATCCACATTCCCTTAGTTAACTCAGGCATATCATGTGACTTCTCTCAACCTTAGATTCCTCATCTGTAAAACTGAGATAACACTTGCCCTGGCAGACACTGTAGATTAGATGATTTAGCATCTATTTCAACCATATTGTCTACTGTCTTACTTTAAAAGAGGCTGGCAAGTAACATGCTCACATCCCCACTTTCTGTTGTAGAAAAAGGTGTCCATGATACCACACAGCTCTAACTACTGAGATGCAGACAGAAGACCCCTAACTAATGAGATACAAATAGAAGGGAGGCCTTCCATTCCAGAATAAAAAGCCAATGTCTGACAAGGAAAAGGCTATTGAATTTTACTATTTGCTGGGTTTGTTTGTTTGTTTGTTTGTTTTTTGAGACAGGGTCTTACTCTGTCACCCAGGCTGGAGTGCAGTGGTGTGATCTTGGCTCATGGCAACATCTGCCTCCTGGGTTCAAGCAATTTTTGGGCCTCACTCAGCCTCCTACTCCCAAGTAGGTGGAACTACAGGCATTTGCCACCATGATCAGTTAATTTTTGTATTTTTAGTAGAGATGGGGTTTTACCACGTTGGCCAGCTGGTCTCGAACTCCTGGCCTCAAACAATCCACCCGCCTCAACCTCCCAAAGTGCTGGGATTACAGGAATCAGCCACCATGCCCAGCCTGCTATTTGTTTTTTGCCTTCCTCAATCCTCCTTCTTTTTGCCTTGAGCTTGGATGACATGTTTGGAGGTACAGCATCTATTCTATTCTAGTCTATTGTTCTATTCTACTCTATTCTATTGTAGAAGTAAACACACACTAACAATGGTAAGGCAGGTAGATAGAAGAAGCCTAGTTCCTTATAATGGCTTTAGTTGCCATGCTTGGGTCATTTTTCTTTTGTCTGACTCCACTGCACTTTAGAGAGTGGGCCAGGGAAGAGGAGGGAGGCTAGAGCTACCCTTTCATTGTACTCTCTCATTCCAGGCTTGGTCAGGGAGACACCATCTGAGACTTGGGTTGTAAGTCCGTGAAGGCCTCTATTCACCCAGCACCTCTCCAATCAGCCCTCAGAGCCAGAATTACGGCTTCCACATCCCTGTGTGACAGGCCCTGTGCCAATTGCTTTGTGTGTGGGTTCATTTGACAGTCAACAAATACTCATTTAACAAATATTGGAAAGGTACAATACTTTTTGTGTAGTAGGCTGAGTTCTAGGTGAACAAAGAACATAAAAATGTGTGCCCTTCTAGAGATATGAATGACAGCCATGATCCCTCAGTTGTAGGAATTTCACATTATCTTTGCAGGCCAAAATGATCAGCTCTAAGAACCCTGACCCTTTAACATGTAAAGCAGGCCTGACCTTCCATGCCAGTGCTGTGTTCTTTTCCCCCTACTACTGGGTCATACTTAGATCCCTGGGGCCTGGTCCTCAGCCCTATGTGGTTGATATTGTTCTGTGTCTTTTGCCGTCCATTGTCAGTCCTCTACCTCTCCTGCACTGCTGTTGGTGGTGAGCTACTGATTTACCCATCAGAGTGATCCTAGCTTTCGACACCACTCTTGTGCCATTGTAGCTTTCTTCCAACTCAATTTTCCCTAATGTCTCAAAGGTAGATACTCCCATGACATAGTAGCATCCTCCACGTGCAGGAAGACTCCCAGATGAGAGTCTTCTGCTTGTGTGAATGTTCCTCAGAGAAATTCTCCCACTTTTCTGAGAGGGAAAATGGCTCACTGGAGAAACAGCTGCAAAGTCTAAAGACACTGGCTCTCTGGGGCCTGACTGACATCACTGTGGATTCTAACTCAGTTGGATACAGAGCAAATGCACCTGGTTCTACTGGTAGTGGTGGCCACTCTGCAACAGCCTCTCTGGATAAATCCGGCCTGCTCTACGAGTTGATGCCAAAACTCAGAAACATCAGCACACTAAAGGAGACCTTCAGAGATGCAGAAAAAGCAGTTGGTTCAATATCCGTTCATAATAAAAAAATAAAAACTATTAGCATCTTCGTATTCACTTTAAAGTATTCCTTTTGAAGTTCAGAACAAGACAATGGTGCCTCTTTTCAATAAGCTAAGGGAGAGCCTAGCCACACTAGGGAAAAAAAAGATACTGGCAAAAAAGCAAAAACAAAAACAAACAAAAAACCGGCTGGTCGCAGTGGCTCATGCCTGTAATCCCAGCACTTTGGGAGGCCAAGGAGAGTGGATCATCTGAGGTCAGGCATTCGAGTCCAGCCTGGCCATCATGGCAAAACCCCGTCTCTACTAAAAAGACAAAAGTTAGCCAGGCATGGTGGGGGGCACCCATAATTTCAGCTACTCGGGAGGCTGAGGCAGGAGAATGGCGTAAACCTGGGAGGCGGAGGTTGCAGTGAGCCGAGATTGTGCCATTGCACTCCAGCCTGGGCAACAAGAGTGAAACTCCATCTCAAAAACAAAAAACAAAAACAACAACAACAAAAGCAAGCAAACAAACAAACCCATACATATCTCTATTAAAGCATAAATCAGTTAGTACAAAGATGTCAAAAATGTATTGGAAATAAAATAAATCATCATTATTTGTAGAATAATGCATACAAAAATCCAAAATAATCTACAGTAAAATTATTAAAACAAAGAGTAGGAGACGGTGAAAACATTAATTGCATTCATATTCATATACAGCAACAATAAATACTTGGAAAATATAATTTAAAAGACTGTCAAAATAGCAAAACAACAAAAAAAACTACAAGTTCACTAAGAATAAACCTAACCAACACATCCAGGGAGATTATTTAATGGAGAAAATTATACAATATTATTGAAATATTTTAAAGTAGATCTAAGTAAGTGTGGATTTTATATATATCTTATATTGATATGTGATAAAACCCAAAATTATAACTATGGCAGTAGAGTCTTAGGCAATCGGGTTTTTTGGTGAAAATGAACAATTTAATCCTAGTGTTTATATGGAATAGTGAAGAATTAAAAACAGCCAAGACAATTTTGAAGATGATATAAGGAGAGACTCCCCCACCAAATATCAATATTTCATATAAAGCTATGTTAGCTAAAAGAGTGTGGTATTGGAATGAACATTGACAAATAGGAAAGCCTAATGGATAGAGAGTCCACAAATATGTCTCTGCCTATATGGATGTCTGATATACGATAGAGGTAGAATTTTGAGTCAGCAGTAAGTAGCGCTGAAAACATTGGTTACGGCACATAAAAAATTAGATCTGTAGCTCATGTCATGCACAAAACGAATTCTGGACAGATTGAAGACCTAATTATGAAAAGCAAAACTTAAAACCTTTTAGAGGAAAAAATAACAGAATATTTCTATGAACTTGGAGTAGGAAAGGATGTCTTAAGGAAAAAAGCATCAACAACAATGGAAAATAAATTCAACTACATTAAAAATAAAAAAGTTTGTACAGGCCAGGCACAGTGGCTCACATCTGTAACCAGCACTTTGGGAGGCCAAGGGGGACAGATCACCTGAGGTCAGGCGTTCGAGACCAGCCTGGCCAACATGGCGAAACCCCACCTCTACTAAAAATACCAAAACTAGCCAGGCATGGTGGTGTGTGTCTGTAATCCCAGCCACTCGGGAGGCTGAGACAGGAGAATTACTTGAACCCAGGAACCAGAGGTTGCAGTAAGCTGAGATTGTGCCACTACACTCCAGCCTGGGAGACAGAGTGAGACTTTGTGTCAAAAAAAAAAAAAAGTTTGTACAAAAAAAATCACAATCAAGACGTCAAGTTATTGATTGGGAGAAGATCTATGCAGTGCATTAAACCTGCAAAGGGTCAGTACATAGAAAATATAAAGAACTATGAAGCATTGAGGAAAAAACTAACACTGCAAAGGAGAAAATATGGTCAAACAAGGAATTCACAGAAAAGGAAAATCTAAGTGGCCAATAAGAGAGAAAAAATGCACAACCTCATAAGCAGTCAGATCTGCAAAATTAAGAGGACATGATATGCCGTTTCACACTCAACAGACTGGCAAAAATTAATAACTGTGATGAGCTACTAAATACAAGACGTATATACGCTAGAAATCAACAATTAATTTACTACCAGCTAAATAGGAACTCTTGTACTTATACATGAGAAAACGTGTATGAAATCTTTATTTCAGCATAGTTTACAATAGAAAAATATTGGAATCAACCTAAATATCCAGTAATAAGAGAATTAATGAATAAATACATTATGATATAATTAGGATCAACACAGATAAATATTAAAGAAATGTGAGTGAAAAAAATAAAATTATGGAGCACTTAAGTGTGATACAATTTATGTAAAGCTTAAAAATATGCAACGCAATGCTATATATTATTCATAAATACCTACACATGTAGTTTGGATAGGAATGATGAACAGCAAATTCAAGCTACTGGTCATCTCTGAGGGCAAAGAGAAGAGAATTGCAGACTGGTTTAAAAGGGCTTCAACTGTATCTGCGATATTTTATTTCAATTTATAAATAAAAGGATCAGAAGCTGAACAGATAAAGAAAATGTGGTACTTACACACAATGGAGTACCATTCAGCCATGAAAAAGACAGAGATTCTGTTATTTGCAACAACATGGATGGAACTGGAGGTCATTATGTTAAGTGAAATAAGCCAGGCAGAGAGAGACACATCACATATTCTCACTTATTTGTGGGATCTTAAAATCAAAACAATTGAACTCATGGAGATAGAGAATAGAAGGATGGTGGCTAGAGGCTGTGAGGGGTAGTGGGAGGGTTGGGGAGGAAGTGGAGATGGTTAATGGGTACCAAAAAATAGAAAAAATGAGTAAGATCTAGTATTTGCTAGCACAATGGAGTAACTGCAGTGAGTAATACTTTAATTGTGCACTTAAAAATAACTAAAAGAGTACAATTGGATGGTTTGTGACACAAAGGATAAATGCTTGAGGTAATAGCTATCCCATTCTACATGGTGCAATTATTACACATTGCATGCCTGTATCAAAACATTTCATGCACCCCATAAATGTATACACCTACTATGTACCCACAAAAATTAAAAATAAAAAAAATTGTTTTTAAAGGTTGGAAGCAAAGATGGCAAAATGCTAAGATTTGACAAGGTGAGTAATAGGTACATACATATACTTTTTTTGTTTCTGCGATGGGGTCTTGCTCTGTTGCCCAAGCTGGAGTGCTGTGGTGTGATCTCAGCTCACTGCAACCTCCACCTCCTAGGTTCCAGTGATTCTCCTGTCTCAGCCTCCCAAGTAGCTGAGATTACAGGCAAGCACCACCATGCCCAGCTAATTATTGTATTTTTAGTAGAGATGGGGTTTCACCATGTTGGCCGGGCTGGTCACATATACCCTTTTCTGGTGCCTGAGCTATCTCCTATCTTTAAAAATGCTATGGAAAAGAGCTACCATGGAGGTCAGCCCTCTGTCTCAAGAGCCCTTCCATTCTTCCAGGAATGCTTCCTTGTAGAAGGGAGGGTTGGAACAGTCCATATCAAAATAGCCATCCTGTGAGCTGGAGGAGGTTTCATTCGTCATTTACTTCTAGCCCAAATGCTGTCACCCTATTTTCATGGATCTGGTTGCTAGCAAAGGTTCTTTCATGTGGGCTGCAGCCTGCTTCCTGGGCGTCCTGCCTTCTTCCTCGACTGTCAGAGAAAAGAACGTGGCTGCTATCCCAGGAAGCAAGATTATCTCCCTCCCCCTCTCACTGTGCCTCCCCTTCCCCCACAATCTTCTGTCTTTTTACATTTCATTACTTTTAACTTTGTAATATGAAACGTTTTAAACATACAAAAAGGCGAGCGAATGGTAAAATGAACTGGGTGATAGATCATCTCTCAGTTTCATGAGTTATTAATATTAATACTTGCCAATCTTATTTCATAAATCTTCCCGATGTTTTTCCTTTTTTGTCGGCAGTATTGTAAAGCAAATCTCAGATTTCATTTTATTTCATTCATAAATACTTCAGTGTTAGCAGACGACTTTTTAAAGTTACCGTAACGCTATTATCACATCTAACAAAATTAAGAGTAATCCCTCAATATCTTCCCAACACAATAATACAGTATTATTCTTACACCTGGGCCAGACCCCACTCTTTAGAGGTTCATGTACATATATATATATGTATATTAGAGATAGGGTCTTGCTATGTTGCCCAGGCTGGTCGTAGCCTCCTGAGTAGCTGGGACTACAAGGGTCCACCGTCACACCTGGCCAAGGTTCTTACATACTTCTAACACTAACAAATAACTAAATACATAAGTATTAAAGAATATGTTGGCACCCCTCTATCACCCTAGATTGAGCATACAGCCCTGGCACAAATGACCCATAGCCTAACATCTGCTCTTGTGACTCACACCGTTGAAGCCTCTGGAAAATGCTCTTATTCCACCCCCATCCACCACCGGCCTGTAAGTAAGAAGTGCCTGCCTCCAAATACCGAGTAGGCATCAGAGCTGGGCAATTTTTGAGGTTAGAGTTGGGTCCACTTCTGGGAGCCTGTGGATTTTAGCAGTAGAAGCACTTAAGCAGAGAAAGACAGGTTAATTAACTTGTCAAATCATTTCTCTTAGAGAGTGTGATGTGAATGCAGCACGCTCTTGCATGATAAATGTCTGCCTCCGTAGTGCCAAGAGACCATGTCCTTGCTTCTCTTCATGTTCTAGTTCAGAGTTCTGGAGGCACTAGTGAATCTGCAAAGAATTTGCAATAGTTATATATGGTAACTGAGGACTATTTTGCAAAAGTAAACTATTCATACTACTCTTAAATTTGTATCTGCTAGATCTAGACGTCCTGTCCCTGATGTATAATGCTGATTCTTTACATTAGCGATTAGATGGACAATAAATGCTAACACTGATTATTTTTAATAAAAATACTTCAGATGTAATTACATTTTTTTAAAGTAAAAATTTTAGCCTTAGTCAAATAACTTGGATTTTAACTTTTGATAATCATTCCTTATGATTTGTATTTGGCCTTTTAATTCATGGGTAGTTAAGAATATTTCAAACTTTTTCTGTAAGGATCCACGTACTAAATATTTGAGGTTTTGCAGACCATGTGTGGCATACAGTCTCTGTGCTATATTCTTCTTTGTGTTTGTTTTTACAATCCTTTAAAAATGTAAATGCATACCAACCACGATGAGATACCACTTCATTGCCAGTAGGATGGTTAAAGTAGAAAGACAGGCAGTAACAAGTGTTGGCAAGGATGTGGAGAAATTGAAAGCATCACACATTGCTGTTGGCAACATAGCTGGGTGTGGTGGCACACACCTGTAGTCCCAGCTACTCGAGAGGCTAAGGCAGGAGAATTGCTTGAACACAGGAGGCAGAGATTGCACCACTTCACTCCAGCCTAGCGTCTGGCAACAGAGCGAGACTCCGTCTCAAAAAATAAAATAAAATTAAAAAAAGGTACAGCCTCTTTGGAAAACAACTTGGCAGTTCATCACAAGGTGAAACCCATGACCCAGCAATTCCATGCCTAGGTATATACTCAAAAGAATTAAGAACATGTGTTCACACAAAAATTTGTACATATATATTCATAGCAGCATTATTCATTATAGCCCTAAAGTGAAAACAACACAAATGTCCACCAACTGATGAATGGATAAACAAAATGTGGTGTATTGTGGTATAATGAAAAATGCATTTGGTCTTTGTCTGCAGTTCCTGGCACAGAGCTCCTGAAATTCTGGGAGTTTCCTGAGTGATAGGAGCATGTAGTCATTCATTTCAAGCCCCTTTGACTACACTTGAGTTTTTTTGTTTGTTTGTTTTGGGTGGGGGCGTTGAGATAAAGTTTTGCTATTTTGGCTGGGGCTGGTTTCAAACTGGGCTCAAATGATCTTCCTGCCTCATGAGGCCTCCAAATAGCTGGGACTACAGGTGCACACCACAGGGCTTGGCATTCATTCATTTATTCATTCATTTTTGAGATAGAGTCTCGCTCTGTCACCCAGGCTGGAGTGCAATGGCTGATCTCGGCTCACTACAACCTCCACCTCCTGGGTTCAAGTGATTCTCATGCCTCAGCCTCCTGAGCAGCTGGGATTACAGGCATGTGCCACCACGCCAGGCTCATTTTTGTGTTTTTATTAGAGACAGTTTTCGCCATGTTGTCTAGGCTGGTCTCGAATTCCTAACCTCAGGTGATCCACCCACCTCGGCCTCTCAAAGTGCTGGATTACAGGTGTGAGCTACCATGCCTGGCCCTGGCATACATAGTTTTGTTAATGAGGCAACTTACGGTGGAGCCCCTTGATAGTGTCAGGATGGTGGCTGGTCACTAGAAAGACCCAATGTGGACAGGGACTTTCAGTGCCCTCTCCTATCCCCTTTCCCCATCTCCAGGGAGAGCAGGGGAGCTGGAGATTGAGTCATAAAAACTCTTGAACAATGAGCTTCTGGAGGGTGGTGTGTCCAGAGAGGACAGGGGAGCTCTGGACCCCACCCCACATCCCTTGCCCTATGCATCTCTTCCATTTGGCTATTCTTTGGTATCCTTTACAATATGCCAATAATTGTAAGTAGAGCACTTTCTTGAGTTCTGTGAGTTAGTCTAGAGAATTACTGAACCAGAGGGTCAGGGGTGGGGGTGGGGTCATGAATTTGGAGTCAGATGGACAGAAGTGTTAGTAGCCTGGGTACCCCATTTATGGTTGGCACCTGAAGTGGGAGCAGTCTTTTTGGACTGAGCCCTTACCCTGTGGGGCCTGTGCTAACTCTGGATAGTGTCAGAGCTAAATTGAATAGTAGGACACCCAATCGTGTTGGAGAATTGGTTGTTGGTGTGGAAAAACAGCAGGTACTCGGTGTCAGAGTGTTATCAGAAAGTACTACATATATATCCATACAATAGAATATTACTTATATACAGTATATGCTACAATGTGGATAAACCTTGAAAACATTAAACTAAGTAAAAAAATCAGATATAACAGGCCATATATTATATGATTCTATTTATATGAAATGTCCAGAAAAAGCAAATTCACAGAGACGGAAAGTAGATTTGTGGTTTCCAGGGACTGGGGGCCAGGAGGATGAGAAGTGATTGCTAGTGGGTCATGTTTCTTTTTGGGGTGATGAAAAGTGTTCCAGGATTAGATCATGGTGATGGTTGTACAATTCTGTGAATATTCTGAAAACCACTGAATTGTATACTTTAAAAGAGTGGGCTAGGTGCGGTGGCTCACGCCTGTAATCCTTGCACTTTGGGAGGCCGAGGCAGGTGGATCACCTGAGGTCAGGAGTTCAAGACCAGCCTGGCCAGCATGGTGAAACCCCATCTCTACTAAAAATACAAAAATTAGTTGGGTGTGGTAGCGCATGCCTATAATTTCAGCTCCTCAAGAGGCTGAGGCACGAGAATTACTTGAACCCGAGAGGCAGAGGTTGCAGTGACCCGAGACTGCGCCACTGCACTCCAGCCTGGGCAACAGAGCCAGACTTCACCACAAAAAAAAAAAAAAAAAAAAGTGAATATTATAGTATATGAATTACATTTCAATAAAGTTGTTATTAAAAATGTAAAAACTGTACAGGCGTGTTGGCTCACGCCTGTAATCCTAGCACTTTGAGAGGTTGAGGAAGGGTGATCATGAGGTCAGGAGTTTGAGACCAGCCTGACCAACATGGTGAAACCCCGTCTCTACTAAAAATACAAAAATGAGCCAGGCGTGGTGGTGCCTGCCTGCAATCACAGCTACTCAGGAGGCTGAGACAGAATGTGGAGGTTGTAGCTAGCCGAGATTGCACCACTGTACTCCAGCCTGTGCCACAGAATGAGACTCCATCTCAAATAAATAAATAAATAAGTAAAAACCATTTTTAGCTCAAAGACTGTACAAAAAGCCAAAGGCTGCATTGGGCCTGGAGTTTGCCCAATTCCTGTTTTAACTGATTAAACTGTTTTGGAAAACATGTGCGAGGAAAATGTAAATTTCTACTCTTAACCCAAGCTCTGTTAATGCAAGCGATAGTCCTGATCTAATATCTAATCTATTCTCAGAATGTCTCTTTACACATTCACTGACCCCTCTTCTCAGAGTTCTGTCTTCTCTTGTGTCTCTCCAGAACTTTCGGTCCTCCTATATCCATTGTTCTATCTGGTCAAACACAGATGGGGGAAGTGGGGAAGAGGAAAAACATTCTCACGTAGCTAGATCAAATAGCTAAAACACAAGCAGACCTTTTGCACTATGAAGATTTAAGAGCACAAATCCTGCACATTTTATAAAATCAAGTAATTAAGGTAATGATGGCAAAACGTGTAATGGTGGTGGTGGGTGGTTATGGCGGAGGACAGAGTCCTGATGCAGATATCGCCGTCTATAATGGAATGAATACCAAAAGATGTTTGAGAATAGCCCCCTTTTTGCTAGCGATATTGCTGTTTTTCTCTTATTCCTGAGTTAGCCGGGAAAATGAGTCTCTGCCAGGGTCTGGGCAAATAGGAGTCTGCAGTAATATTTAGAGACCTATTTTGCGATTTTATGGAACTGCTGAAAAGGTCAGGAACATTTCTTTAAATGTCAATGGCCTGAGGGTCCAATTACCCATGGGAGGACATTCTCGGAAGAGGAGCTTTGTAAGTCTGGCAGAATGGTGTGGGAGGAGCTTAGGGAGTAGGGAACCAAGGAGGCCCCAGCGTTCCAAGGGAGAGGGTCCTGGGCATTCTCTTGTGGACGGAGAAGGCCTGGTGGAATTGCTTCTCCAAGCAGTGCCTGCTGCCTCCTCTACCCCTTTTAGGGAGCCAGGTAAAAGCTGGAGATGATGCACCCTCCTCCCAGACTCCAGACTGTGGAGTTCCCAGAATTCTCTGTGCAGATCCCTGGGACTGACCTGAGGAAGCCCAGCAACTGCATTCCGGGCCGGACCATGTGTTCAAAATCCCGAGCAGACATTTCAAACTTTAGTGAACCTAGTTCTCTACCAGAAACATATGAAAAATGTAGATTTGCAAATGAGCCCCACATGTAGGAATTTGGAGTCAAAGATCTTACAATGAACAGTATATATCTCTATTTATCTACCTATCTATCTATCTACTGCATCTGTGACCAAAAACATATATAGATGGAGTTGTGCTCTGTCACCCAGGCTGGAGTGCAGTGGCACCATCTCAGCTCATTGCAACCTCTGCCTCCTGGGTTCTAGCAAGTCTTCTGCCTCAGTCTCCTGAGTAGCTAGGACTACAGGTGTGAGCCATCATGGCAGGCTAATTTTTGTATTTTTAATAGAGATGGGGTTTTGTCATGTTGGCCAGGCTGGTCTCGAACTCCTGGGCTCAGGTGATCCACGCACCTTGGCCTTCCAAAGTGCTGGGATTACAGTGTGAGCCACCATAACCAGACAGTATATTTTTTTAATAATGAGGAGGGAAGCTATTTTCATGGGAAATAGGCAGCTTGTTAAAATGTATATTCTTAGACCCTCAACCCCATGGAGAGGAAAGGGTGTCTGAAGCCAGAGGGGAACCCAGGAAGTTGTACTTTCAGCAACTTCCCCAGGAGATTCTGAGTGGGCCTCTCCAGACCTCCCTGCAAGAACCAGTGCATTTGCCTGAAGACTCTTCTGTCCCCTGTGAATCTCTCCTGAGGAAAACTGGGTCTGTTGCAGTAGCCATGTGGGCAGCAGGATGACAGGGCTTTGAGATCAGATGGTGTGATCTTTAGCAAGTCACTTAACCCTTTTGGGCTTCCAGTCCCTTTCAGTAGCACGCCCATTTTACACAGGGATACTATTGCCCACTTCCAGTGATTGTGGAAAGGATTTAATGAAATAATGAACTGGAAGAGGTCAGCCCAGTGCCTGGCCCTTGGTAAGTGCTTTGTAAATGCAGGCTCGATTACTATTATTAGACATCTGGGAGGCTTCAGGTAGGGCTTCTGATCCCAGCCATCTGTTTCCCTCTACACACAGGGCTGGCTGGTGTGTGTCTGAGTGTGATTGCATGCGTGTACCTGTATCTTGAGTACATCCTTGTTTTCTATTGCTCCCCTGCCCCTCCTTATTGCTGCTACGCCCACCAGCCTGCAGCTCAGGGATGCCGACCCAAACAAGGGGGAGTAAAGCGGAGCTGTGTTTGCCAATATCCCGTTCCAGTCACGGCCAGCTCCTCGGGAAGGACAGCCTGTGCAGATACACAAGGCTGATTTGGGCACAGACGCAGACCGTGGCCCCGAGGGACCTGGTGTCTGGGTTTTCCCTGTGGCCTGAAGCATTTTGGAGCCAGAGTTTCCCCAGGACAGATATGCCCAGGGTCCCTTGCAGGGTCTTCCTCCCCCTTCCCCTCTGCTCTCGGGATGCAATCCAGTCCTTTTCCCTGAAGCCACGGAGATATTTTCCCAGCAAACAGAGGGCTCCCCAGAGTTGGCCAGAAGGGATGTATGTGAGCTTTGCTGGGGAGGGGAGATTGAGGTTTTCTCCTTCAGCCTGCAGCCGGAAGACAATCCTCACTGCCCTTCCCCCACCTACTACAAATAGCTCCTGCTCAGATCCAGGAATCTTGCTGTTTGACAGAGGAGCCGCAGAGACTCTAAGCGTTATGTTTTTTTTCGAGGCAGAGTTTTGCTCTTGTTGTCCCAAGCTGGTGTGCAATGGCGCCATCTCAGCTTACTGAAACCTCTGCCTCCTGGGTTCAAGCAATTCTCCTGCCTCAGCCTCCTGAGTAGCTGGGATTACAGGAGTCCCCACCACACCCGGCTAATTCTTTGTATTTTTAGTAGAGACAGGGTTTCACCATGTTGGCCAGGCTGGTCTTGAACTCCTGACCTCGCGTGATCCTCCCACCTCAGCCCCCCAAAGTGCTGGGATTACAGGTGTGAGCCACCGTCCCCAGCTGAGTATATGTTTTGACGAGGAATTTTTCAGGCTGCCATTTATTGCGTGCCTACTATGTGCCAAGAGTTTATATTCCCCGACCACACACCTCTCTCTCTTTCTTTTTGAGATGGAGTCTTGCTTTGTTGCCCAGGCTGGAGTACAGTGGTGTGATCTCAGCTCACTGCAGCCACCACCTCCTGGGTTCAAGTGATTCTCAAGCCTCAGCCTCTGGAGTAGCTGGGCTTACAGGCGCCCCCCACCACACCAGGCTAATTACTGTATTTTCAGTAGAGATGGGGTTTTACCGTGTTGGCCAGCCTGGTCTCAAACTTCCAGCCTCAAGTGATCTGCCTACCTTGGCCGCCCAGAATGCTGGGATCACAGATGTGAGCCCCTCCCCATCTCTTTTAGCCCTCGTTACAACCCTGTTGGTTAGATACTCTTTTCCATTTTACCAGTGAAGAAATGGGATCTCGGACAGGTCAGAAATGGTGGCACTTTTAATTCAAGCCCAAAGATGCCTGACTCCAAGTCCTGGGATCTTATCTTTGGGCTATATTTCAACCACTAAGTAAAGCTGACCAAGACAAGAGGATGCAGAACAAGGCCAGACGCGGTGGTTCACGCCTGTAATCCCAGCACTTTGGGGGGCTGAGGTGGGAGGATCACGTGAGGTCAGGAGTTCAAGACCAGCCTGGCCAACATGGTGAAACCACATCTCTACTAAAAATACAAAAATTAGCCAGACATCAGGGTGCGTGCCTGTAATTCCAGCTACTCTGAAGGCTAAGGGGGAAGAATCACTTGAACCCCAGAGGTGGAGGTTGCAGTGAGCCGAGATCCCACCATTGCACTCCAGCCTGGGCGACAAGAGCAAAACTCCATCCCCCCCTCCAAAAAAGGAGAGAGAATGCAGGACAAGACGGCAAGTGTGGGACACCAGGGCCAGCATCTGGTCTGGGGTGACAGGTGAGAACAGTCTCTGGGTCAGGACTGGCCAGTGGGGAGCTGGGGATGATGGAAGGAAACACATCCATCTGTGTATGCCCCTTGTCAGCCAGAGGTGATGAGAGTCACATTCACAAAGCTTCTCTAGTGGGACTTGGAAAAAAAGTCCCACAGTCCTCTTTGTGAGAGAGGAGATGAAATAGTCATCCTGATTTGTCTCTCTAGCCCTCCTCAAATTCTGGAGACAGGCCCCTTTCTTCTAGCAACCTGCTTCTTCCTCCTTTCTACCCACAGGGTTCCCATAGAAAGAGCCATTTGACTCCAGCCTCAGTTCAGCATGGATTGATCCAGGGCCAAGCTGAACTCATCAACTTCCTCCCTGGGATTTTTCTGAGCTACTACTGAGATGGAGTCCATTTCTCATTAGGAGCTGAGGCTGTGAGGGGTGAAGCTCAGGAGGCATCTGAAGCTGATCTACATTCAGAGAGGAGCAGAGACAGGGGATGTAGAAGGAAGGAGGGAGACAGGTTCCTGGCTGCATTCAAGACTTGAGTTCAGCCGGGCACGGTGGCTCATGCCTATAATCACACCTGTAATATTTGGAGGCCTAGGCAGGTGGGTCACTTGTTGTCAGGAGTTTGAGAGCAGCCTGGCCTATGTGGTGAAACCCCGTCTCTACTAAAAATATAAAAATTAGCCAGGCATGGTGGTGCACATCTGTAATTCTAGCTACTAGGGAGGCTGAGGCAGGAGAATTGTTAAAACGTAGGAGGTGGAGGTTGCAGTGAGCTGGGATCACGCCACTGCACTCCAGCCTGGTGACAGAGCAAGATTCCATCTCAAAAAAAAAAAAAAAAAAAAAAACTTGAGTTCAGATGTTCCTGTGGTCCAGCAGCAGCCCTGCTCTTCCCCTTGTTGATTGTTCAACCCTTCTAGTTGGGATGTGTTTGCCAATGTCTCACAAAATTGGGTTCTGTCCCTTGCCACCAAGAGACCTAACCAATCCACTCTGTCATCCATCACTGCTCCATGAGGAAGACACAGCCAGCATGTTCCAGAAAGCTGGGGCAGTCAAGCCAATCAGAGGGGCCCAGGTGCCTGATGGTGACATGAGGCCATGCGTCGGGGAGGCTCAGGCCTGGAGCAGCTGGCCCCAGTTCTGGGCTGCAGAGCCCTGGTCAGAAGCCAATCTTCTGGGCCAGGCTGGCTCCTGGTACCCAAAACAGAAGCCAAAGAGATTGGGTTTAGAGGTGGCTGCTCTAAATTTGTCATCACTCAGATGCCTGAGCCAGAAATGTTGCCTTTCCTCTGACCCTCAGGGAATCACTTAGGCTTTTCCTGGAAGTCCGGGGCCTGGTCAGATCATTCCAGAAACCTTCAGCCAGATGTCCCTCCGAGCTAACATGGATTAGGGAGGGAAGAAAAGGTGAGAGGTAGAGGGACAGGGGAGGAGGGAAACAGTGAAGAGGAGCCTGCAGAAAAATCCATCTTTATTTCTTCATCAGCAGTTCCTACGAGGTGCTTCCTCCACCTCTTTCCTTCCTCTAGCAGAGATCTGGACTTTATTCTCCTTTCAAGAAAGCTTTTCTGCTCAGCAGGAAGGAGCGGTCAGGAGTGCAGGGCTGATCAGCAAGATTCCACAAAGCTTCCGAGCAGCCCTTCTGGGGCTCAGCTACCCCCCAGGGGCTTCTTGGTCCTGGCCAAAGATCCTAGAGGATGCTCATTCTAGGGTGGAGAGAGCTGGACCCTACGACTATGCAGCTGGCCCTCCTGTCCACAGTGGAGACACAGCTGAGGACTCCAGCCCCCGTTTGCTGCCTGTGGAATGAGTCAGGGGTGTAACTGAGTAAGGTCCAACAGCTATTGTGTTGGGAGTCTCCCACTAGGGGGTGGAGAAGACAGTGCCCTGCAATCTCCCCCACACTCACTACCTACTCCCAGTGTCCTTTCCCTAGTGTCAGCTCATGGAAGGGTCATAAGAGTCCCTAGAGGAAGGTGTAGGGAATCCAAGAGGCCCACACATTGGTGTGCCAGAATGTAGGAATCCATGAGCCCCACGTTGGACACCAGAAGGTAGGGAGCCAGCCCTACATCACCTGTGGGTACCCCAAGTTCAGTGGTGACAAAGGAATGAAAAAAAAAACAGATTAGAGAGACAGTGGGACCAGGAGGCCATCGCTTATTACTCTGGAGGAGGCAGTGAAGGCCCCGAGCTCTGATTATCCACACTAGTTATTGATTACAATCATTTTGGTCTATAGGGTAGGGGTGGAGTGAGGGTGGAGTGAATCAGTGAGCCGGAACTGGTGTGTCATCCTAAGGATTGATAACAGTGGTGGTTTGGGAGTTTCACAAAACAAGAACATGTGGTTATCTTTAACTTATTATCTATGTGCAGCTGATGGAACACGGGCCTTACAAGGAGCCTACAAGTCTGGCTACGTCATAGTGCTACGCAGGGATGTTACGTCCTTGAGCACAATGTTTATGGTAACAGAGCCGAGGTCACCCTGCACCGGAACATGAGGATGGAGAGGCCTTGCTCCTCAGAGGCCTGCTGTGGCCTTCTGCAGTTTGTTGTTCCTTGTTCATGTTACTCATCACCAATTTATGTAGGCACTCTGTAAGTCCTTTCTCCTTTGCTGCCTTTCCCAACAGAAGGTCAATGATACCCATCCTCTCGGCATTCATGGAAGGATGAGTACCAGAGTGGGGGGCTCACCCACCGAGAGCCCCGCGGAACTCCGTTCGGCTCTCCGCACCGCTCTGCCTTGCCCTGTAGCCTTGTTCCCACCTCTGTGCCTCCCTGCAGCTTGGGCTTCCTCCAGCTCTTCTAGCTTTTGTCCTGGGCTAACATTTTATACGTTCTACTTCAGCCTGTTTATCTAGGCTGTCACCTAGTCGCTGTCACCACCTCTCTGTTCCACCTGCATTCTGTCCTCTCCCCGATACTCATTCCCCTCGAGACAGCCCCTGCCTCAGGGACAAGTGGCACCCTGTAATGTCAAGGGAAATGCAGGCTGACTGGCAGGGCTGGTGCTGTGCAAAGCTGCTTGCCGCTCTCCGCATCCCAGTCCCTCTTCCCTTCCTCTCCCAGCTCTCCCAGACACCTCCGAGGCTCTTCAAGGCAGACCCAAAGCTGGCTAGTTCCCAGGGTGCTTGGGAGGTAGGGCGGGGAGAGGAAGCTGTTCATTAAAATTCACATCAAGAGAAATAACTAATCAGAAACCATTTGTTGCTTAATTGGTTTTAAACTTCAGGAGGATTCCTCATTAGCCTAGGGGTGATCTTTGCACAGCGGTCCAATGGGAAAAGGAAGATTGGGAGGAGGGGAGCAGAAGCCCCTTCCTCTGCCAGCCTGCACCCCACTCTCCAGCTGGGCCATCAGAGATGCCCCTATGCTTCTTGCCGTGAGCTCCCAGAGCCAAGTTCCGGCTTTGCACTCCTCTTCTTCCTTCAAGCCCCCTCTTCCAGGAAGCCTGCTGCTACAGTCTGAATGTTTGTCCCCGAAAATTCATCAGATGAAACCGAATCCCCAGTGTGATAGTCTGAGGGTAAGGCTTTGGTTGATGATCAGGCCATGAGGGCAGAGCCTTTGTGATTGGGGCAGTGTCCTTATAGAAAAAGCTCTAAGGAGCATGCCTACCTCTCCTGCCAGGTGAGGACACAGCTAGACGTTGGCAGACTGCAACCTGGAAAAGAGCCCTCGTGGGAACTCGACCATGCACTCTGATCCTGAACTTCCTAGCCTCCAGAACTGTGAGGTATGAACTTCTGTTGTTTATAAGCTACCTAGTCTGTGGTAGTCTGTTGTAGCAGTAGGAACAAACTAACACAACTGCCCTGATCACCTGGGGCATGGTTCCCAGCCATGAGCTCTGGACCACACTAGTTACCTTTCTTTCTTTTCTTTTCTTTTCTTTTTTTTTTTTTTTTTTTTTTTGAGAGAGAGTCTTGCTCTGTTGCCCAGGCTGGAGTGCAGTGGTGTCATCTTGGCTCACTGCAACCTCCACCTCCCAGGTTCAAGCAATTCTCCTGCCTCAGCTTCCTGAGTAGCTGGGATTACAGGCATGTGCCACCATGCCCAGCTAATTTTTATATTTTAGTAGAGACGGAGTTTCACCATATTGACCAGGCTGGTCTCAAACACCTCACCTCAAGTGATCTGCCAACCTCGGCCTCCCGAAGTGCTGGGATTACAGGCTTGAGCCACTGTGCCGGCCCACACTGGGCACCTTTGGACGTATTGATCATGCTTTTCAGCCTGAGAGGTGAAGCTTTCTCCCCATTCCTCTCATTAACTTCCATGTCTCCCTCTTCCTCTGCCTCACTGCTCCTCCCACTCTTCTCTCTTCTCTCCCTCCTCCTCTTTCCCTTTCTCTTCCTCCCACCCACCACCACTTCTTCCTCCCAAGTCAACTCCCCTGGTGGCTAAAGGAAACTCGTCGTGAGTGGCTGCCTCCAAGGGATGCTAGAGCCCTCTAGCATTTTCATCAGCATTCTAGTTGGTAATTCTCAAATCCCAGCCCCATTCCAACTTCCAACCAGACTGCTGCCTTCTGCCCGGGAGTTTGGGGAGGGGACACTGGAAACCCCTTGTACTCAGAGAGAAAGGAGAACTTAGCTTGGGGAAATGAAGACCGGGGAGATTACAATGAACTCTTCATGTTTTGTCCCGTGCAGGCCAGAAGGACAGAGTCAGGACTGGGGCTGGACTGGATTTAAAGAAGAGTAGTGAAATAACCACTTGTTTTGTTTGTTCAGGCTTCTAGAAACAGCATTCCTTTCTTTGGGGAACTCCCCTCTCACACTCCATACGATTTCAACCCAGTGTCTAGGGTGTCCTAGCCTCAGGTCATGGGTTAACACCCGGCCAGTCAGACACACCCATGGCCCTATCTCTGGTGATTGGCTCAGAGATGGGCATATGACCCAAGCCTGGCCTCTCTCAATCTCCCTGAGAATGTACGCGTGGTCACCGGGACAAAGAGTCTCTGTCTTCTGGTTCCCTTAGCTGGGATGAGATCTACTGGGAGTTGCTGGCGACTCTGTGCCAATCACAAGGAGAAACAGAGCCAGGAGTTGCAGGGAGAGAGCAGAAAAGTCCTGAAAACATTGTTTAGGTCCCTAGAGTCCTTGAGGTCACTTCTACTGCTACTCTTCCCAGTTTCCTGGGCCAATACTCTCCCTATTTTGGTGAGCCAGTGAGTTGAATTTCTGTCACTTCAACTCAGAGTTCCTGACTGACTGACATAAGAACTTTCTCACAGTGGGAGCTGTCCAAATGGGGCAGGGCCGTCTCGGGAGGTGGCAGCTCCCAGAAAGAGCTGGACAACCTCCTGCCAGGGACACTGGAGAGAAAATTTCTGGGTCCAGTTGTGCCAGATAACAGCTAATATTTATCGAGTGCCTGGCATTTTATAGCCATTATCTCCATCCTCACAACACCCCTGTGGGGAGGCATTCGCGCCATTTCGTAGACAAGGAAACAGGATCTCAGAGAGGTGCAAGTCTTTTTGGCTCCAGAACTCCTGCTCCTTAAGCCGAGATTCAGAGGTTCTTTGCCCACACCCTTCCTCAAAGCCTAGATGCCTCTGGAGGGGGCAAATGCAGTCCTGGGTTCTGCCGTCAGCTCAGCAGCTCCTAAATAGGGCAGTCGATAAAGGCACAGGGCTGTGTCCAGGTGAGCAGGGAAGCACATGGCCCCAGTTGGCTCTGGGGACAGGTTGTCTGCAGAAGCACAAGAGTGGAAGAAACCCAGTGGAGGGGAGGGGTCCTCTTGGGAGGGGGCAGGTGAGCAGGAGGTGTGTCTTCCTCCAAAGATCTGGATGAGGGGTTCTGCACCTTTTGTGTGTCATGGACACCTTCGGGAATCTGATGGAATCTGTGCGCCTTCTAGAAACAAGGACATGTGCAAACATGCAATGTATTGCATACAATTTCGGGGGCTCCAGAGACTTCCTGGAGCCATGCATGGAACCCCAGTAGCCCAGTTAAGAACTCCTTGTCAAGAAGCATGAAAAGTGCCCAGGGGCTGCCCCAGGCTGATCCACAGTAGCAATGACATCTCAGAGAAGCCAGACCTACCTTAGCTGATGATTTTAACCAGCACATCCAGTGGGGAAGGAGAGGGAGTTTCTTTGCCCCTTTCTCTTAGGACCTTGCCCCCGAGCACCATGCTGACCCAGTTCTCCTGCTTCCATTTCCTGCAGGGTCTGGGGCTCCTGTCTGTATTAGCCCAACTGCTAGAACTACGATGAGGGAGAGAGGAGGAGGATCGTGGTTGCTTCTGACTCCACCTCTGACTCTGCCTCCACACTTCTCTAGAGGAGACTGAGTTTCAGGAGCTATCCAACGAAGGATGAAAGAAATGACTCAGGGTGGGCCGATGAGGCAAAAGGGGTGAGTTGTCCATGAAGTTGTCCCATCAGCAGATGGGAGGAGGGAGGTGGAAAGGAGACCAGAAAGATGAGGAGTCTCCTAGGGAAGCTTTGGCCTCCAAACAAGGCTGAGCTTCATGGTTGAAGAGCAAAACTCAGTAGGGCTGGAAGGGCCTGCTGAGAGGACCCTGGAGGTCAGGCTTCTTCCTTTGAGTCCATACCATCCCACCAACCCCTATCCCTGTGAGCTCTTCCTTCCCAGGGCCTCCCTCTGGAGCCTGACCCCCTCCTGAGGCTCCCTCTATCTGAACAGCCTGTCCTGCATATTTGTCCCCTTGGTCTCTGAGGTGTGACTTTTATCTGCAGTGCCTGGGCCTCTGGAGCCAGGCACTCCCAAGCAAATAGAAGACACATCAGCCAGGAATGCCGGGTGGGGGGTGGTGGTGCAGGGTGAGGGAACGCCCCTGGAAAGGCTCCCATGTGGAATGTCTGCTCTCCACCTCAAGCTTCTCCCACCTGACCCTTCACCCCCTGGTCTGGGCTGGGCATTCCTGTTTTGGGCTCCCGAAGCTGGGTGTACTTTCCTTATTGAAATTGCCAGATTAATTGCCATCTCCTTTCCCATCAAATCAGTATCTGGTCCACTATTCTACCACCAGCATCTAGCAACTTGCTTGGCATATAATAGGTACATTGCATCCAATAGATGCCCAGCCAATATTTATTTATAAGGGAAACTGATCACACACACCCTGCACCTGGGGAAAAGGCCCCAGCTGCACTGTGAAAGTAGCATGAGGTGCAAGACCCCGGCAGGACTGGGAGGCAGGAGGCCTGCAGTTTGCTTAAATTCCACCAGCTGTGGCTTTGGACACTTCCTTCTCCTTCCAGGCCTGTTTACTCATCTGAAACTTGGACTTGAATGGACTTGATAATCTGTGGTTCTAGTGCCAATATAAGACTTTTTATTTTTATTTTATTTTTAAAATTTTAATTTTTTTTTTTTGAGATGGAGTCTTGCTCTGTCTCCCAGGCTGGAGTGCAGTGGGGCAATCCTGGCCCACCACAACCTCTGCCCCCCAGGTTCAAGCAATTCACCTGCCTCAGCCTCCCAAGTATCTGGGATTACAGGTGTGTGCCACCATGCCCAAGTAATTTTTGTATTTTTAGTAGAGACAGGGTTTCACCATGTTGGCCAGGCTGGTCTTGATCTTCTGACCTCAGTTAATCCACCCTCCTCGGCCTCCCAAAATACTGGGATTAAGGCATGATCCACCATGCCCGGCCTCGATACAAGGCTTTTTAAAGTATCGTGATTAATACATGAAAATTTTGACTCACAATCAACAAACCTTGGCAACTTAGCCTTTCTTTTACTCATGGCCAGGCACCATGGGTATTTTTATCTATATGTCCCTAGTCTAAAAAGAGTCTGTCTCCTCATCTAGCCATGTATGTGCCCACAGCCTCTGTGCCCACAGCCTCTGTGCCCACAAAATCAACTAATTACTTCGCTCACTCATTTGTTCATTCAGCGATTATTTATGGAATGCCTGTCATGAGTCAGAGATAATCTGTGTTTCCCTCACCATCTTTGCGAGAATCTTCAAGAGAATGACTGGTAGGTACCAGGGAAGGCTCTTCACATAGAGAATCATCACAGAGGCATGTGGTGGGTCAGAGGAGGCCCCTCCTTCTTCCCCTGCCCCGCCTCACCCCTCCTGCTGTTCTGCAAAGGTCCTGCTCCTGGGTGAGATCAGCCCTGTGCGCTGAGCACAGAGGTCCAGCTGGCTAACAGACTTTCCATGTGGCAGGTGGTGACATGTGGTGCAGCGATCTGGAGAGAGCAGAAAGGGGCTAGTGCTCAGCCAACTTCTGCACCCCCCCAGTGGAGACCTGTTCACACCCCCCAGCGACCCCCTTGCACACACCAGCCGAATATAGGTGGGAGGCATCACGGGGCCCCTCTCAATGACACTCAGGATGGACGAGTGAGCTGGCTGTGTCACCTGGGTGCATGCTGTCTAGGACTCATCACGGACTCCAGCTAGAGCTGCAAGGCCTTCCTTCTAGATGCCAGATTCTGGTCTGACTTGTGCGTTTCCCCACTGGCTGGCAGTGTCCTTGCTCTCTTCCCACCAGGGTGTGGAACAACCAAAGCTTTGTGCAGCGCAGTGAACACGACAGGCATGTAGCCGGAATCCCAGCCACAGCCACCGCAGTCCATTCCTTCCAGAACCCCTTGCTTATTTCAGCCTTCCTAAACTCTTGTGAAAGAAAATAGATCTGGAGCCTCCAAACTCACTATGCCAAAGGGACAGCTAAGCTGGGGAACTGAGTCACACAAGTACTGCTTTCCTTTTGTTCCCAAACAGGCAGCTGTGATTTCACAACCCCAACAGAGTCTCATTTCGCCTGCTCCCTCCTTTCACATGTTTACTTTCACTTATGTCAAATGCAGATTTACTCAGCACAGGATAAAGCATCATTGACTTTTTCCTCTGCTCCTTTTCACGTGTAAAATGTAGATTTACTGAGGCGAATCAGAGCCTCACAAGAACGTAATCATCTGCCTCACGGCTTACCCTCATTCCTTATTTTTTTCCTTCCTGTTTGCTCTTTCCCCTTTAAATATGAAAGTTCCCCAAAACTCCCTTTGGAAAAAGCAAAGGTCGCAGATGCGCCTGTGGCTTGGATTTCCCTACCCTCCCTCCCAGCCTCCACCTGCAACTCCCACAGCCTGTCCTTAACCTTGGCTAAATAGACCTCTACTTGATGGAAACCTACCTCAGTCACTTTCGGTTTACAGCTTTATCTCTTCCATTTGGCCTTGGGTACAGATGGGCTCAGGGTAGTTGTGAGCAGGATCAAGAGAAGGGGGGAGGCATAACTGATGCCATCTGCACTGAAGGCGCCAGCTCCAGGGTGGTCTGTAGAACCCCAGATGCAGAATGTAGGGCATCTCTCCCCTCGAAGCATCCCATGGGTGACCTCTGAGCAACACTGGGCTAGGTGCATGGCTAAATTTGGCCAAGTTGTTTTCCCCTTCGGTTTATACAGTCATGAGTTGTACCTGCTGAGTGCAGCTGGGGAGAGTAACCCAGGCCCAGGCACTGGCTTCTCAACGCATTCCCCCTTCCAGGCTCAGCTGGGGTCCTGTTACTGCTTGGCAATCCTTTTAAAAAAGAACTTTGTTATTTAACGTACTAAAAAGCCATATAAGTACCTTGTAGAAAATTTAGAAAATAAAGGTAAGTAAAAAGAAAAACCAGTCATAATTCTCATGATTCCACCACCCAGAAACAACCATTGCTAACCAGCTATATTCTAACAGTTTTATGTCTGTCTATATATAGATATATTACATATTCTTTTCAAAAATCGGATTATTGTGTCCATACTAGTTGTTCAACGAATATTCCTATTTTTTCATGTAATCAAATGTTATTTTTCAACATATTTGAATGGCTGCATACATTCTATTATACTGAAATTGGGTTATACGTTAGACTAATATTTCATATTAACCATTTGTGCCTCTCTGAAGTAACAAGAAATCCAGCGCCCCTCTCATGGGGACTTCTTCCACCCTGAACTGAAGGACTTCCTGAATCCGAAGGGCTAGTTCGTCCATCCAAAACCACATGAGGAGAGTGCTGGAGTCTCCAACTCACTGTGGCTTCCGCTGCCACCCCAAGGTGTCACAGCAGGACCTGGCCCCGGACCATCTGAGCATACTTGGCCACCAAGACAGTGATGTTCTTACTGGTCCAGATTTCTACAGGGACTGTGGTCCTTCTTTAATGGAGGAAGACCCCAACATGCCAAAGTGCCTAGGATGGGAAGGGCTTCCAGTCCAGACACACCAGCCAGAACCCTGCCGGCTTAGAGTCTGAGCCAGGTCCCCATCACCAATGGATCTCATTCAGAACGATCTCAATCCATGAGAGGGAATCCGGTCATGTTAATTACTGAAAGAAAGGGGTTAAAGGCTTCTACTCCTTTTCTTTGGGGGCTCTTTGCTCCAAAGAGATAGCCCACCTCTTTCTCAGCAGCCATTCTTGAGAAACTATGAGTTCCCTCAAATTTCCTTTTCTGCTGGTTTCCCATGCATTCTTTTATTTGCCTCTCTTATCAGGAACTGTCCTCCCCCTCCAGGCTAACCCTGTGTCCCCTATACACTGCGGATCTTCTATACACTATACACTTCTGTATCTTCTCTCTGCGTCAATTATCCCTTCTATATATCTTGCATCTTCTATCTCTCCCTCTTTACTAAATCCTTACCCTCCCCCAGAGGGTCAAATCGCTCAAGCCTAGAAAACAGGTAAGCAAATATACGTGCCCCTTTCAACCTTAATTCCCCTCTATCTGCCACCCAACTTTCTCCTTATCTTTCAGGCCAAACTTCTACAAAGCACAGTGTACCATCGCTGTCTTAACTCCTCAACCCACATCACCTGGGCACCTTGGCCATCCCTTCAATGAGACTGCTTTCTCAGAGGTCACCACTAACTGGGGTTGCCATGTGACTCAGTTTTCCAGGAAGCATCCTGCTTTACCCCTGTTGTCCCAAAGTGTTCTGAAGCAGCCCCAGTTTAAACACTAAATGTTATGACCACCTCATGGCTGATCAGCCGCGACCAACACAGCCCACCGCTCCGTCGAAGTCATTCTGCACAACCTCCCTGCAACACGGCGCTCTGTCGACTGTGCTGGTCTTGGGTTTTCCTCCTCCTCTGGCTTATTTGACAACCCTCTGCTCATGTCTCCCCTCTCCTCTCCGTGTGCTTTCTCTTATCCACGTTCACAGCATTCACTTTCCCCACACAAGCCAATGCTCTTCAATCTTCAGTTCCTCTTCTTTAGCATTTAATCTCCTTCTGAATTTCACCCACACCCTCAGCTTCACTCAACATCCCTGCCGTCACCCTCAATCCAGAGCAAATCTAAAGACTTCTGGGAATTGCCTTGGCTTAAATGCAGGTTTACAAAACTACCTCCCCCCCAGACTTGACAGAAATGAACCAAAGGAATGAAAATGAGAGAACAAGTTGCACCAGGGCTGAAGCCATGGCCCAATTCTTCCCAGACACAAAAGAAGGCTTGAGTGGAGACAGACCTTCCTTTTGGAGGGGAAGAGTCAATGGTATCAAGATAATCGATTCCCTCGAAAATTCATTTATAATTCAGTAAAATCCCCAACATGTTTTTGTTTTTGTTTTTTTGAGATGGAGTCTCACTCTGTCGCCAGGCTGGAGTGCAGTGGTGCAATCTCTGCTCACTGCAACCTCTGCCTCCCGGGTTCAAGTGATTCTCCTGCCTCGGCCTCCTGAGTAGCTGGGACTACAGGTGCATGCCACCATGCCCAACTAATTTTTGTATTTTTAGTAGAGACGGGGTTTCGTCATGTTGGCCAGGATGGTCTGGAGCTCTTGACCTGGTGATCTGCCGACCTCAGCCTCCCAAAGTGCTGGGATTATAGGCATGAGCCACCTTGCCTGGCCTATGATCTTTTAAAATATAATCAAATCATTTTAACTAGATAGTTAATCTGGTGAGAAATCCAGGAGAGAATTCTGAAAGAGATAAGTGATACAGGAGAGAGACCCCTCTTAATATTTAAAGATAATTGTATGTTACAGTAATTCGGGGGGTCAGAGTGCTATAGGAACAGGAATAGAGAAGTAAGTCAATGGAACAGATACAATGCAGAAATAGACAACCATGTATATACAGAAATTTAGTATATGAGGAAAGGAGGCATTGCTAATTAATGGGGGGAAGATGGATTATACATGTATATAAACATGTATTTATAGGAAGAAAATTTAAGTGAGTATTTCTTGAGATGGGGAAGAGCTCTTTAAGTTTGATATCTAAGTCAGAGATGGTAAAAGGAAAGGTTGATATACTTTACTATCAAAAGGCATCGTTTAATCATAAAAATACTTTTTTACTTTTTCGTTTTATACTTTACTATAAAAAAGAAGATTTCTGCATGGCAAACACTGCATAACAAAAGTTAGAAGAAATAAGAAACTAGGGAAATGGGTATTTGTAGCCATGCGTGATAGAGAAGGGAATACTCTCCTCAGTATAGAAAGTGCTCCTTCAACTCAATAAGAAAATGATGGAGGTTGAATGAAAACAGGGGAAGGGGATGAAAGCATCTGGACGTCGCTGTTTGCTTAATCAGCCACCTATGCAAAAAGGCAGGGAGGGAGCAGCCAGCCAAGGAGCACATCCCACAAATGTTATCAGACCCTCGCAGTCTGTGGCTATAAATAAAGCTCCATTAACATCCATAACTCAAAGTTCCTGCTGTTTCTCTTCTTGCGCCTACAGGACCTCTGCCCTCTTCCTCCTCTGCCACAAGTATTTCTGGGAGTTCCAAAAAAGGGAGCACACATATGCTCAAGCATCGCTCTGTCAGCCTCGATCCCCATATGGCTTCTCTAGAATCTTTCCTCTCTGCCTCAGCTCAACGCCTACTGCCAGCAAAGCCACTGGAAGTAGCCTGGGCATGTCACTCTGACAGTGACCCATGTGTGACTACTGCTCTGAGGAGGTGTCACCTCCCAATGTTTCCAAAGCCACCATTCCCTGGAACCAGAGGGCGCCAGGCCCCAAGAACGGGTGAGAAGGATCGTCTTCTCTGCCACTTTGCTTACCCCAGAGCCAAACCCGACTCAAGAGGAAGTGAGAAGTGGCAGAGTGGGAGGGTGGAAGGGAACTGTATTCATTTCCTATAGCTGCTGTAACAAAGTACCACAAACATGGTGGCATAAAAGAACACACACTTATTCTCTTAGAGTTCTGGAGGCCGGAAGTCTGAAATCAGTTTCACTGGGCCGAAATCAAGGTGTTGACAGGGCCATGCTCCCTCCAGAGGCTCCAGCGCGTCGTCCCACTTCTAGATGTGTTCCTTTGCATTCCTTGGCTCATGGCCCCTTCCTCCGTCTTCAAAGCCCCCAGGGTCGCATCATGCTTTCATGGTCACTTTGTCTTCTTGTTGTGGGTCAAACCCTCCCTCTGTCTTCCCCCTCTTCTAAGGACACCAGTGATTGCGGTTAGGGCCTACCCAGATCATCCAGGATAATCTTCCCATCTCAAGATCCTTAATCACCTTGGCAAACTTTTTTATTTTATTTTATTTTGTCAGGCAGGTAACATTCATAGGTTCCAGGAATTGGGACCTGGTTCTCTTTGGGGTCCGTCATTCTCCCTACCACAGGGACAGGTAAACGCCTTGTGATCATGCCCCAGCCAGCTTATCTCCATTCTTCCCAGCTCCCAGCTACCTTCCCTGGTTTAGGAAAGCAGCCCCCATGCATATTCATAGATGCAAATAAGTTCTGGTACTGGGGAGGGATGTTGTCTGTATCAGAAGTGTCAGGGCCCCAGCCTGGCAACCAAGTGCCCTGTGCTGGGGTTCAGACCACCAGCCCTGGATGTATGTAGAAAGTTGGTGACAGGTCAGCATTTCAGAGCCAAGCTTCTGAGAAGGTCAAAGCAGCCCCATCAGCTGATCACTGCCGGACTCAGCAGGACTTGGAACCAGCACCACCTGGCTGGACCTCTCAGTGGCTCCTGTCCTAGGGTCCCCAGGCAGCTTTGTCTGTCTCCCCAGTGAGTGCTGATAGCAGCAGGATCGTCACATTTATCACCATCGCTGTCCCGTCACCAACATGCTGGGCTCAACTCAAGGCTGGAAAGGGATGAACGTTGGACATAGGTTCAGGCTGATAACCAAGAGTCAGTGTGGGAGCTCGCCAGGGCCCCAAACAGAGGGCCCTAAAGCAGCCCTGGCTGGAGGTGGGTCTGAGATGGGCATGCATAATCAACCTTCCAGGAAATAAGAGCAAGGGATATTGGTTGGATGAAGTCAGCCTCCGAAGATCGCCTTGAAAATGTGGTGGGCAGTGGTTTAAAGTTACCACTACAATCACCCACAACTAACATCTGATCACTTCCACAGCCATGGATGACACTGCCGCCATCACCACCAGCAGAAAGCCCGGGAACATGCATGAGCACACAGTGCAAGGGTCAGGAGGACACTGGTTGGAGGGAAGGCCGAGGGAGCAAGGGTAGTCAGACTATAGAGTAGCTTACTTGCTAGTGGAGTTTGGATTTTATCCTAAGACCAGTGAAGTTTATTAGAAATTTTAAGCAGATATGGCTAGATTTACATTTGAAAAACCACTCTGGCAGCAGCATGGATAATGGGTTATAATAGAGCAAGGCTGGAGGCAGGGAGGCCAGTTAGGAGGCTATTGCCCTACCCTAGGCAAGAAATCATCTGAAGTTGTGTCAGTGCATATGGTAAGAAGTGCACATAGTTGAGAGATATTTACGAAGGAGAAATAAGACTTTTGAATTGATAGGATGTTGGGGGCAGAGGAAGGAGTCAGGAAAATGCCAGAGTTTCTGGCTTCAACCACGGGAGGGTGGTGATCTCATTCACTGAGCAGGAAGAGCAGGGGCCTTTGGAGAAGAGAGTGAATGCTTAGAGATTTGGAGTGTGTGTTGCTCGTAATACATCCGAGAAGCAAAATAAGCGGGTCTGGAGCCCACAGGAGAGGTCTGGGCTGAAGGCATGAAGAGTAACTGAAGCCAAGGGCTTGGATAAGAGTGTTCAGGGAGAGAGATCCTGTGGGGGATAAAATAAAAGAACACGCAATAGAGTCAGAAATACCATCCACATGTGCAGAGCCAGTAGAGGAGAATGGGACACAAAGGATTCTGAGGACTGGCCAGAGACGTAGAAAGAAATCAGAAGACTGTGTGTCACTGAAATCAAGGGAAGTGTGTGTTTCAAGAAGGGGGAGGGGGTCAGCAGCATCGCATGGTGCTCCGAGGTCAATAAGGAAAGGAGTAAAAGGTGGACTTTGTACTCTGGAGGACGTTTGTGGTCTTGCTGAAGACATCGTAGGTAGCGAAGCCTGACTGCATGGCCGAGGAATGAGTGGGAGTTGAGAAAGGAAGGCAAATGAAGCCCACCCTCTTGAGAGGTTTAGATGTGATGGGAGGGAGAGAAAGAAATGGTGAAGTTCAGGGAGAACACTTTTTTTTTTTTTTTTTTTGATAGCAGAGATTTGATCAGATTTCTATGCTGATGGGAAGGATTCTGTAGGAAGAGGCTGAAATTTGGGGAGAAGTTTTAATTGGTTGCTATGGTTTGAATGTGTCCCTTTCAAGTTTGTGTGTTGGCAACTTAATTGCCATTGTATTAAGAGGTGGAGCCTTTAAGAGGTGATTAGGTCATGGGATCTACTCCCTCATGAATGGATTAATGCAATTATTCCAGGAATGGGCTCCTGATAAGTTTGGTTCCCTTCCTCTCTCTGTTTCACGCGCTCACCTTTGCCCTCCACCTCTCCACCACAGGATGACCCTTACCAGATGCTAGTGCCATGCTCTTGGACTTCCCAGCCCCCAGAACCATGAGCCAACTAAATCTCTTTTCTCTATAAATTCCCCAGTCGGTGGCATTCTGTCATAGCGACACTGTGCAGACTCAGACACTGATGGAATAGAAGAGAGACGTGGCAGATAAGGAAAACACAGTGAGATCGCCAGGCACAGAGGCACATCAGAGACAATGAGCAAATCTGAGCGGCTGTGTGATTTTCCATGGCTGCCTCTCAGGCCTGCTGTAGCTGGTGTGCCTGCAGAGAAGGTCAGAGCTGGAGTTTCTAGGTTGACAGACAAAAAGAACCATGAGGCAAGGAAATTGAGGACACTGGAAAGATAAGGTTATGGTGGTAGATCTTGGGATCTAAACTGGGAAGGGAAGGGACTGAAGACAGGAGGGGTGGATGCACAGAGCTTGTTATTGTCAACGGTTAACAAGGCTGGATAGTAGTTAAAGTGGTAAGAGCAGATTTTATTCAATGAAAACTATTGCAATAGGGAAAAGGGTTCTGCATGAACTGAACTCAGCTTCCTCAAAACAAAAGGTAAGAGACTTTTTAAAGTGGGGTGAGCCAGGCAACAGGCACTGAAGGGCGAAAACAGGGCTTTGCTCTGTACGACCAGGCAAGCTAGGTTTTGTGACTGGCACTTATCAAAACTAAGTGCCCTCCCACAGAGACTGGGAGACAGGGGCCCTCGATTGGAACAAACAATACATTCTTTTGGTCACCTTGAGCTTTCCCAGGCAGAGACTTTAAGGGGCTGGAGTTGTCATCTGGTGATGCTGCTTTGAGCTGTTAGAAACTATGCTAGTGTTTATTTAAGTCTCTGGTGCAAAGGTTCGGATGGAGTCCTTCCGTGCTGAGAGTTCTTTGGTGGCTCTCACTGCCCTTGATGAGGAAGGGAGGGCCCAGAGAGCAGGTGGAAGGAGCAGAGGCTGAGGTCAGCCTAAATTTTAGATTTTAGAGGTAGAGCATCTCTAGGTTGAGGCCATGGGAGTGGGTGGCTGGAGGTGAGAAGAAGCCCACTGAAAGCAGAAGCCAGGGCTGAGGTTCACGTGGAGCCCCTCCATTAGGGCAGGATTCAGAGGGAAAGATGGCTAGGTGACAGCCACAAGAAGACTGGCTGTGGGAGCCTCAGAGGAGCAGGCGGGTGAAGAGGTTTTTGTTTTGTTTTGTTTTGTTTTGTTAGAGACTGAGTCTCAATCTGTCCTCTAGGCTGGAGTGCAATGGCTCACTGCCACCTCTGCCTCCCAGGTTCAAGCGATTCTCTGCCTCAACCACCCAAGTAGCTGGGATTACAGGCGCCCACCACCACACCCAGCTAATTCTTGTATTTTTAGTAGAGGCAGGGTCTCACCATGTTGGCCAGGCTGGTCTTGAACTCCTGACCTCGTGATCCATCTGACTCGGCCTCCCAAAGTGTTGGAATTACAGGTGTGAGGAACTGCGCCCAACTAGATGAAGAGTTTTATGAAAAGGTAGAAGAGAGATGGTCTGGGAGGAGCCATAGGGGTTTCCCACCTCACTTCCTGATCAAGGAGCATCTGGGAGAATGAGGATCCATCCCTCAAGGACAGGACGGGGCGAGGGCCTTCTCTGCCCAAAGTAAGATCCTGACCACAAGGTACAAAAACAACCACAGTCCCTGAAATCGTTACAGCTAGTCTGTGCTCTCTTAGGGCAGAAAATCATATCCTGCTTATCCGCCACTTAGTGCCTCAGGGAGGGCAGACAGAAGACAGAGTTCCAGAAATGCCAGAAGTGGCCACAGACCGAAGGAACGCTTCCCTGCAGGTCCCAGCCAATTCAAGTGCGAAGACCCCTTTTTCCATGAAAACATTTTTGACTTTGAACTTCAAATGTATTTGCCACAACAGAAGTTGTGATTCAAGAGAGTTGCTCATGGTGTGAGGATAGGAGCAAGACTGGGTCAGACAGAAGCGTCTTCAGACCCTGGCTCTTCCTCTAGCCTTGGGAGCTTGGGCAACTCAGTCAGTCTCTTTAAGCCTCAATTGAATCATCTGTAAAATGGGGAAAATACTACCCACCTGACAGAGCTCTAGCGAGGATGACAGTGAGCTAATCCGTGCTGAGTGTTTGGTGTGGTACCTTGCACAGAGCAAGCGCTCCATAAATGTTAGTTCTCATCGTGACTATGAATTCTCTTACATTTTAAAACAAATTTGTGTTTTGTTCTTCACAAGAGCACTGCACACATGAGGGAGATGATTGTTCACATGTGTGGGAGACGCGTTACGGATTCAATCAGCCGGCTGTGTCTGGGGAGGCTCTGGAGATTCCGAGACCCCCGACAGTAACTTGGGACCTTCAGTCAGTCCATGTGTGCACTTAACACACTCTAATCTGATCTGTCCCCACAGTAAGCATTATCAAGGAAACTGAGGCCCAGAGAGGGCCAGGAACCTGCCTGCGGACACACAGGCATCCATGGCAGAGCTGGGTGGGCGCCAGCCTCACTCACCTCCCTCTCGCTGTCTTCCTGCGGCAGCTTCAGCCTGCTGGCGTCCCCGCGAGTGCCTGGGCCTGGCTGGGCCTGTGTGTTTGCTGTGTTGCTGCTGTCACCGCCAACTGCTCTGTCGACCGTGGGAGTGTGGGCCCAGGCTCCAGGAACTGTTGTCCCAACTCTGAGTGTGGTTCCAGATTTAGTCACATTTCTGTCCCAGTCCCCATAGCAGTGCCTGTCACTGGCCCTGCCAGAGTCTCTGTCCCCAGTCTCTGTCACAGCCCTGTCACAATTCCTGTTACAGTCCTGTCAGAGTCTTTGTTACAGCTCTTGTCACAGCACCTGTCACAGTCTCTATCACATAATCTGTCACAGCATCTGTCTCTATCACAGCATCAGCCTCCATCGTAGCCTCCGTCACAGCCTCTGCCACAGCCTCTATCACAGCCTCTATCACAGTCTCTGCCACAGCCTCCACTGCAGCCTCTATC
>NW_016107518.1:1577442-1579202 GCF_001604975.1 Cebus imitator
GCATGCTCCACCTCCCTGCCTCCACTTCTCCAAGTCACACCATGAGCCTCTCCCCCACTCCCTCCTCACGCTCACCCTCCTCCCCGCCTGGCTTGACAGCCTCTTGTCCACATCCTTGGCTTTCTTATGTGAAGTCTTGAGTCTGTCTTATCCTTGCCACAGCCTGGAGCTGCCTGGAGATTAGGGACGGGGTCATATAGCATCAGATAAAAGGTACTCCACAAGCTGAACAGAGAAAAGGGATGATGTGAAATTGGGGGAGAAAGAAAAGGTAGATAAGTGGGAAGAGGACTGTGGGCACGGCAGGGAGGGCGGCCTGAGCAAGGCTGGGGGGAGCGGAGAAGCCCAGTGTTAGTGGGGGACTGCGCCAAGTCCAGTCCCTGGGCCATCTCAGGGTCCCAGGAAAACCCTCACTTCTCCAGCTGCCCACCGCCCCTCCTTCTACCACCACACCCAGCCCCACCCGCAGAGCCTCTCCCCCCTCACAGTCCGTTCTGTCTCTTCCTTCTTTCCCTCCCTGGCGCCGCCAGCCCAAGCTGTGAAACCACCCCCAGAGGCCCCTGTGTGAACCCACTTCAGCCCTGATATATCGTGAATTCCAGACTTCGGACAGAGGAGTCTCTGGTACTTATTTCTTGGCAGCTCTGCTCAGCTGGCACCTCGGGGCGTCCCCCTCCCAGTGCCCCCCTCTCCAGCCTGGCTCTGAGTCCAGGTGGCCCAGACGTCCTGGAGCCCCAGCAGGACACAGAGACATAGTCCAGACCTGGCTGAGCTGTCAGCACATCTTTCTCCAGGCTCCCTGAGGTGAAAGGGGGAAGAGGTCCCACCCGGCGCCCTGGCAGAGTCTCCAGAGAACAGCCGAGTGTGCAGGATGCTGGGGAGGAGAGAGACCAAGGGCAATGCGGCTGGGGCTGGCCTGGAGACGAAAGGGCTTTGGGCTGTGCTGGGGTCCAGGTGCTCACGAGTGGAGTCCTGCACAGAGGCAGGGGACAGAGAAGAGGACGATACCATAGTGCATGCTTCTAGATCCTAAAGAAACCAGACAGAACGGAAGAGAAAGCAGATGGCAAGCGCAGTAGGAAGTGGAGCCTGCAGGGGTCTCTTGTTCACTAACACCTTCATGTGATGGGCATGTGGGCTCCCAGTGCTTTTTTATGGCAAGTGTCTGGGGGTGAGGGTGCTGGGAGGAGGGAGATGAGAAGGACCGGGTACAATACAGAAGGACTTTCTCTTAGGGCTAGCTTAGGGCCACAGCTTAGTGGCTCCCTAAATTGGACACCTGTCCCTAGCCCTATCCTTGATGACTTCACTGTGAGAATGCTGCAGGCCTTATCCATGCCAGGCTACTCCATCCACTGTTTCCTCTATACTAAGCGCGCGCCTCCCCCCACGCGCGCGGGCACACACACACACACACACGCACACACACACACAGTAACCGCTTTCCACTTCCTCCAGAAAATCTACCTTGACTCTACTCAGAAGCATCATTGCCCTGGGCTTCTGAACACTCCCTCTGACCCTTGACTACAAACCTCTGGGATGGTCTTTTGCTGCTTTGATCAGACCAGGCACCGTCCAAGGTAGGCCTCTCTCTGCCTTCTTGGCCTCCGTCCATGTGTAGCTGTGCAAGGGTTGGGCACCCAAGGGCTTGGTCAAGACTGGCTGGTTGGTTCGTTTCCTGGAACATCTATATCCAGTCTGTTTGCTCCCTGCATGCCCCTTCCCCTTCCAGTTTCCTTCCTTCCTTCCTTCCTTCC
>NW_016107518.1:1580837-1637089 GCF_001604975.1 Cebus imitator
TTTTTTTTTCTTCATTTCATTTCGAGCAGAACTGGCCAAAACTTTGGCATTGGAGGGTGTGGGAGCCACTGCCCTACCCCAGAGCTACCTCTTCAAGCAAGAACAATGTCCTCTGCCAATAAGCAAATAAGTTTCCAGAATTTCCCATCCCCCTCTGCCCATCTAGGTCCTACCCAAATAAGGCCTGAGGTGGATTTACACAATCAGCTACATTCTCCACTTCTACTCCCAGCAGGTCTTCTAACTTGCTCCGATATCCAGTGTCCCTTCCAGGGAAGGAAACCCATCCTCCCCAATCCCCTTCTCTCTTAGACTCAGATGTTTTCTAGGTTTGCATTCCAAGAATACCCATGCCCACTGCAGCCCTGCAGCAGCCCATCTGTCTCCAAAGTCCCCTAGTCCCCACCCATGGTGGGAGTAGCAGGTCTCCACATTTCAGTCCTGAGGCAGGGCCTTCGCCTTGCTGGGGTCCCCAGGTCCTGGCTACTGTGTTATCAAAGGAATCAGAGCAGACCCCAGGCCTTCTAGGCAGTGCTGGAAAGGAGAGGGTCTGAGGCCCAGATGGAGCAACAGGGTGTGGGGGTCCTATTTATTCTCTCTCCATTCTTTACCTTCTCTCCCCTTCTTCCTCCACCTGTGCCTGCCCCCCACCCACCTGCATGAGCGGATGGAAAATAGAGCAGAGCCTGCCCTGTGGAGCCCTTCGTTGGAATTCCAGCTTCACCATTTTCTTGCTACGGAGCATTTGGCAAGTCACTTTACCTCTCATGCCTTAGTTCTCTTGCCTGCAATGGGAGTAAGAATGTTAAGTTGACCCATGTGAAATTACCAAAATTTGACAATATTGGGCTCACAAAAATCAAAATTTCATGTGGTTTAACAACAATAAAAAGGTGTAAACTCTAGTGTTGGATATATGTCTCTCATCAAGTCTGCCCCCTCCTCCAGGAAGCCCTCCCTAGCTATTCCACGGCCAGCAATAGCTCCCTCTGAAATCTCACCTGGTTGGGGGCTTGACTTAGTACACATTTCTTTCCTGTATTGAGTTTTCCTTCTCTATTTTCATGCCCTATTCCTGAGAATGAGTCTAGCTTCCTCACAACTTAAAGCCCTCCAAGGGAAAGACCTGGGGCTCCTCCTTGTCTGTCCCCTGGAATGCTGGCACACCACCAGTGTCCTCCATTAGGGCTTCCACATAAAGGAGACAGGAGAAGCCAGACCTCATCAGTTTACCAAGGGCCTGATTTATCTAATAGTCATTGCTGCACCCAGAGTTGGTCCTACATGGTCGTGAATGGGTGCCACTAATGAAATTGAGGGTGAGTGAGGTGCTGGTGGGGAGAACTTAAGAGACCCTGACCCCTGGCCAGCCTGTTGCAACAGTGTCCTGGGAAGCAGAATTTTGGTCTTATCCTCCATCTCCTCCAAGCATCCCCTCCAATGCCATTAACTTCTAGGGTCCCTCACTCATTGGTAGAGTTGGCACTTATTGATCTGCTTTCTGTCCACCCGTGTGTCGGTGAAGAGGTCTCTGAGATAAGGCGGACCTGCTCCACCCTCAGGGTACAGGCTGCACTGTGTAATCAGTGCTCAGGGTCACAGGAGCTAATCGGTCACGGGAACCAAAGGCAGGGACATGACCAAGATTTTGGTGGTTAGGAAAGCGTTCCCAGAGGAGGAGATGTCTCTACCATAGGTCATGGGGAAGCCTGTATGGGACGACTTCCTGAGCGGAGTTAGGGCAGACTAACTCCCAGCTAGACAAAGCCCAAAGAAGTGAGTTCAATGGAGGTCTTCTCTCCTGTGGCTGGTGGACCAGGGCAGGCTGGGCTCACAGCTCTTTAAGAACACTCCTTCTCAAGGAGACCCAAGGACACTCAGGGATTAGGCCGCCAGCATCTGGCAGAGAACTGTCAGCTCAGAGCTGCTCAAAAGTAAAAATGCCAGCTACCAGTGATGTCATCACCTTAGTCTTTCCTCCCCCTGTGGGAGGTCCTGTGGTCCAGTGGATAGAGCCGAAGAACCCCTGCTAGGCTGCCCACCCTGCGTCCTGCCTTCCAAATTCCTACTCTGCATGGAGGAGGGGGAAGTGGTCACATTGGGCTAATAATGAGAGTAAAGAAATCACTTGGAAAAAAAAAAACCTTGATGTTATATCTCAGAGAGATGGCAGAGCCAGGGGACCTTTTTCCCTCCCTCCTGTGATACTTCCCTGTGGGTCCGCTCCAGCATTAATCCCGCCTCCAGCCTTTCCTGGACAACCCCCTTCCCTTAATGCCCAATCTATCCTCTTCCCCATTTCTGAACTACTCTGGGGTAACAGGCTGTCCTGGATGTTGGAGAGGGGTAGGGCTATATCTTAGGCTGAGCTAGTAAAATCTGTCCATATGTACACTTGGGACAGACTGGGAGAGGACATACAGCTGGATCCTTGGCTAGGGGTAGGGGGCTGGGCTGCAGACTCGAACGGAGTAGGGCTGTGCAGCTGCTTGGGGGTGGAGGTGGGGGCTCTGGGTAGAGCAGAAACTCTCCTAGCGTGGGTCCACATAGGAGGTGTCATAATTTGGATGGGAATATAGGGAGAAGGGGCTCCAAAGCCAGTTACAGAGTGCCCGGGGTGTTCGAGGAGCCGGCCAACCAGCTCCCAGCGGCAGCCGGCTTGTCCCTCTCTGGGAACAGCCCCGGGAGAGGCGCGTGCGGAGATAGGCGTTCGGATCTCGCTTCCGTGACTGTTGCCGGCGCATTTCCTCGAAGTCTTGCCTCGAAGGGCTGGGTACCACCCCGCGCGCGCTGTGCATGTCTCCCTGTTTCCCCATGCCCTCTTTGCCTGGCTGCTGCGAGGCTTTGCAGGTGAAAGACAGGTGCGGCGTTCGCCCCCAGCCCTTGTCATTGGAAAACCCTGGGAACCTCCCCGACGCAGTGCATTTCCCGGAAACCCCCTCTCTAAGCGGGTTGCGGGAAGGCCCGGACTGCGTGCAGACTATCCGGTAGCCTCCCAAGAGGAGGGTCGGGGTACCCAGCGGAGGAGCATACCTGCCAGGGAAAGGCGAACCCAGAGCTTGGTGATGGAGAAATTGGGAAGCCATCCCGTCCCCTTCAGTCTTGGGATGGGGAATTCGCAACTGAAGCCGGAGCTCTAGACTTGGGGCGCGCTCCCAGCTTGGCCTAGGAAAGAGATTTAAGGGCGCAGGAGTGAGGACACCTCTCACCCCGGCCCCGAAGGTCTAGCGAGGGTCTAACCCGGGCCCCTAGCCAGGCCCGCCCCCCGCCCCCTCCCAGCCCCCGGTCCTTGCGCAGCTGCCCCTTTAAGAAGCCCAGGTAGGCAGGCCCGGCTGCGGGAGCCGCTCCTATGGCAACCCGCGAGCTGCGGCGGCTTCATGAATATTCCGGGGCGCGGGAGCCCGAGCGCTGCCGGAGGGCGCTCCGAGGGAGGCGGCCGCTGATGTAAGCCCGGCGGGTCGCTGGGCTCCGCTTGGCTGCGGCGGTAGCCCCAGCACTGACCGGACGGACGGGCCGGGGCGGAGGACGCGAGGCGAGCTCACGGGTGGCCGGCCACAAAGCCCGGGCAGCGAGACAGACTGACGGCCAGCTCTCCCGCGGGACGCACGCCCGGGAGCCGCGCGTGCCGTGCGCTCTGCGCTCCGGAGAGGTTCCCAGAGCGCCGCGGCCGCAGCGCCTCTCCAGCCGGCGCCCATTGTTCCCCGCGGGGGCGGGGCGCCTGGAGCCGGGCCGCGCGCCGCGCCCCTGAACGCGAGAGGGAGGGAGGGAGGGAGGGAAGGAGGGAACGCGGGGTCCCCGCGCCCAGCCGGGCCCGGGAGGAGGCGCAGCGCGGCGAGCCCGGGGACTCGGAGCGGGACTGGGAGCCTCCCCGCGGCGCGCAGCCTGCCCGAGAATGGGCGCCTGAGGCGGCCCCGCGCTGGCGGCGAAGGACGCGTCCCCACGGGCGGACTGATCGGCGGGCGGACCTGGATCCCGTCCGCGGCGCCTCGCCCCTGCCCCCGGCCCGGCCCGGGTCCCGGCCCCTGGCGCCATGGACAAGCTGCCGCCGTCCATGCGCAAGCGACTCTACAGCCTTCCGCAGCAGGTGGGGGCCAAGGCGTGGATCATGGACGAGGAAGAGGACGCCGAGGAGGAGGGGGCCGGGGGCCGCCAAGACCCCAGCCGCAGGAGCATCCGGCTGCGGCCGCTGCCCTCGCCCTCGCCCTCGGCGGCCGCGGGGGGCACGGAGTCCCGGAGCTCGGCCCTCGGGGCAGCGGACAGCGAAGGGCCGGCCCGCGGCGCGGGCAAGTCCAGCACGAACGGCGACTGCAGGCGCTTCCGCGGGAGCCTGGCCTCGCTGGGCAGCCGGGGCGGCGGCGGCGGCGGCACGGGGAGCAGCAGCAGTCACGGACACCTGCATGACTCCGCCGAGGAGCGGCGGCTCATCGCCGAGGGCGACGCGTCCCCCGGCGAGGACAGGACGCCCCCAGGCCTGGCGGCCGAGCCCGAGCGCCCTGGCGCCTCGGTGCAGCCCGCAGCCTCGCCGCCGCCGCCCCAGCAGCCACAGCAGCCGGCCTCTGCCTCCTGCGAGCAGCCCTCCGCGGACACCACTATCAAAGTGGAGGGAGGCGCGGCCGCCGGCGACCAGATCCTCCCGGAGGCCGAGGTGCGCCTGGGCCAGGCCGGCTTCATGCAGCGCCAGTTCGGGGCCATGCTCCAACCCGGGGTCAACAAATTCTCCCTAAGGATGTTCGGCAGCCAGAAAGCCGTGGAGCGCGAGCAGGAGAGGGTCAAGTCGGCGGGATTTTGGATTATCCACCCCTACAGCGACTTCAGGTAAAGGGCCGCGGCGATGATCCTGTGGGTGCCCTGCGCGGTGCGGTCGCAGGCATGCCTCCTGCTGACCCTGCCTCCCAGCCGGAGTTAACTTTCCTTCCTTGCGCTGGGAGCTCCAAGAGAAGCAGGGCGCCTCTAGGTTCCGAGACACCCCTAGGCCCCCCCTGCACCTCGCTGGGAACTTTGCTCTGTGTTCAGGCACCGGTCTTCTCGGGTCTGGGCTGCATTGGAGACAGACTGAAAAGGTGTTCTGAGCCTGGCCTAGCCTTGCCGGCAGCCACGATAGGGCTCTGCCACCTTAAGCCACACATTCCTCCACCCCCTTCAAGGCTGCAGAGTCAGGATGGCCATCCTAGAGGCAGCTCTGGGTCATTCAGCCTGCAGAGCAGGGCCATGAAGAAAGACAGACCTCCTAGCAAGGGGCCAGCTCTTTGGGTACTGACAGGAGGGATTAATATCTGCCTTCTGGTGTCCTGGGAAGCTGTGGCCGGGTCCCTGGAGGACAGAGGTCACTGTGGCCTCAGGCCAGGATGGAAACACCCTGCACCCACTGTAACCCTGAGCTCAGCCCCTCATGCTGAGTGGTGGGCCAGGAGCAGGCACCCTGGGCAGCTGGCATCAGGAACGGCAGGGCAGAATGACCTTGCTCATAGTGATGGGTGAAGATGCCCGGTGTTCCGACTAATGAGCAGCTGTCCTGTGCCCCGTGCTTGTTCAGTGGCCTCTCCATACCCCAGAGACCCAAGCTCCAGCATCTGCTTGGTCTCTCATGGGCCACTGGTCGGCCCCCAAACAAGGTATGACTGCCAGTCAGGGAGAGGGACCCTGCCCCCTTCCGCATCACCTTAGTCAGATGCCACTGAACAGCAGACACCACTGGGAGCTCGTGGGCATATTTGTGTAAAAAGAGGGATTGTTGGTTGTCTCTAGGGTTGGGATCAGGGATGCTTTTACCTAAGTCAAGGTCTTGAGGTCCCCTAGTGCCCCTCTGGGCTTACCTGATACTGAAGACTGAGATGAGGTCTGGGAAACAGTTTTCAAGCTGGGTTTAATTCTCTCATTCTCTCTCTGGGCCCTGCCCCCTAGTCATCTCCGTTCCTTGCCTACCTTGCTTGCCTGCCTATAAAAATGAGCATTTTGCCAACCCAGAGCCCTCTTTGCAAACTCCAGGGAAGCTGGGTTTGTAATGAGAGCAAAGCCATTTTCCATCCAATGAGGGAGATTTCTCGTGCTGGGAATGACCAGTCAGACAACACTCAGTGGCTTAAAATAGGTAGCGAACAGAGCCCCTCCCCTCTTTTTCCTTTGAGAGACTGCTTCTCCTGACCCTAATACTTCCAGGGTTCCCATTCCCAGAGGATTAAGGAGACCATAGGGCAGGCTAAACAGACAGCCACAGTCATCAAATTGTGTGAGCAAATGTGGGACCCTCCCATCAGGAATGGTGACTGGGTTCCCGGTGCCAGCTTCCTAAAGAGTGGACTTGCCTCTGGGTGGTACTGGGCCCCGAGGATGCCAGGCTGAGCTAGGGAGGAGTGAGCAGGAGCTATGTTTCTTTCACCTCCCTGGGTGTCCTGGGCTTTTCCTCCTGTCTCTGAACTTTTCAGTGGTGGTGACAGGCAGTTCCAGTACCAACCACTTGGGTGTTGAAGGGCCCTCGCCTCCCTTGCCCAGGCCCCTGCTGTCTTTGGTGTCAGAAAGCATCTGTTCAGGGTTCTCATCACCAAGCCCATTGCCTGGGGAGCCTACAAGAGGCCAACCCCTGGCATGCCCAGCCTCCCTCAACGGCAGGCATTGACTGGGGACCTTCTGGATGCTGGGCCTGGCCCTTCCTGTTTCCCTTACCTGGGATGGTGAAGAGTTAGGACTGAGTCAGTTTCATCAAATAGGATCCTTTCCCCCTTCCTGGTCTCACTCCTACCCATTCTAGTATGTCTGTCTGCAGTCCTCCTGCTGTAGAATCTCCCACTAACTGCAGGCTGCCTGGGACATGGCTACAGGAGAGGGTGGTGGGGTTAGGGAAGCGGGGATGCAGCAGGATTTTTAAATGGGCAACATGAAAAGGGTCGGAGTGGGCTTCGAATTTGGGTTTGTGCAACAAGCAACAAGGACTGGTGGCCGCAAGTGCGTTTCTTCTTTGCACGGCCTTGTAGCTGTCTGGAGCTAGGTCGGGTGTAAAGAAAGAAACCCAACAAAGACCATCTCAGCGTGTCTGGAGGAGCTGTGGCCATGACTTTCCTGCTTTTAGGCCAGAACAGCTAGTCTCATCCTCAGAAGGTCAAAGAGGCAAGAGCCTAGCTAAGTCTTCTAAGCTTAGAAAACCCACCACTCAACCCCACCTAATCCATCCCACCCCTACCAGCACCCCCAGCCCCGGTCTCTAGAGTTTCAGCCACTGGCCTTGGGCCTCTATGTGTAGCCAATTGCCATTGCCCATCTCGGGCTTCACAAGAGCTTCTGCAAGCATTGCTCAGGCTAGTCGAGGATTTATTCATCATTTTGATGGGCAGGAAGCATTGATCCAGCAGAATTGGTTTAATAAAGAATCGCCAGCAAACCGTGATAGATTGAGTTTGCGGTTTGGAGTTCAGGGCTGACTGTGACGGGCTGCTTCCAGCATCTCCCATTCCTGGGGGAGGAAGGCTGCGTACCTTTTCCAGGGCAAGGGTGGGCTGTGCTTTGAGGGACCAGCATAACCTGGGCCATGGCTAATAATAAGCTTTTCTGGGCTGCCTCTGCTTCTCATTACTCTCCCTGACCCCAGTCCCACCCTCCAACAGAAAAGAAACCATGCCCCGGTTATCCCTATGGCTTCCCCAGGCTCTCTGGCCTTTCTGGCTTCCCCTCCCCTCCAACTCCCCATTTGCCTTTTGAAACTTGTATTTGTGGTGTGTTCAGGGAAGAGGCCAGGACGCCGCAGCCCCTGAGGACACGGCTCCCCGGGTTCCTGCCCGAGGCTGGCTGGGCTCTTGGGTCCTGGATGGAGCCTTCCTTCCACGGAAGCTGTGTCCTGGAGAACCTGGAACAAACAAAACATAGTACCTGGATAATCTTGTTTTTCTAAGAGGAGAGAAAGGAAATGGAACCCCGAGTGCAGATGTAGCTGGTTGTGTGCCCGGAAGCTGGTCAGGCTCGGGGAGTCAGCCTGTGTGTGTGTATCTAGGTGTCTGTCTGAGCGGGCATCTGGGGGCTGTGTGGGTGGATGTGGAAGTGGTGGGGAACTCCCTTTGTGAAATGTGAGTTCTGGGATTGCTGCTGCGTCCCCGAAGCTGGCTCAGCCTTGAGAATGGAGGCAGGCAGAAGCTTGGCCTTTCTCATCCCCTGTCCCTACCCTCTCCTAGACCGAGCCTCCTGAAGCCTGGAGGAAGGGAAGGCGCGGGGGTGCTTAAAGTATCCTTTCCTTGGGGCAGAAACAGCTGGGCTCTGAAATCTTGGAAACTGGGCCGGTGGCCTAGCAGGTCCCCGGGGTAGCCTGAGCTGATTTCCTGCTGCTGGTCACTGGCACCCCGTCACTGCCATTATTCACCTCCCATCACCTCCCCAACCCTGACTGCTATGGAGCCCTGCGTTCATCAGGAGCCTTTTTTGAGCCCCAGTCTTCCCGTTTAGACAATGGGAATCTTGTCGCCTGTTGCCGTGTCAAACCAAATGGTACAACTGTGGCCGCCCTGCAGAGGTGAGAAGCTGCAGTGATCTGTCACAGGGCAGTGATGCTGTTGTGAACCACACCTCCTCTGCCCTCACTACTTCCTCTCCTAGGTTTTGAGAAGATCACATGGGCCTCTGTCCTTGGCCCAAGCAGGGGTTCTGAACCTGCTTGGGGTCCAAGATTTCACTTTATCCAGAAAGATACCCAGTTGTCCAGACACATACAGTGTGGCACTTAATTTCTGGTGTCTGTGGTCCCCTAAGTTTAAGGACCATCGGGGGGCTCAAGGTCATGAACCCCTCTCTAGGCCATCCCAGAAGAGAGCCCGGGCCTGGTGAGAGGCAGGCACTCACCTTCTCTGGAGCCTGGCAGTGGGGTCCCCCTGCGGCCTTGGGCTTGGGCCTCCCATTGCCAGCAGGATGGAAATGAAAACAGGGCTCCGAGTTAGATGCCCGAAGAAGGAAAGGGGTTCTGCCTGGGGACTGGCTTTTTTCTATTTCTTCAGTCCTTCACCCCCCCACCTCTCTCCCTTTGAGTCCTGGGAAGGACTGTTCTGGCAGGAGCTGGTGAGGAGGAAGAGGTGGCAGCCTGTCTCTGGGTCTGGGGGTTCTGGGGCCCCTTCTTTGCTGGGCTTTCCTGGGGCCATTGCCCAGGAATGCTGTTACGACTCTCAGTGTGCAAAGCCAGGCGGAAAGGAGCCGCAGGCTGTGCTGGAGGGGGAAGGGTGCCTAGTTGCAGAGGGGAATTCCAAGGTGAGCTGCCTGGGCTGTGCCATCGGCTGGCACAGTGGGCAGCAGGGCTCTCTGGGGATGTGTCCCACCTGACAAGGCAGGGGCCCCTGGAGCCCAGGACCGAGGTGGTCCCAGGATGCTGGGTGCACAGAAACCCGATAGGGGCAGAGGGCCAGGACCCCTATACTGCCTGGCTAGAGGCGCCTCAGCACCAGCTTCTCCCTGCTGCGAGGCTCAAGTCCCTGGTCTGGTGGCTACATGATAAGGCTGGGGGTTGCCTTCTCCCCATCTTGGCCCTGCCACACTGGTTCCCTTAGCTGCTGTGGGCCTCAAGGCTTTTGGGCTGCCAGGTAGCCTGCCTCACATAGGGAGCTTCCAACTATGTTGATCTGTCTCCCTGTCCATCCACCCTTCTCTCCCATGCTTTAGGGCCCAGTGTCCCTAGGGCCTTGTGGGACACCCTCTCAAGCCACACTGGCTGCCATCCATCTCTCCCTAGCTGACCACCGTGTGGCATTTGGACAGAGCTCTCTGTTTGTTACAATGCAGTTTCTCCTGCTATAATGTCATCTGACTCACCTGGGGATCTTGTTAAATACAGATTCTGATTCAGTAGGTCTGGATGGGGTCTGAGATACTGCATTTCTCATAAGCGCCCAAAGGATGCTAATGTGGCTGGTGCCCAGACCAGGACCATGCTTGGAGTATTGAGGTTACCATTCATGTGCTTATTCCATGCTTAGCCCGAGCTCCTGAACTAAGCTGCCTGAGGGAAGAGCTCTGTTTTATCTCTTTGGCCTCAGAGCCTGTGGCCTCTATCCCCAAGCTCAGCATGGCAGGGTAAAGTCTGTGAGCTAGGCTGAACCAAGCCACAGAGGTCTGCCTGGCAGTATGGGAATGTGGGATTCACAGCTTGCTCTTCCTCCTTTCCTGCCCTGCTGCTTGGACCCTGCTGGCCCTGCCTGCTGGCTTTTGGGGTGGGTGTGAACAGGAAGAAGCTGGGTGGCCAGAGGACCCTCATTAATCCATCCTGTCCCATCACTTTTTGCAGCTCTTTTCCCATCCAAAGGGCCAGAGGGGTGGGCCTGGCTGGGGAGAAGGGGCAGGGAATGCTGTGACTGCTGCATTGCAATGAGATTTCTGGAAAGGAGCAGATGTTGGTATGAGCAGAGAGGTGACTGAGCCGGGGAGCCAGTGGCTCTGACAGGGGCCAGCTGAGAGGAGGACAGAGGCATCCAGTAACTGCAGCTGCCTTAGCACCTTGAGCAGGGCCTTCTTCCCAACCTTATGTCCTCGCCTGCCCCAGGCTATGCCCAGCAGCTTGTCCTGGGGGCTGGGCTTGCCTCTCACTTCTCCCTGCCCCCTCCTACCCTGGAAGGCATTAGCTTTCATACAAATGATGGGGCTGACTAGTATCATAGCAGCCTGAGTGGCCCTCGTGCCTGCCACAACACTGGCCGCCATGGGGGAATTCACTCAGAGCAGAAGGTCCAGCCCCAGTCTCCTGAGGGCTTGTCATAGAGCTGAGGAGGCAGTCGGCTCCTGCACACACTGTCTTGGCTCAAGGGCTCTTACAAAGCTGCGACTGCCAGTTGCTAATTAATAGAAGGGCTACCGAGGCTGGCCAGACAGTCTTGCTTTCACCCAGGGGATGCTGAAGAATTTACATTTCCCAGACAGAGAGGGCTATGGGCGGGCAGGGGCACTATGTTGGCTTTGGAGAGGATGTTCTTTGCCAGCTACGCTTCTTTACTGAGAAAGCATTGCCAGGGCCCTAGACGTCCCAAGGGCTAGGAAGTCACTTGGAGACACTGTACCATCAGCACCCACTAGGATCTGAGGTGGGAGGCAGCACGGAGAGGTGGTGAGCTCCCCGTCACCGTGGGCGTTCAAGATAAGACTGAGCAATACTTCGATCAGAGGTTGCCAAGCAGCATCCCTTGCACCAAATATAGCACCCAGATGTGCTCTGTTTGGCCAGCATAGTGTGTCATAACAAATCTGAGCCAATGTTTTTTAAATGGAAAGAGATAACATAAAAATATGGCTTTCGGGCTTCTCTTGAAAAACGGGAAACTCTGGCAGCCCTGGCCCCATTTTCCCACTCCACTGCGGGAGCTGAAGGAGACACCAGAGGCTGCTTCCTTTACGTTGGCTTTTGCTCCGCAGTTGTGCACGGTCCCCAGCTGTCGATAAGGCCACTGTCTTACACCCAGCCACGTCATTCTTGCCATTTAGCTGCCTGGCCCCTGTAGGCTTCAGAGTTTACAGCCCTAGACTCAAATCAGCGGAGAGTAAAGCCAGGTGGGTTCACAGATCAGTAACCACCGTTTACAAAGCATCTACCATGTACCAGGCTGTGCTAGGAGCCCTCTATCTCCTGTTTCATTGATTCTTCACAATGACCCCCACATAGTTTTATATCCCCAATTTACAGATAAGGCTCTGACAGTGAAAGGAGAGAGAGAGAGAGAGATCCCCCAAATCATGCAGTCATGAATATCGAAACTGGAATTTGACATTCCTCCTCCTTTTATGTTAGCGTTTTAAAAATTTAATTACACAAGTCGTTCAAGAAAACATTCTCCTGAGCATTAAAACACTGAGGAGGGGCTCAGAAACGGATAGTCAGCAGGCACGGGAAATCGATCAGGTGTGGGAACACCAGATCTGGAGAGGCCTCGGCAAGCCCCTGGCCTGGAGCCTTTGTTCCATAGATGAGGAGCAGAGGAGCAAAGACGGGGAGCAACTGGCTCAAGGTCACAGAGTAAGTCCATGCCCAAGGCGAAACCAGAGACCAAGTGGAGTTGTGCAGTGTCTGTCTACAAAGGTCTTTCAAGCTTGAGTCCACCCCCAGCTTCCCAGCCAGAGTGTTTACGGGGAAGGCTTTTCCGGAATGGTCCTGTCAGTGGGAGCTTTTTCTTGTCATTCTAGCTCCATACATGTCTCTCTGGGATGCTAGGTATTTTCAGGATCCCATCGTCATTTAGGCTGCTCCCATGAGAAGGGAGTCTCCCCCTTGCCGAAGGTGCAGATTCTGGTGGCTGAGACATGCTGTCCTGACGCCAGCTCTGGGTTTGCTGTTCCTGGGGATGCTGGGCTGGGATGCTGGGCTGGGATGCCTGCCCACCCCCTCTTCCTGGGGCAGGTCCTGACTGCTAGAGACCTTTGGGGCTTGGGGACCATATCCAGGTGCCATTGATGCTCCTGTTCCTGGATGGGGGTGATTAGGATCCAGAGGAGAAGGGGCAAGTGGCCAGTGGTATCTTTCTCTGATCTGCTAGAGAAATGGTCATGTGATGTATTCATTATTTACTTCAGAAAAGTCAGGAAGTGGAGTTGATCTGTGGTTTAGGACCCAGCATGTGATGAGAATCAGGGCTCATTCTGTGACCATGGCTAGAACTCAGTCTCTGACAAAGGTTGGGGCTCAGTGTGTAACCAGGATTGGGGTTCAGTCTGTGGCTGGGGTCAAGGCTAAGTCTGTGGCCAAGGGAAGGGTTTGGTCTAGGGTCAGGAACCGGCGTCCTTGTGCAAAGCCTTTGAGCCAATTTCAGTGCCCTTCCTGAAGGACCAAGGCTCTGGGCTCTATCTTTGTGCCTCGCCCCCGCTTTAGGAAGCTCTCCCTAAGTTCCCTGAGCGCCTACACCTCTTAGCATCTGAGCCAGCTGCCTCTGGTCCTCTCTGGGAGGTAAAGTACAAATTATAAATAAACAACAGTGCCCTGCTGCCGACGCCAGAGCCACCAAATCTCACACGTGACTGCTCCCCACCCCACTCTGCTCTCTCATTGTTTGGGGCTAGTGTCTGGTGTTCTCAGCCAGGCAGCCAGCTCGGGCGCCTGCCGGGTCAGGGCTGGACCTAGAGTGGAGCCGGCTGGGTAGAGGGACTCCCGCCCACTGCACCCCCACCTCTGGGCTACCACAAATTGCAGAGCGAGCAGCGGGGCCTCCAGGTCTGATCACAGCAGCTGTGGGGGCCTGATAATTGGCTGCTGATGATTTTGTGTCTGTCTAAGCATTTATCTGTGTGGGTGGATGTGTTATGTCTGTGTGAACGAGGCTTTCAGAAATTAATACATAATGGGGGCTGGCTAATACATTCTCCTCTGGGCTTGGGGAGGGATAAGCTAAGGGAGTCATGCCCTCCGGAATGCCCTATCATCTATTCCAGGACTGCTTTCACCCCCAAGACTGCCGGGGGTCACAAAATGGAAAGTAGGGGCCCGGTTCTAGTTTATGGGAGGGCAGATGAGCAATAGATCAATATGGATTGTTAGTCAGGGAAGTCGTCCTGGAGGAGGTGACTCTGAGCTGGATCTGAAGGAAACAGAGCCATTCTGTGCACTTCCTTGGAAGCACAGCTCTGGAAGCTTGAGTTAAGGGCTGCCCGGCTGGGGTGGGTGTTGGGAGGTGCTGGGGGCTGCTGACTCAGAACCTGCCTCTTTTAACCTGCACGCTAGGCTCTGCCCTTCACCCTCGGGGACTCTGAGCAGGCTGCTGCGGGCTGCCTATGCTGCCATCTGAGTCTGTGTGGTGTGTTTGCCTGTGTGTGTGTGCACCCTGGTCCTAGCTGCACAGCCTTTGAGAAGACTCCCTTCTCCTGCCGTACTAGGCCCAGAAGGCAGGTGTTGCTTGCAATAATGTCACCGATCGTGTGGCCTGGAGCCCAGAAGGAATTACCCTGCAGTTCCCCCTTGGAGGCTGGAGCAGCCCCTGTTAATGATTAATGCGAGTCCCCAGCCACTGTATGCCAAAGCCAGCCACAGGCTTCTCCCACCTCCAGCGTCCTCAGAAGATGTGAGGGCACTTGTTCCCTTCCCCAAAGACAGTAAAGACCCTCAGGTCCTCAGGTCCCATCCATGCCATTAGCACCTTTTAGAAGCTTGGTCCAGCAGGGGAGACTGCCCATGGGGCCCGGCTTCCTGCAGCGTAGGGGCTGGCACACCCCAGAGCCCTGGGCCCTCCATCCTGAGCTGGCCTGAGCTGAAACTGCCCACCCCTCCCACCCTCAGGTTGCCCTCCTGACCCTCATCCTGTTCTGCTGGGTGACCTCAGCAAGCTCCTCTCCTCTCTTGGTGTCCAGGGTCAGGGCTCAGTCTGAGGCTGAGAAGAGAGCAGAGCTAATTGGCCAAATAGGTATTGAGCCCTGAATCCTGACCCCATTAGCACAAATTGAGCCAGCAGGGCAGGGACAGCGCTGCCGACCAGTAGAGCTTTTGAGGATCTCCCTCCCTCTTTCTGGCTGCATCACTGAGGTCCAGCCAGGCACGATCCTGGAGTTCTGCCACTCCTGGGGGCCAGGGACACGTGAGAGATCTCTTACCTAGGGGCCTCATTTTGCAGAGGCTCTGCTGGCCCTTGTCCTGGGGAGCAGGGCTGGGGGTCTTCCTGGCATGTTGTGTCATATTGGTGAGGCTTCTTGAAGGTCTTTCCTCCCTTAGGTCATGGCCCCCGTGGAGTGGAGGTCAGGCTGTCTTTTGTTTCCAGGGCATCCTTCCCAGGGAGGGATGCAGCAGGAGCTTAATGAAAATGAACTGAAATGCCTGCCTGGAAATGCCTCAACCATGCTCTCCTCCCAGCCTCCCCTCCTAGGGAGCAGCCCGCTCCTGGAAGCCCAGGCCTGGTCTCAGAAGAGCTCAGGGTGCGAGGACCCTGATGCAGACTGCAGGGCACACTAGATGCCTGTAGGGGAGGGGCCCTGTGGGACGGGCCAGTGGGATCATCTACTTTGGGATTGGCCGAGGAAGGAAACAGGAAAAGCTGTTCAACGTGTCCCACAGGCTCTGGGGCATCCTTATCCCATTGGGTTGTTCTGCATCTGGGGGCAGAGCCTAGGGGACAAGCCTGCGAATCTGGCCAGTAGAAGACTTGGCTCTGGGCCGCCCAGCTGTGTGGACTCAACTGAGGCCTCACCTCTCTGGGTCTTGCTTTCCTCCTCTGAAAATGGTACTGGAGGGGGCTGGGTGTTAGCAAGATCCCAAAGCCTAAATTGGCAGCCGCTGAAGAGTCACCTGGGTGCTTATGTGATCACAGGTGCTTGGGCTCCCTGGGTGGGGCTGGGCACATACAGTTTTAGGAAGCATTCAGGTGATTCTGCTTCCATCACTTTGGGAGCCAATGAGCTGGGCATCCCTAAGGCCCCATCTGCACTAACAGCTGCAGTTCTCTGATTGCACTGCGTTTACTTTGATCCTTCAGTGGCTCCCCAGAGCTTGGGGTAAAGTCATGCCTTCCTAGCCCAACAGCCAAGCCCATTGGTGATAGGCCTCCCTCTCCAGGGAGCTTTTACCCCCTCTTTTTCCTTGTGGGTTGTAAGGAGTCAGAATCATAAAATTCTGAGGCCAGGAGGGACCTCAGAGAACATGGCCCCGCTCACCTTCTTGTTAGACTGTGTTTTCCTGGAGAGAAGGCAGCACGTTCCCTCCAGCTCTGTCCCCAGATGCCCCAGTGAATTCCTGTCATTTGACTGGCGCTCAAGCTCCATCCCATCAAAAGGGGGCTGTGTAGACCCTCCCGGAGTCAGTATTTAGCTACCTTTTATGGGGAAGCCTTCCTATGGCCTCCCTTGAAGCCCCTTCCATGACCAATGCTACCTGCCTTAAAAAGTTCTAACCCCAGGCTATGCACTGTGTCTCACTCCTGTAATTCCAGCACTTTGGGAGGCTGAGGCGGGAGGATTACTTGGGCCTCGGAGTTCAAGACTAGCCTGGGCAACATGGTGAGACCCTATCTCTACCAAAAAAGAAAAAGAAAAAGAAAAAAATTAGCTGGGCATGGTAGTGTGTGCCTGTAGTCCCAGCTACTCCAGAGGCTGAAGTAGGAGGATGGCTTGAGCCCAGGGAGGCTGCAGTGAGCCAAGATTGTGCCACCGTACTCCAGCCTGGGCTACAGAGTGAGATCCTATCTCCAGAAACAAATGTTAAAAACAAACAAAAAATCAATAAAGCAGTAAACAAATCATTAATCATGATATCTGAATTATTAACCATGGTATCTGAGAGTCANAAAAAAAAAAAAAAAAAGCAAAAAAGAAAGAAGTTCTGCCCCACATCCATTTCCCGTGCTGCATGCTGCCACTCAAGCCCATTTCCTCCCGCTGCTGGCATTGCCTTCCTGCGTGAGCAGGTGAGTTCTCCCACCTAATTTCCCTAGAGGGTGTGCTCCCGTGCTACTCCACAACAATACTCTATTTTTGTTCCAATCTCCTGAGTGGGAGGGCAGAAGGTTCCTGGGGGAGTGGCGTTAGAGCCTTCTTTGATTCTTGTAAGCTGGACGGAGTTCTCCAACCACTGATTCCCTCCCCGATTTTCCCCGGTGGTCTTGTCCGCTGGGTGAAGCACGGAGAGGTTAGGTCCTGGCCTGAGGGAACATGTATCTGGGTGGCTTGGAGCACTATGGAGCAGATGTCCTCTGCTTTGCAGTTTGGGGGTGTATGTATGCACGTGCATGTACATGTTCATTGATGTATATCTGCGTGTACAAGCATAGGGTCTCCAGAGGAGGAATTAGCCCATCAGATAAATAATGGGTTTCTATCTCAAAGTGTTTCTTTTGCCCAAGCCTGTCTTCGCTGTGCTGTTGAGAAGGTGTGGTTGCAGTCCCTTTCTTGAGGAATTCCCTCCCTCTCTAACCTTCCCAGCCCCTCATGTACCCTGGAAGAGCTCTGAATTCTCAAGCTGGCATGCAGGATGTCTCCCAAATTCTCTTCAGAGCTGGGAGTTGAAGTGTCAGGGCTCCCTGAGATGCGCGTTCTTCCGTGAGTGAGCTGTCGATCTGGCTGGCTGCCCTTGGCTGACCTCTTTAGCCTCTGCACTGCAGCGATTCATGGAACTCAGCATATCTTTAGAAATGTCTAGCTCCATGGTTGCGTTATGCCAATGGGGAAACTGAGGAAGGGGCAGTGAGAGGAAAGGACTTATTCAAGGTCGCACAGCAAGTTAAAGACAGAGATAGGACTAGAAGTTGAGACTCTCAGGCCCCTGACATGGACACCTTCTACTGCATAGCTTGGGCCTCCTTCCTGTGACCCCTGGGCTGCAGCCACAGTGCTGTCACCTGACCAGTGGACCTACTTGGCGCCTGCCTCCTCTTTGAGGCTTTAGTACCCAACAGCCCATGCTGCCCCTGCTTCTTTCTGGAGCAAGCCGGGCTGAATTTCTCCTCCCCTCTAGCCATCCCCAGCCTATGGGACAGAGTCAGAATTCTGCATCGACCCTCTTCTTCCCTTCCTTTGGCTCATGGCCGCATCTGCCCATGGAGCTGGCCTGGATTTTCAGCTCCCCTGTGGAGTGGGTCTGTCCATCCTCTAGTCTGAGGGCTTCTTGAGGTGGGATCAATTCGTGTCTCTCGGGATCCTCCTAGCTCTCAGGCCAGGACCTGCATCTTAATGGTTATAGAATAATGATGATGATGATGATGATGGGCAACTTGAATTGAGTGTTTATGCCATATGGCATATCGTATATATTTATTTTATTTTATATTTTATTTTATTTAGAGAGAGAGAAACAGGAGAAGGAGAGAGAAAGAAACAGCTAACTCTTAACACTGAGTGAGAGAATCCAGAAGGATGGAATCCAGGAGAGGAAAGCAGCTTCCACACTGAGTGGAAGGGAAGAGAGAGAGATGGAATTTAGGAGGGGAAGATAGGCTTCCACGAAGGGAGTGTTCGTGGAAGGGGATCCAAACGTGGAGTCCTGCATATCACAAATACTATCTCATTTGATCCTCCTAGAATCCTGTGAGGTGGGGATTAGCATCCTCATCCTGCATATTAGAAAACAGGCTCAGAGAGGTTAAGTGATTTGCCCAAGGCCTCATAGCAGAGCACCTAACCACCATATGTCTGCTATAGCCTGGCCGCACAGAAATGCGGTCCCTGCGCCAGCAGCCTCAGCTTCACCCGGGGGCTTCTTAACAGTGCAGATGTCGGCCCCACCCCACACCAACTGAAGTCCACCGAATCTGCAGCTCAGAAAGATCCCCAGGTGATGTGTGTGTACATTCCAGTGTGAGGGGCACTGCGCTGTATGGCTGAAGGATCTCAAGAAGAGAAGAGAGGGCCGGGCGCGGTGGCTCATGACTGTAATCCCAGCACTTTGGGAGGCCGAGGCGGGTGGATCACGAGGTCAAGAGATCGAGACCATCCTGGTCAACATGGTGAAACCCCGTCTCTACTAAAAATACAAAAAATTAGCTGGGCATGGTGGCGCGTGCCTGTAATCCCAGCTACTCAGGAGGCTGAGGCAGGAGAGTTGCCTGAACCCAGGAGGCGGAGGTTGCGGTGAGCCGAGATCGCGCCATTGCACTCCAGCCTGGGTAACGAGCGAAACTCCATCTCAAAAGAAAAAAAAAAAAAAAAAGAAAAGAAGAGAAGCCCAGGTCAGCTGCCGCCTCGCACATCTCACTTCTCCTTGGGGAGAGGCTGAGGCCAGCTGTCACTGCATCATGAAGGCAGGACCTCAGCCTGGAATGAGGAGATACCTTAGAAAAGGCAGGGGTAAAGGGTCATCACTGGGTTTTAAGAAAACAAAACAAACAAACCCAACTTTGTTCCTCAAGTTTGATAAACATAGAAAAGTTGGAAAATAAAGGTACACCCAAATCCAAACCACTCGCCTGTAAACCAAGCCCCAGATGCCCTTGGCTCTGAATCGGACTGTGTCTGAGGCAGCCCTCGGCAGCTAAGGGAGCAGCTACCTGGAAGCCTGTGATTCTGAGTCAGAGATTTTGAGGTGGGTTAAAAATAGAGCCCTGGTGGCCAGGCGGGGGTGGGAGGAAGACAGCAATTTATCTATTGTGGTGGGAAGACCCTGGGGTCAGGGAAGAGCAGCGATGGGAGGTTGGGCAGGACGGAGGCAGTGGGTGGGGGTATGTTTCCCTCCAGAGACCTGAGCAGCTGAGCACCCAGCCTGGCTCAACAAGGCTGTGGCAGGTGATTTCAACCCTGAGGGTATGGCGGGGAGGCTAAGATACCAGCCCCAGGACACAGGCAGGGAGAACTCCTGCTCACTCTGGGGCAAAACACTACCCGCCACCACCAGAGAGGCAGCTCCTTCTCGGGTATGGGATTGTGAAGGGGCTAGCAATGGCTCTGCCTCAGAAAATGTAAAGTGGAGCTAGACAGGTACGGGGTGGGGAGGGGGAGTAATAGGTGCTTTCAAACAGTTATCAAAGTGTGGGGAGGGGAGGCAGGGAAGGCTTCCTCGTGCGTGTCACATGTCTGTGTCATGGGCTGGCACGCATGTGATGCTAAGCTAGCCTCCTTTCCCAATTACACCTGCTCTTCAGATGACTGCCCTCTCTCCATCTTCATCACTGACCTCCCAGTCACGGCAGTGACTTTACCACACATTTCTGCTGACCACTTAGGAGCTGTCTGGGGACCAGGGTTGTGTCTGTCCCCTGACACATGTTAGAGGACCCCTCACAGCACAGGGTGCTGGCCATTGCTTAAGGGTAGATGAATGTTTCTGATTATAAAGGTAATATCTGCCTGTTATGGGGAAGGGGGGAAAGGTAGAAAGGTGGAATGGAGAAACTCAAAGTCACATAATCCCACACTTAGAAATCATCAATGTTAGTGACTTAGTGAATCCTTTTTTTGTTTTATTTTTGGCAGTCTTTTCTTCCTCTGGCAACACTCTTGCATCCATCCATCTGTCCATCCGTCTGTCCATCCATCCATCCATCCATTCATCCATCCATCCATCCATCCATCCATCCATCCATTTAACAAAAAGATAATGTTACTGAGACTCCTCCCCACCCTTTGCCCAGCTGTGTGTTCCCATCTTAGAAAAGGGAAGAGAAATCATTTCTGCCCTTGGGGAGCTCACAGCACTGGGAGCCCTAAGACTCACCCTGGGTCTGTCTGGTTGGGGGAATGGAGGGGGACTCCGGGAGAGCAGTGGAGCTGCCTCCTTCATGTCTTCCCCAGTGCTCCTGGGTCTCGGTGCTAGGCCTGTTTGGGAAGAAGGGAGAACCTTTAAAATCCCTTATGGTGGAGGTGGTGTGGGGCGATGTCAAGGGGGCATACCCATAATGAGGAGGCCTATTATGGGTGGTTGGTTCTTCCCCCACCACCTGCACAGCTCAGGCTGGAAACGCAGTCTCAGCCTTGGTTGCAGTCTTCAGCCACAAGGTCCCCCCACCAGCTCTCTCTCATCGCATCCTGCCAGCGACCCCAGGCCCCCTGTTTCTTCTGGCCCATGTCTGTTCACTTGCCTTCTCCCCCACTTTCAATGCCTCCACTCTTTCTCTGCCACTTTTCCACCGTGATCCTCAGCACCGGGTGGGGCCGCCTGCTGAGGGCTATTGCTGTGAGTATTGGGGTTTGGATGTGCTAAGTTCTTCCCTGATCATTGGAGGCTTGTGAAAGCCTGGTGGGAAGGAGTCTGTTTCAGAGGGCTGCCCACGTCACGTGGCTTCTGCTGGGCTCCCTGCCACTCAGCCTTTGGCACACACTCCTGAGGCACGCATGGCATGCACTCATCTGTTCACCCACCCCCCATCCACTCATTCGTATGTTTTCACCCATTCACGTTATTTATCAGGACCTACCATGTAAAAGGTACTGTGCTGACTTCAGAGAGTCAGTGATGGCAAGTTAGACAGTCACACACACAGTTTCATTATAACATGATAAATACTATACGAGGGCAGTGCCTGTGAGGGGCAGCTAGCCAGATTTCTAGGATACAAAAGCTTCCCAGGAGAAGGGATGCCTCCTGTGAACCAAGGGGGATAGGTGGGCACAAGCGGGAAGAAGAGCTCTAGGCAGAGATGTCAGCATGTAGGAAAGCCCAGAGGCAAAGAAAGCGCCATGCAGTGAGGACACCAAAGGCTGCTGAGTCTGTCTGCAGCAGAGCATGCAAGGAGAGGAATGGGGAGCTTCAGGGCAGGAGAAGGAGGCAGAGTCTGGACCGGGAAAGGCCTTGGGGATGACAGTGAGGAATTTGGATTTCAGTTGGGGGGTGGTGGGGAACACAGAAGGATTTGGAGCTTGGCAAAGTGTGGAGAGTGGATTGGAGGAGGGTGCTGGCCCCAGCCCTGACCCTGAGGCATGTGAGGTCCTCAGCTGGGAAGCTGTTGGAATAGTCCCTGTGATGGGTTGATGGGACACGTTGGATCCACTGTGATGAAGTGTTGGAAGGCAAGGGAGATGGAAGAGTTGAGGATAACTCTGAAGTTTCTACGATATGCTTTTGGGTGTCTGGTGGTACCATTCTCTGGAAGCACCCGAGTGTGAAGGAAGCCGCGAAGCTCTGTCTGAATATGGCAAAGGTGAGGTTCCTGTGGGACATCCAGGTGTAGACATGTAGTCAGCAAGTCGATGCATGGCTATAGAGTTCAGGAGAGGGGGCTGGTTGACAAGGCAGCAGAACAACAAGACCATGTGGGTCTGTGAAGTCACCTGGGAAGAGTGCAGAGATGGGGAAGAGATGAGGGCCCCAGGGAGCAAAAACATGGAAAGGTCATGCCGAGGAAAAGGAGGCTGTTCAAGGGAAGGGAAAGGAGAGGCAGCAAGAACAGAGAAAAGCCAGTGGAGTGGGCCACCTGGGAAGCCATGGAGGAGCCTGTCTGCAGGGCAAATGATCTATGGGCCAGATGATGCTAAAGGCCAGGGAGGAAATGGACTGGAAAGTGACCATTGGATTTAGCAGCAGGGTGCATATTGGTGACGTGCTGAGCAGTGGACGGCAGAATCACTTCTCGGCCTTTTGGCTAAGATCAAGCGGAATGGAGAGGAGCGTTGGGTGAGGGGCATGAAAGCGAGTGTGGGGATGGTGACACCTCCTTCAAGGAGCCTGGGAAGAGATAAGACAGCAGGGGTTCAGGGAGGGATTTGCTTTTTTTAAGTTTCGAGAGCTTCAAAGGAAAAGCTGATGGGAAAGGATCAGTGGAGAGGGAGAGATGGAAGAGATAGGTGAGAGAGGGAATCTTCTGTAGATTAAGGTCCCTGGGGAGGAAAACGGGGATGGTATCAAGAGGGCAGGCAGGTGGAAGAGCCACTGATTCTCTTGTGACTGGGAGGAAGAGATAGGATGGGGGAGATGCTGCAAGGTGGTGGAAAGAGGAAGGGGACACTGTGGCGACTTTTCTTTTCTCTGTGGCATAGAAAGTGGTGTTACCTGCTGACACTGAGAGAAAAAGTGGTGGCTTCAGAGTTTTGGGGAGAGAGGAAATAATTTGAAATAGCAGCTGTGGGAGATGGGCAGGAGCGTTTACTAGGGTCTCCTGGAAGGATGGGGGACAGAGGTGAGGGCCGTTAATGAGGCCGTGATGAGGACATTGAGGCACGAGGAGCTAAGAAACGTGGATATTTAGCAGGACTGGTCTGAGGCTGTGGGATTCTCTACACAGCCCCCATGTGAACACGCAAAGGGTTGACTGTGGGCTGGAATTTCATGAAGGTGTCAGGACGAGGGGCATGGGAGTTAAAGGCACTGGTTTTAGAGAGGCAGATGAGCTGGACCTTGTGTCTGGGGTGGGGGGTGGTTGGGAGGATGTGGGAGGGTTCTGATGGGAGGATCAGAGGAGTCGGCAGACTAGATATTCCCAGGACACTGAAGAACAGGTGCAGCACAACTGAATAGAAGAGCCGGGAGGAAAGCAGGGCAAGGAGTACTACAGGATGGCAGAGATACAGCAGTGGGAGGTGGTGGCATGGTCAAGGGTACACTTTGGAATGGACCATTGAGGTGAGATTGTTAGAGTCAGGGACGCAAGCTACCAAGAGGCCAGGGTGTTGTCTGGGTCGATGATATGGAGTAGAAGTCACCCAGGACAATAGGATTTGGAGTGGAACGGGAGGTTGTGAATCAGATGCCAGCATTGCCAAGGTCCTTGAGGGTGGCAGATGGATGCTGGAAGGATGGCCAACAGATGACAAGGATACCCAAAAGGTCTCGTAGACATTTCTATCACAGGTAGGACGTAGCAGCAGTAGGGAGAGGGGAGGGTGTTGACTTACCCCTGACCCTGAGGTATGAGGGATTTGGGAGAGTGAAATCCTTAGGACACAACTTGGGTTCACTTAAGTGGGGAGGCAGAGAGGTCTGGGAGTGAAGAAGTTAAGAATGCAGGTGCCATGGGAGAGAGCACGGGGGAGAGAGCTGGGAGGGAGACAAGGAGTTGGGGGAGGCACAGAGTTCAGGAGTAACAAAATACCACCAGCCAGATTGATATTTCTGTAGAGTGGTTAGAAAGTAGGCCTCTGGAGTCAGGCTCCTTGGGTTTGAATACTTGGCCCACGATATATAGCAAATCTGTCAACTTCTTGTACCTCAGTCTTCTCATCTGTAAAATGGGCATAATCATAGTATCTACCCCATAGGGTTGTTTATGAGGATTAAATAAAGTAATCCAGATGAGGTGCTCAGATTAGTGCCTGGCAAATGGTAAGTGCCCGGCAGGTATTGACTGCCATCCTCCTCCAGGCTCACTATCTTCACTGTCACCTTGGACAGGATATTTGCTGGGTGTGGAAAACCTGGGGAATGGGAAAGATAACCCAGAGATCATATGAGTTGGAGGGGAAGGGAATGGAGGCTGGAGACCAGGAAGGAGGTGGGGGCAAGGATCCAAGTAATGGACAGATGCAGAAGCCATCACAGATGCAGCTGTACTAGACATGGTGACTGCTGGGGGTGTTGCTGTAGGGGTGAGTAGGAGGTAAGAGGCAGCAGTAAGGGATGGCTGTGAGGTTTTGAGCCTAGATGATTGAAATGCAGACTGTGCCATTCAGCTTTGAGGAGGAGGATGCTGAGTTCAACTCTGGACTCATTGGCTGTAGGAGACAGCCGGTCCCCCAGGTGGATGCATTTTGCAGGTAGGTGGGAATGCAGGTCTGGTGCTGGGAATGCAGGGAGTGGCACTGAGTGGGAGCCATCTGCAAAACGGCACTGAGTGTGCTGCTCACCTGGGAGAAAGCATGGAGACCCGCAGGCCATAGTCAGCACTGCAGGGACATGGGTGTCTGAGACAAGGCCCCTGTCCTCCAGGAGCCCGTGGTGTTTTAGGAGAACTAAAACCAAGGCTCAGGCTGTGCAGAGGCTTCAGTGGTCAGAGTTGAAAAGGTAGTTTGAAAGGTGGAAAATATTTTAATGACAAAACAATGACATTCTTCTTCCAGCTGACAGGATTCCCAGTGGATATCATTTGTGCCAAAATGTATGCAAGAAAGTATGCGTGTATGAAAACGGGTGCCTGTAGGAGGGCAAAAGACAAGAGCGTAGTTACAAAAAATGTATTCATGGTATTCCATGTCTGTGTGCATGCATGCTCATGTGTGCATTTGTGCATGTGCACGTGTGCAAGCATGTATATATGTGCATATGTCCTCAAAGGCAAGCCTGGGTGTGTGTGGACAAGAAGAGGCTGAAGGAAGTAATCCCTATGTGGGACCTCCACTTCTCCTACTTTCATTCTGTCACTGTTACCATCCTCTTTGGCCTCCAGGGAAGGAGAGGGCCCTTGGTCTAGTACTTGAGTCCCTGAGTTCAGGGTCAGCCACCTCCTATCGTGTCTTCCTCAGCTCCCTTGAGGCTATGAACTTCCTCTTACACCAAAACATGAAATTTCCAGGTATCAGTGTAATGGGCTGCTTGGCTTTTTGCTATCCCCATTCTTTCTGCTTATGGGACCTGCCCCTCCAGTGTCAGCCTATAGGCTGCCTCTTCCTGCTGAGAGGCCACCTGCCTGGGTGGACCCACTGGTCCAGGTAAGGATTGAGAGAAGACAGGTCTGGGAGCCTGGAGCTGAGCCTGGGCTGGGGCTTGCAGAGCCTAGTTGGTGTCTTGCTGGCCAGGACTCCTGTTAATTTAAAGAGCACTGGGCTGGGCATTTGGAGAGACCAGTCCCCCTAATTCAGGCTTGCGCCAGCTCCAGGATATCTGAGCATAGCCGTGCCTTGCTTCCCTGCCAGGGCATGACACTCACCACCATGGATTTACACCCTGGATTATGAGATTTATTCATGAGTGATCCTAGGGGTGGCCAGGTGTTAAGGGAGCATTGGGCATTCAGCTTGAAGCTTTGGAAATGTTACTCTTCCTTTCTTCGTTTTCCCTTCTATAGGACATGTCCGACCATGACTGACTGCAGATGGCCAGGGTGCCTTTACCACTTGAGAGGTGTGTTACTTCCTCTATGTCGGACAGCCCTAACATCAGGAACATAGGGCTCCCAGATCTCTTTGGAGTCTTCTCTTCTCTTTATTCTCTGGGGCAGAGGCTGCACCTGCTGTGGTAGGCTGCCTTTCCACGGAGATGCAAAGGTGTGAGAAAGGCATGTCTGCCTCCCACATCCCCCTAGGGTACCCACAACTGCAATAACTCTAACTCTGGAGTCCCAGAGACTTCTCCTAATCTTGCTTGTGTCCCTCACTAGCTGTCTAGCCTAGGGCAGACACTTCTCTCTGAGCCTCCGGATTATCATCTGTAACATAATAGCAGCCACAGTGCTGATGTAAAGGATAAATGAAGTAATGCATGGAAAACACAAAGTAAGTGCTGTATGCATGTGAAGACTTTATGAATAAAGTCTTTTCAGTCACCAAGGAGCTCCCAATAAAAATGCCCAGAGATACCAAGGAATCACTTGAGATGCTTCTGACAGCAGGATTAGAAATGAAGAGAGGTCAGCAAGCTGAGCATACCAGTGCAAAAGTGGTTGCCAGCTTCCCCTGGCTAAACCCACTGAACGGAGCTGGCGGGCGGGCTGGGCGCTGTCCGTGGTGCTGAACGCCACATTTGGCTCTGGCAGGCCCTGGCTTTCGGAGATCTGTGCAAGTATCTGGCAAGGAGTAAGGAAAGTTGTCCGGGAGGTAAAGCGCAGCCCCCAAAACCCAACTCCTCTCACCTCCTCCAGAAGCACTTTCCTGGGCTCACCCTTTTAGGCCACTGGGATCCTGTTTTTACAGACGCCTGGGCTCCTTGGGATGGTTCTTACATCATTGCTCAATTGTCTTCTATCCAAGCTTTGTCCTCTGACCAGACCATGAGTCTCTGGAGGTGAGGGCATCAGTGTGCTGAGGCAAATAAGTCTGTCATCTGATTGCTGTGGGGACTCTGTAAGCTAGCCCTTGCCTCCTGCTACCAGCTCTCCTGGGTCTATTAGAGGCTCCTCTGTGATCTCACTCCTAACAGATGTTTTGCTTTGGCTCTTCTCTAGGAGATTCGATCTTCCTCTCTCTTACCTCTTTCCTGCAAATTTATTGATTTGAATGATTAATTTACTCATTTCATAATATAGTTGGGCATAGGTCAGAGCATTTGACAGAAATCAATTGATTTCCTCCTGATGACAGTACTGCTGGTCAGGTACTGTGGTTATCCTCATTGAGCAGATAAGAAAACTGAGGCATGGCATGGTAAAGTGACTTGCTAGTAAACAATGGAACAGGAATCGAACCCAGGTTGGCTGGCTCCAGGGCCCATCCCTCCTCCAACCATGTTATGCTGTCTCTCCAGCAGCTCTCCCATGTTCCAGGGTAGTGGTTTGTGGGGAAGAATGCTCCAGGACCCCGACCTCAGTCCAGATCAAGTGCTGGAAATATCCCTGAGCATCTGGAAGCTGAAGATTGAAACCATTAGTCAGAGTGTGAGGAAATGGGTGTTTTTGCTTTATGCAATTTGGTTTTATGAAGACCACTAAATGCAAACATTCTCCTGTTAATTACTGTCTCAAATTTGAACTGTAATTGAGGGAACTAGAGCTGGGGAGAGCGTAGAAACCCGTTGCAGTGACAAGCCTGCCCAAGTCAGCATTCCCAGACGCCTTGCACCCACTCTGTTAATTTTAGAAACTCCTTCAGCCTGGGTGTATTATTAGCTTTATGTACAGAGGGCTATGTGGCCTTCAGTGGCCTTTCTATGCACAGTTTTAAAAATTTGTTTTCTTTTGTTTTTCCCAAGAGATTAAAGGAAGAGAGATGACAGCAGAGTGTATAGAGGGGTGTTTGTGCCCTGTGCATGTGAATGGAGTTACCTGTGTGTGGTGTCTAATGAGTGTACACAGCTGTCTTTGAGTGAGTTTCATGTGGCTGGGTAGAGTGTGCATGGCTCTAGGGCACCCCATAGATGCTGAAACCATTCTCCTGGGGCCCATGACTCATTAGCAGATGTGCTGTGTTCTTTGTAGTGAAGTGTGAAGCTGAGGGTGGGTCCTCAGGCCTTAGCTGGGTTCTCTCAGCTGGCATACGGGTACTGGGACCACAGGAAGGAGTGGTAGGTCAGGGGTTAGAGAGGAGCTGAAGTTGGCCTCTTGGCACCCGGCTTTATCCGCCATGAGGCCCTGTCTTGAGGTCCTGAAGGGCTTGGCTTTAAGCAGAGCTGCAGGAAGCTGACTCTCTTGAAACTGCCCTTCGCCATGCAGGGTGATGTAGGACCGCCGTCTCACCTACCTTCAGTGAAACAGGCCCTACCCACTCCTTGACTCACAGCCCCTACCCCCTCCTTGATTTACAGCCCCTCCTTGACTCACTTTTGAGTCTGGCAAACAAACAGACAATTCGCTGTGAAGTAATTTCTTTGCAAACCTTGGAACTGTGCAGGCAGGGGCACTTTGGTTCATGGTGGGAACCTATGAAGACTCGAGGAAAACTTATCTCTTTCTTTCCCGCTTCCTTCCTCCTGGCTTCCCTGCAGTAAATAATCAAAGATGGTGGAAAGGTCATTTCTCCTGGGAGAAGACATGCTTATTTCTGCCTGACTTAATACCTTTATCTGGTATTGTGTAACTGTCTAAATTAACAGCAGAAAGAAACAGCTCTGCAGTGCAAGTTTTTGGTCTTGGGGCCAGCCCTAGGATGGGTGGTACCTGGTCCCTGAGAATAATTGGCAAGCCTTGTGGATTGAGGTCTTGGCTACCTATGGTGTTTTCCCACTCCAGAAGGCCCCCTGCTTGGTGAGTTAGGAGAAACCCAGCGTAGACCTGTGAGTTGGTGTTGTGCCTCCTTCTCATGCTGCTCAGCCTCTCTGAGGCTTTGCCCTGAGGCTCCCTCTGCAAAGGACTTGAAGGTGCCTGAGGCCTTAGGAGAAATGATTCTGGAAGCCCTGGGCTGGTCTCTTTCCATTGCATTGAGTGGTACCTCACTGGTGTCTGAAATCCCCCCATTAATTCTTCTGCTTTTGAAGTTCTCTCTCCCCCTCCACACCCCCATGTTGGGATGCAAGCCTCTGAGGGAAGGAGATGGTTAGATATTTTCTGATTATAGGGTATGGACTAAAGGAGGGTGCTAGAGAACCAGTGTAGGAGAGGGCCAGATCAGAATGATAGGACTCATTGCACAGTGGGGAAACTGAGACCCAGACTAGGGGGGCCCTACCAGATGTCACGCAGCATGTTGATGACAAAGCTGGGGTTGGAACCTGGGCCTCATGCCTCCCAGGCACCTGCTTCCTGTCTGCACCTCCCCTACTTTTTTGTCGTGGTCTGTGGCATGTCTCCCTGACAGCCCATCTCAAGCCACAGCTGACCCTCAGGGAGAATGGGGCAGCCTAGCCTGAGCCTGGGGCGGTGCGGAGTGAGCTGCATCTTTTGCTAAAGCAACCTATTGCTTCTCTCTGAGTGTAACTGATTTGCTTTTCAGCCTGACACTTACTGCGGGGTGGGGACAGGAGGACGAAGCTTGTCATTGGGGGTCTGGGGAACTCATAGAAGGGCAGCACGGAGGATATCCTTAGTGAATGAAGAGCCTCTTACTGTGTCATTCCCTGTGCCAGTCTCCACATCTTGCCCTGGTACCCTTGTGCCTATCTTCCTGTCTCGGAACCTCCCAAGACTTCTCTCTCCCAGTTGCTGTCCCTCAGACCTTCCTCCCTTAGTCTGTTACCTGTCCTCTCTCTCCTCCTGGTGACTGACCCCTGTGTCTCTGGGCAGATTTTACTGGGACCTGACCATGCTGCTGCTGATGGTGGGAAACCTGATCATCATTCCTGTGGGCATCACCTTCTTCAAGGATGAGAACACCACACCCTGGATTGTCTTCAATGTGGTGTCAGATACATTCTTCCTCATCGACTTGGTCCTCAACTTCCGCACAGGGATCGTGGTGGAGGACAACACAGAGATTATCCTGGACCCACAGCGGATTAAGATGAAGTACCTGAAAAGCTGGTTCATGGTAGATTTCATTTCTTCCATCCCCGTGGACTACATCTTCCTCATTGTGGAGACACGGATCGACTCGGAGGTCTACAAGACTGCCCGGGCCCTGCGCATCGTCCGCTTCACGAAGATCCTCAGCCTCTTACGTCTCTTACGCCTCTCTCGCCTCATTCGATATATTCACCAGTGGGAAGAGGTGAGTGGTCAGTGCATATCTCTTGCAGGATGGGCCATCCCCTCCAGGGGGGTGAGGAACTGGCAGGGAACCTCAGATCATTGGGCAGGGGCTGTCAGATTGTGGCAGGCACACCTGCTCCAAGAAGACACATACTAGTAATTTCTTGACATCTTATCATGTGCTGGATACTTGACATGCAGTACATCAATGAAGTCCATAACATCTATAGAGGGAACCATATAGGTACATGTATATACTCATTTTTCACATGAAGAAGCAGAGAAACAGAAAGATTAAGTGACTAATACAAGGTTGCACAATTAGTAATTTGTGAACCTGGAATGTGAACTTAAGCTGATCACTTCCAGAGCCCACCTTGTTACTCACTGCATTATGTTGTAGGGTTTGTAAGCCTATAAGCTTGTTGGGGACAGACAAGGAATGGGGATGGTTTGCAAGGGCCAGTTGGGGGACAGTAGACAGTGTGGTGGATGAGAAGAACTAGAGAACATATCTTCCATCTGTATTGGGTGCCCTCTCCGCAGCTTCAGCTAATTTGTGTCAAGTAGGAGTGGACCCAGGGTTGCTAGATCTACAGCATTATGAGAAATGGAAGTCTGGATTTTTGTACAAATTTTGTTGTCAACTATCTTAGCTTGGGGTCTTCCTGAGCAGACCCTGAGACAAAGATTTGCATGAAAGTGATTTTTTGGGGATGCATTCCCAGGAAAAACTGGTAAGGGGCTGGCGGAGAGGGACATGGACAGGCAGGAAGCCAAGCAATGGTTGGACATTGTCGGAGGGCATCCTGTGGAGGGCAGTTTGGCTCAGCCCCACGGGGATCTGGGGATGGTGTGTGCCGCACCTGGGAGTTGCCCAATCAGGGCAAGGGAGTTGGGATTTTTCTATCCCCTTACATGTCAGTCATTGGTTCAGGGCACCACCCTCCCTCAGCACTCAGAGCCAAAGCAGTTTCCAGCAGCCTCTGACAAAAGGTGCGGCCGCTGGCTGTAGAGGGTGAAATCACGTGGGCAGGCTGGAGTCTTGTGCTCAGAAACTGTAAAGGATCCTAGGGGCTGTGGACACCGGCTACTGGAGGAAAATAAAACATTGAAAAAGAACTGGGTGGGCCAACTCCGTTCTGAACAAACCTCACTCATCCGTGGGCCGAAGCAGTCGTCTGCAGCAGAGGAGCTAAGGGCCGCACTGGGAGGAAGAGCAGCTGACCTTGCCAAATGCTTTGGTCTGTGTCTGCCCCCTACCCAAGTTACACGACTTGGCGGCAGCAGCAGGCTTGCCTGGGGGCCCTGCTGTCTCTGTCAGGCAGCCCACCTTGGGGTCGGGTGGTCTGTGGGCTGGACGAGCTTCCATGGAGGGCCAATTCCCACCCCATCCCTGTGCCACGTGACTGACTTCCCAGCCTCCAGGACCCTGGTTGCCTGGGCAGAAGTTCCCGTGCTCAGGACATGAAGTTCCCCACCAACACCCCCAGCAGCAGCCTGGGCCTTGGCTGGCAGTACCCATGGCTGATGGTAGAGGCGCGGGCAGATTCAGGTCAGAGGCGTCGTGAACACACGTGCCACGGGAGAAGTGTGTGCACCAGTCTGGCAGTGTTGCTCCATGGCAGAAATTCTCTTTGGCTTGGAAAATTTGCATTACTTATGCTGACAGAGAGGGGCCACAACTTCCCCAAGGTCATGCAGTTAGACCTCTGGTAGAACTGGGGCAGAATCCAGCTAGCTCTCTTGGTCCCCAGCATATAGTGTGGGCTGTCCCTGTCCAGTGAGTGGAATGGCACATTAAAGACCTGAGTTAAAATCCCAGCTCCACACTGCCTGGCTTGTAGCTTTGGGTCCACTTTGCCTCTCTGTGCCTCAGTCTCTTTATCTGCAAAATGGGTATACGTAGTACCTGATGTGTATAAAGCCTTAGCATGAACCCTGGTGCAGAAGGACTGTTTAATATATGTCCCTTTCGGCCGGGCATGGTGGCTCACACCTGTAATCCTAGCACTTTGGGAGGCCGAGATGGGTGGCTTGCTTGAGGCTGGGAGTTCAAACCCAGTTTGGCCAACATGTTGAAACCCTGTCTCTACTAAAAATACAAAAAAATTACCCAGGCATGGTGGTTAATTTTTTTGTATTTTTAGTAGCTACTCAGAAGGCTCAGGTAGGAGAATTGCTTGAACCCCGGAGGTGGAGGTTGCAGTGAGCTGAGATCGCACCACTGCACTCCAGCCTGGGCAACAAGAGCGAAACTCCATCTCAAAAAATACGTGTGTGTGTGTGTGTGTGTGTGTGTGTGTGTGTGTGTATCCCTCCCACCCAGTTGTCTTAGTAGCATTTCCTTGGTTCCTCACACCTCGCTGGCAAGAGAAACAGGGCAAGGTTAATTATCCCCATATGCCAAGTGAGGAAACTGAGGATCAGAAAGGCCAGCTGCCCCAGTTGTAGGGATTTTGGCCTGGGCCACCTGTCTCCTGGTTCCATGCACTTCCCGCTTTCTCTGATGGAAGGGGAATGACTTTGATTCTATTACTGTTCCCTCTCATGGCTGGGGTGCCTCCATGGGGACTGGACTTCATTCAGTCTAGCCAGTGCTTGCTGGGCACTCACCCGTGCTGTCCTGGGTGGGCGCTGGGATCAAAGGACCAGGATGACTGCTGGCGGAGAGTGGGAAGCAGTGGCCGGGGAGGAGATCTATGCGACAGGTCGAGTTGGAGGTGCCTGTGGGACAGAGGTGTGCACAGATGTGGCAGGTGGTCTGAGCTGAGGGCTGAGAGGGGACAGTGGCTCTGGAGGGTGGGGGATGGGTCCACTCTGAGGGGCTGTGAAGGAAGGATGGAGGCATGTTTCCCCTCATGCCCCGACATGCTTTCTTCCTTGTTTCCATCCTAGATGGAAATGTAGGACCAGGGTTGGCTCCCTCAGACCCTGAGAAACCCCCACCCTTCTGTGTCTCTTGGACGCACAGCTAGACTGTCATGGAAAGCAGAGACATGCCAGCTCTTTCCCTCCTCTGGCCTCCATTTGTGTCTCCAGGCCTCAGCCCCACCCCAGGGGCCGACCTTAGTCCTCCAGGGCCTGGGGGCTGTGGTCTTCTGTAGGATTTGGTAGAGATGCCAGTGGCTGCGCAGGGTACACATTATGCATCCTAGGAGCTCAGGCCCGGGGCTCCTGTCTCCACTGTCAGCCTGGCCTGGCCACCCTCTGGGCCATCCAGAACTGGTCAGGCACTGGTCCTGCCCTTTCTGTTGGGGAAGCAGAGGCCCCAGGAGGCCTTGGGTCAGGCCTCTGAACTGGATGCGCTGCCCCATCTCATGGGCAGGAAGGAGATCCCAGGAGGCCAGATGGATGACTCTCGCCCTTCCACACACACCCTTATCTCTCCTACCAGCTGGGGAGAAAATTGCTTTGAGCTAGTTTCTGCCGGGCACACCGCCCAGCCTAGGGCTCTCACTGAACCTCTGGTAATGGGCTGGGGTTTCCCAGCTGGCCCCAGGAACCCTGTCTCCAGGACCATAATAGGCCACTCCAGCCCAGGGGCTTCTTCCTGCCCCGCCTGGCACAGAGGCAGCAGCAGAAAGACCCTTTGAAGCCCTAGGTCCATATGAGAGCTGGGGAGAGAAGTATTCAGTACAGAAAACCCTGCCCTAATCTCTTTCAAGTCCCTCTGTGAGTCTCTTTCCTCCTTTGGGCCTCAGTTTCCCCACTTGTCAGGTACATGCTGATGTTCTCTGAAGCTGTGGCTCCCTGGGGCCCAGTCCCCAGCTCTCATCTCCCTTGGCGAAATTTATGTTAGCTGATCCTGAAGACCCTGTGGTAGCTCACAGGGCATGAAGGAGGATGCCCTGGGGTGGGGCTGGAGAGTTTACCTCCCACAGACTAGGGAAAGCTCGCCCCGGGCCGCTGCCTGGTGAAGCTGCAAGAAGCTAGGCTCCTGTCCCCAGGCTTCCACCGCCTCCCCTGGCCAGGCCCAGACCAAGCCCCCAAGAGATCCCCTAAGTTCTGGTGGCAGTCAGACAGTCTTGCGAGTCAGCGTAGGTGGAGTGGTCTAGCGCAGGTATGGGCCACCATCTTGGATGCCAGCCTCTGCCTCCATCCTGGGTGATCTGGGTCAGCAGACTCCCTCCCTAACCTCTCCAGCCATGTCTCCTCCCTCCCTCCGAGGTGTGAGCTTTTTCCAGGCATAGAGGCTATTGTTAGAAACCATGGTTACCCCTCTTTGGATGTTACCCTGCAAGGCCCAGCACTTCAGTGACCCATCCCAGAAGCTTCTTCTCTCCCGCGGCAGCCTGAAATAGCCAAAGAGGGGCTGGAGGCAGGAGGCCAGCCAGGGATGCTGTGTGGCCTCTGATGAGTACCCCCGTCCGGTGGCCTTGATTGCCTCATCTCAGAATCAGGTGCTCGGCATCTGCGAGAAGTGGAGACGACACGGAGGAGTGGTCCTAGGGCATGGGTCCCGGCCCTGTCTCCTGAGTCCAGGAAGGGACCCAGCATGACCCTCAGTGCAGCTGCCTTCAGGCTGCACCAGGGATGCATGTGCACCAGCTGATCCACCAGGCCTGGGATTGCCGTCTTCAACACAGACACTTGTTCTTGAGACACAGGTGGAAGTTGGTTGTTCTTCCATGAGGAGAAAATGAATCCATAGGAGGGGATTCAATCAGGTCCCAGGAAGAGGCCTTGGTGGAAACAGCAGCAGCCTGACCAATTTCTGGTCTCTCCTCAAGACTGAGAAATCAACTCTTTGTTTGGAGGGCTAAGAAAGAGAGGGGAAGAAAGGAACCAACATGTCCTGAGTGCCTACCCTGTGCCAGTGGTGGCTAGGATCTCACCTGACCCCCATGGTCGCCCTGAGAGCTGGCAATTACTGACCCATTCCACAGCTGAGGAAACTGAGGCGTGGGGTGGAAAAGGCAGTTTCCACCCACGGTGGAAGATGCGTGCCTCTGTCCTTGCACTGCAGTTGAGAAACTGCAGAAGGACTGAGAGCAGGGCTTCCCCAAGTGCTGCATGTGGCAGAGCAAGCTGCCCAGACCGCCTGCCTGGCAGGGCCTGAAGGGGCCTGGAAATGAAGGTGCTCAATCCCTGAAGTCAGAACCAACATCATAAGAAAGAGTTTTAATGAAATATAAAGAGCAAGGCAAATATTTGCCTGGTGCAACTGACTCTCGGGTAGCCTGTGGCCCCAGCCAACAGTAGGGGGACACCAGTGTTTAGCAGCCTCTCCCAGCAACGTCCAGCCTTGCTCTCAGCAACCACGCCCTGGGTGCTAGAGAGTGGTGCAGGTGAGGTGCGTGTCCTCAGATCTAGGGCACCCCCTAGCCGGAATGGATGTGCCCCCACCAGCTCTTCCCAGGCAGCTCAGATTGGTGGGGTTGCTGCTGTAGCTTTGTGGTGTCTGAAAACCATCTGCAACACGCCCCTCCAGCCCTGCCACCTGCACCCACCACCCCAGTGCCCGCAGTCCTCCTCGCCGCAGTCCCAGGCTTCACCACCACCATGCTCTCAGTAGGACACGGAAGTCTGTGTCCCCTGCAGGAGAAGGCACCTTGCTTCTTCCCACAGGGACAGGGGCAGTTTCCCTGTGGACTGCATCTGCCCAGAGCGGGTGCCTTTTAGTTCTTCAAATGTCTATGCTAGCAGGAGCCCTGCCTACCACCATTCTTGTCCCTGTCATCATCGCCCCCACCCTCACTGCGAAGCCCTTCTCAGCTCCTGAAGCCTTGCCACATGCTCTGTGCCATGTTCATTGCTGAGATCACAGTACAGGCAAAATTAGACAAGGACCCGATGTTGGAAGAAAAGGAGTGATGAAAAGAGAAACAAAGGTGATGCAGAAGGAAAGGAAGTCATTGCAGGAAAAGGCATGCCCCCCCTTAAGGCCCAGCGTGATCTGTCCAGAAGAGCAGTCGTTGTGGTCTTAGACTCTTTCTAGCATGGCCGGAAGCTTTCTTAAGCTCCCATATGGTACCCGCACATTCATTTAGACATATGTGCATTTATTCAGGCAATCAGCAGATATTTCTGATGCCTGCCTGTGCTAAGCATGGAGGAACACAGAAGCGAGAAATAGAGAAGAGCCCTGCCTCGAGCAGCAGCACGCAAGTCGGTGAATGTCATTTCAGATGGTGAGAACTCCAGGAAGGAAATATATCAGGGCGAAGAGTCATGGTGAGAATGGGAAGGGAGGGCCCTTGGCTGTGTGACACACAGGGATCCAGTGTCCTTCCTTCCCATGGAAGTGGCTTCTGAGCCCAGACAGGATGACAAGAAGGAGCTGGAGGCAACACGCAGGCAGATGGAAGAGCAAGCCCAGTACCGAGGCCCTGGGGTAAGGGCGACTTGGCCTGAGGCTTTAAGGACATGAAGGAAGGCCACTGTGGCCAGAGATGGCTTGGGGTAGAGTCGGGGAGGCCAGTAGTTGGGGACCAGGACGCTGAGGGCCATAGTTGGCAGCTGGAGCATATTCACCCCCCAGCAGTGGGGAGTCATTGGAAGGTTTATGGTAAGAGGGTGACATCGTCTGATTTATGTCTCCAAGAGGTCTTTCTAGCTGCTTGGTTGAGAACGGCTTGGAGGGGTGGGAAGCCTCATCAAGTGGTTGGGGCCATTATCTTGGGGGTGTTTAGAGTGGGGTCATATTGGGATTGGAGGGAAGTAGATGGCTTTGAGATGTCCACTTAGGCAGCGGAGCCTAAAGGACCTGGATTCCTGGTGGATGGGATGTGGGGAGGGGTGAGAGACTCATGGCTGGCTGGTGGGTTTTTGTCACTCAGCCTCACGAACGGTGACATCAGCTGTGAGATGGAAACAGTTTTTGGATGATGTGTCCATGTAGAGATAGACTTGAGGCAGCTGGACATATGAGCCCATGTGTGTCACTCTTAGAGTCCACCTGTGTCTCAGGCATGACAGAAGCAAGGAACTGGGGGTGTCCCAGAGCTTGAAAGGAGCACAGGGAAGATCACCTTCATCAGAGGAGGAGCATTGCCAAGCTCCGCAGCCCCTTGTGATGAGGGCAACACAGTTGCATCCTGGGGTGCCCCTCAGCCAGGGAGACCCCACTCGGAGTGCTTCCAGAGATGCCCTAGACTTTGATACCCTCAGCAGCTAAAGAAACCTTCAGTAGAATTCCTGCTGCCAGGGTGGGAGAACTGTGTGCTTGTGGCTGTGGGCTCTGCCACCAGCTGTGCCGTACAGCCCCACAGCAACATCTGGGCTGGGGGTGCTCACAGCCTGGACCAGCCTCTCTCCTGACCTCCCCGGTGTGCCCTGCTTAGCTTCCTCTGTTGCTGGGTTTCTACACACATGTTCCCGAGTCCCTTTCCTGGGTGTGGCTTCCTTCCCCAGCCAGACTGTGAGCTCTGGGCAAGCAAGGGCAAGACGTTCCTCCCTGATCCCCATATGGAGGGGGGCTTTCTTGGGCACTGACACAGGCTGACTTCCAGGGGCATGATATAGACATTTGGGTCCCTCTGAGGTCACTGCTCCAAGCCCCAGGGAAGAAGGGCCCTGCTGGCCCACACTCCAGAGGGCTCCTCTCCCCACAGTGAGGAGTCTGGTGGGGGTGTGGGGGGCTCTTTGCAACTCTTGACCACACTTGGGTACCCTGCATTCCTGGCACAGACACCTCTAAGCTTGCTGCCGGGGCCTGTACAGGCCCCTTCCCAGGCTGTGCCCTGAGGGGACTGTCCTGCCTCTGTGCCCACCCCTTGACCCACTTACAAGTGACTGTTCACAGGAGTGGCATGGACGTGGCTTGGCTGTGGGCCAGGGTCCTCCACTGGGGGGCACAGTCAGGGAAGAGAAGGGAGGTGGGGTATGCTCTGGTGTGATTTTCTAGGAGTTCTCATTTCAAGCCTGGCCCTCCAGGGCATTATGATGGTGCCTTCCGTCAAGGTAGAAGGATAGAATGTATTTCCTTTAACAGTCTGTTGGCTTGACTTACGACTTTAAATATCCAAATCTGTGGCTTGTGGAACTTGATTTGCCTCTTGTCCTGGACTCTCCAATGCTGGGGCAGGCCTGCCTCATTACCCCAGCTCAGCACTTGGCTGCGTGCCTCGGGGAGGCTGCCCGTCCCCACAGGCCCCCATCTGTGCCTCCAGTGCCCTTGGCCTCCTGTGCTGCTTTCCCCTCTGTGGCAGAGGGCTGGGTTCTGAAGGCTGCCGTCTCAGTCAGCTCAGCCTGCAACAACATGAACACCAGAGGCCGTGGGGCTGAAACAACAGACACTGCTTCCCACACCTCTGGAGGCTGGAAGTCTGGGTTGAGAGTGTCAGCACGGGGGCTTCTGGTGAGTCCTTTTTCTTCTGACTTGTAGATGGCTGCCTTCTCTCTGTGCCCTCACAGAGCAAAGAGTGACCGTCTCCGTCTGGTCTCTTTATAAGGGCGTCCATCCCACTCATGAGGGTGCCAACTTCATGACCTGATGACCTTCCGAAGGCCTCATCTCCAAATGCCATCAAATCAGGGGTTAGGAATTCAACATAGAACTTTGGGAGGGACACAGACGTGAAGTGAAGGCGCTTAATAATAATGACCCCAGCCTGTGTCTATGGTGGGTGTGCCCAGAGCACTTTCCTGGCTAGTTTAATTCATGAGCAGCCTTGCAAAGTTGGGGGCAGATGTCTAGCTTGTTTGAGTTGGGGAGGCTGAGGTGGTGTGATGGGAGGTGGGTGCAGAGGATGGCCGGCTCTGAGACTGTGAATGGCCCTGTGTAGCTTGCCCTCCCCTAACCCCTGGTGTCTTAGACACCAGGGGGTTGGGCAAGCTGGGGAGCTAGTGGCATCCTGGTCAACCAAGGCTAAAAGGTTAGGATTTGCTCAAGGTCACAGACATGTCAAGTCCACCTGTTACAGAGGCAAAAGTGGGATCTCCCCCTAGGCTTGTGCTGGGGGCTCTGGTGCTCAGGGACCTCTGGGGAGAGCCTCAGGGCCTCAGGATCTAGGTCCCTGAGCACAGCTACAGAGAATGGACCAGAGACCCCAGCTTCGTACTTAGATCTGCTCTGCATCCCAGACCCAGACGCCAGCCCAGCCACAGACCAGCCTGCCCTCCAGCACCCACCATTCCTTCCAGGCCATGGCAGAGGCTGAGTGGTGTCGACTCAGTCAGGAGCTCAGACACTGACATCCCCAGAGCTGGTCTGTGCCCCAGTGGTGCTGGGCTGCAGGGCACACAGCACCATCCAATCGTCGCAGTGAATGCAGAGCCAGGGGAGGCGAGGAGCTGGGAAGTCCCGCCTGGCCTTGGGTCCAGCTTGCTCTGTGAATCTGAGTACATCATTCAGCCACTTTGGGTTTGAGTTGTTTTATCCACAAAACGGAACTACTGAGAGCTACCTTTCCTCACTAGGTTAATCTAATAATCTAATATGGTGGCTACAGGCCTCAGAATCGGGCAGACCTGGCTACAGCATCTGGCCCTTCCACTGCCACCGTTATGTTGGGCAAGTTCCTTTACTTCTGTGAGCCTTGGTATAAAACGGATGAACAAGATCTTCAGCAAAGGATGTTTGTGAGTTTAAATAGAGGATGGCTGTGGAATTTCCATGTCCACAGTCAGGTGCTGTTGTACCCTCTGTCACCAGGGCCATGGAGAAATGATGGGTCAGGCTTAAGCTACCACACCCCACGAACCTTTCGCTGTCTACTTCATCCTGAAAAGACTCCCAGCTTTGCAGCTGAAACACTTGGGGTCATGCCCTTGATGGGGGCCACAGGTGGGCATGACTGCGGGTGATGGGCTGTGGACAAAAGGTATTCATCTTTGGTCACTAGTATCAGAATATCCTGCCACTAGCTATAGGGCTGGAGCTGGAAGACCAGCAGACAGGGGCTGACATTTCTAGGCTCTGTCTCATTGGGCCTAGTTTCTACATCTGAAATGGGCTTAAACTAGGTTTCTGTGGCATTGGACTCAACTCCCCTCCAAGACAGATGTCTTTGCCTGGAAATAGTATGGAGGGGTTAGAATGGGGGTTAGGTGGCTAGACCCATTCCAAAGTCTCCCAGGCCACAGAAGCCAGGCCAGAACTTCCAGAGACTTTGTTCTAGACTTGAATCCACCTCTCCATCCCTGCTGCCCTGTCACCAAGGAGACCCCAGCATGGTAACTTTGGAGGTGGGTGGGGATATGCCCACTTTGGCCCTTCCCAGCTACAGTGCAGCCCCCACTCAGAGCTGCAGGAGTGGAGAGGGGCTGATGGTGGTGGTTGGCGTTGAGGGTGCTGAAAAGGAGAGTATCACCCCAAAGACGTATTAACCAATCATGAAGATTAATTATTAATCACAGCTTTTCAATTAATAATGGTTTGTAATTTATTGAACACTCCTCTACCCATTACTAAGCACTTTATATGTATAATTTAATCCTTTTGACAACCCACTCAGATAAGAATTTTTATCACCATTTTCCAGATGAGAAAACATGATCGGAGAGGTTCAAGGTTATATAGCTAGGAACTGGGTAAGACCCAGGCTTGGGATCAAGGTCTGCCCGAACTTGGGACCTGAGCCTGTGCTGCTTCCTCTGCAGTTCCGTGACTGCCCTGTATGGGTCCTGAGAATTTAGTGATAGATTTAGGGCAACACGCCCCTGGCATGCCTGCACACCTTTTCCCTGAGGAGCCTCAGGCTGGCAGGCTTTTCTCCCTGGTGTCCTCACACCCCAGGCAAGCTGAGGAAGTGGCTTCTCTGCCCACTTCTGGGCTGCATGGGGCTCCAAGTGTCCTTCCACATGTCCTGGATGGCTAGACCTTTCAGGAAGATCCCCCCCCACCACCATCTGTACAGATGCCGGGAGATGTCCCTCTGGGACCCTGCAGCCTGCAGTCTTTCTCTTCCGAGGCCTGGAGTGATACCTTCCCACCCCACCCCCAGCCTGGACTTGCACCGAGCGGGTGCCCTGCGGAGTCTGTGCAGAGCGGTGCCCGCCAGCAGCTGCAGGGCAGGGAAAGGGGCCGCGACCCCTCCTGGCCGCTCACCTATCCCCGCCAACCTCTCTTCCTCTGCCGGCAGATCTTCCACATGACGTACGACCTGGCCAGCGCCGTGGTGCGTATTGTGAACCTCATCGGCATGATGCTTCTGCTCTGCCACTGGGACGGCTGCCTGCAGTTCCTGGTGCCCATGCTGCAGGACTTCCCTGACGACTGCTGGGTGTCCATCAACAACATGGTGGTGAGTGCGCCCAGCACGGCCCTCTCTCTGGGCCATAGATGGGCTCTCCAGAGGTAGGGAGGCGAGATGTGGGCTTGGAACTTCCGAGTTCCAGCATGTAGGAGGCTGGGTGCTGCCCGGTGCTTAGGGGCACATAGCTCTACCCGGTGTAGGCCCAATCGTGTGCTGCCAGTCCAGGAATCCAGTCACAGCTCTGGGTTGGGAGCTGGTATCTCCACCTTCTCATAGCCTCCATTGCAACTGGGAGCCTCAATATTCAGCCTCAATTTTGCCCAGGGAGACTAAGACCTGGGCAGCCTGGGGTTGTATCAGGCGTGGCAATGCTGGCTGGCAGCACCTGCCCCCTTGCCTCTGTCCCCTAGAAGGCAAGTCCTTAAAAGCTGAGCCTGAGGCTGGATGCAGTGGCTCGCACCAGTAATCCCAGCGCTTTGGGAGGCCAAGGCAGGAGGATCGCTTCAAACCAGGAACTGGAAACCAGCCTGAGCAACATAAGGAGACCCCTGACTCTACAAAAAATAAATGCAACTTATTTTTTAAAAATTAGCCGGCTATGGTGGCAAGCACGTGTGTCTGCTTATACAGGAGCTTCTCTTGAGCTCACTTGCACTCCAGCCTGGGTGACAGAGCAAGATCCGATCTCAAAATGAATAAATACATAAAATTTTTTTAAAAAAAGAGCCCAAGAAAACAGACGCCTTTGAGGGTACTATTCGCAGCCCACACAGGCTCCCAGAATCACGCGTGGCCACTTTCTATTCCAGCAGAGCTGGGCTGCCCCCACCCGCCAGCATATCCTAGTCCCAAGTGGAGTCCCAGTGGGAGGGCAGGCAGGATGGAGCCTGACCCCACCCTATTCCTACAACCCTGCAAGTGGGTCAGGGTGCAGGAGAGAAGTTGGACTTGGGGCCTCGGAAGCCTAGGGCAGAGTTTCTAGTCCCCCTGTGGATGAGGTGGGCTCCAGGCAGGACGGAAGACCCCCTGGAGCTGTGAGCCTTTCCCTGTCTCTGGTGGACCCCTGCCTCTCCCAGGCTCCCTCCCAGTCAGTTTGGTTTGGTTTGAAGGCAAATCCCCAGGGCCCCAGGGGAGGAAGAATCAGCTTTGAAAGAGGTGAAAGAGACCCTGAGGTGTCTTTCAGCATCTAACAGGCCTTTACAAAACAGCCTTTTGATGAGCTAAGTGTAAATGAATCGGCCATATGGATTGAATTCCGGGTTCCCAGGGGCTCAGCAGTAAAGGCCGGAAGCCCTGACTGGAGGCTGCTGGGGGCCTGCCCCTGTTCCCCAAGGCTGGGAACCCAGGCTCCTTCCACCCCTGGGGATCAGCCTTGCTGGCCCCCACTCCAGTCTAGACTGAGCCACCAGACCGATGAGCCAACTCAGCTCTGTTCAGGGCAGTCTGGGTGACCTTGAACGTGGCTTGAGGCTCACGGGCTCCTAGGCCTTCCCCTGGGGGCTGGGCCTCTGGCAGGTGCTCTGTGGGCCTGGGTAGGCTTCTGCACTGTGGCTCATGCATCTGCCCTGTGGGCAGAAAGACACCAGGGAGGTGGCCGGTGCTGGCATCTGTCTGGTTCAACTGGCCTTCATCTGGGGCAGTGTCCTCTCTGTGTGAGGGTGGCAGGCCCACACATGCACTAAATTCAAGAGATGGCCCTTCCGGTCCCAGTGTTCCCACGCTGAGCCTTCCTTGAGACACCGACTGGCTTTGTAGACAAAAATAGCCAAGAGCTTCCCTCCTCCTGTCCCCACGCCTTGTGTGTTCCAGAGAGTTTGCCTTGGGGGTAGTGGGAGGAGAACTGGTGGCCGCAGCCCTGGTAGAGGCGGGCAGGGTTCCTGCAGGAGGCCAGTTAGCTCACAGCGTTGACTTTTGCTCACCCAAAATGAGGACAGTGTTTTTCGGCTCAGCCTGCCAGAGCTTGTCCCCCCAGGGGAAGCATATCTGGTTTTATAATTGAGGTCAGTGGGGAAATGTGCTTCACTTGGCCGCTGTTTAGGGGGTGGGGATGGAGCTGTATTAGCAAGGGCAGAACAGCAGGGTGGCTCAGCCCCAGGTCTTTGCTACCCAGCCAGGAAGCGCCAAGCTGACACATGGGGGCCAGAGATGGGGCCAGGGGCTGGCTCCCATACCTTTACTGGGGCTTCCAGTCCGATCCCTGCCCCCACTGCAAGAGGAATGTGCAAGTGGGGGACTCGCTGGCAGCACAGGCTGCCTCTGAGGGCCTCCTGCCCCTCACCCAGGGTTTTCAGCCAACAGCAAGGTCGGGGAGCCCTGGGCCCAGCCACTGAGAAAGTTAGGTTGAGGGGAGGAGGTGGCAGGGACTTCTCTTGCTAGTGAGAAGGACCTTCCCTCTCATCCGCTGCTCCCACCCGTCCGTCTGTCCACAGAACAACTCCTGGGGGAAGCAGTACTCCTACGCACTCTTCAAGGCCATGAGCCACATGCTCTGCATTGGCTACGGGCGGCAGGCGCCGGTGGGCATGTCCGACGTCTGGCTCACCATGCTCAGCATGATCGTGGGTGCCACCTGCTATGCCATGTTCATCGGCCACGCCACTGCCCTCATCCAGTCCCTGGACTCCTCCCGGCGCCAGTACCAGGAAAAGGTAGGCCCACACAGGGAGGACCCGCACATGGGCCCCTCCTCCACTGGACCGGCGCTGGAGTCCCCAGTGGCTGGGCCTCCAGCTCACAGCCTCCTTCTGTCTGGGCCCCTGGGCTGTGGTCTCACCACCTGGCCCTACAGGCTGTGTGTCCATCTCCACGCAGTGGGGTCCGCGTGTCGTCAGCATCCCCACCTCATTTCTCAGCTCTAGGCGGTTTATTTCATGCCTCCCTGGACACCCCGCGCCCCTCCTGTCTGTAATGAGAAGTCTGCCCGGCCCTCTCCACTCCAAACCTCCGCTCTTCCCAGACACCCAGGCCAGACACTAGGAGCCTCTCTGTCCTCAGTGCCTACCTCAAAGCCACTGCTCCTTCTCTGCATCCCAGCCATCCTCCCCAGTCACCAGCTTCCTCTCTCCCTGGGGTCTCAACAGCAGCCCCTTCACTACAGAGAATGAGTCCTGCGGCCTGCAGTCAGGCCACCTGGGTCCTGCCCCAGCTTCGCCGCTGCCGAGCTCTGTTTGAGTGTGGGCCTGCACCTCCACAGCTCGGGTCCGGTTTCCTCGTCTGCCGGGCGGGGGCAGTACCAGGCGTCAGGCCATGGGGGTTTCGAGTAAGCTCCCCCAGGTTTATCAGCTAAGCACGTTCTGCCCTGGCACCTTGCACTGCACACCTCACACAGCAGTTGGAGCGGCATCTAGAACACATCAACCTGATCCTATTAAAACTCTTCCAGGACTTCATGTTGCTCGGAAGTTGCAGATTAACTCCTAAGTGTGTTTCCCCAGCCTAGCATCTGAGGGTCATAACTGGGGCTCTGCCCTCATGCCTAGCTCTCGCCCTGGGCCCTGCACCCTTTATTCCAGCCTGGCCAGACCTCTCTCCCCATGCCCACTCCTGCCGCTGGGCCCAGACACAGGTTTTCACCTGAAGCTCTCCTGCCCCCTCTCCACCTGATACCCTCTATGTGTCCAGCCTCACCTCTTAGAGAAGACTTCTTTCTTTCTGAGACGGAGTCTTACTCTCTCCCAGGCTGAATCTCAGTGGTATGATCTCAGGCCAGGCGTCTAGGACCAGGCATCAGGACGAGCATGGACATAGGTGTGGTGGCAGAGAAATTAGCCTGGCTGGAGCACAGGGCCCTGAATTAGAAGGAAGCAGACGGGAGGGGAGGTAGAGAAGGCGCTGAGCTACAAACGGCAGGGCGTAGCCCAGGCCCAGGTGAAGGATCATTTCTGGAGCCAGCACCAGGGGCCAGCCTGTGACTGGGGTGGGGCTCAGCATGTGAGTGGGGTCAGGGCTCTGTGTGTGACCAAGGCTAGGATTTAGTCTGGGGTCAGGATCAGGGATTAGTTTAGAAAAAGCCTATGGGCTGGGTGCGGTGGCTCACGCCTGTAATCCCAACACATTGGGAGGCTGAGGCAGGCAGATCATCTGAGGTCAAGAGTTCAAGACCAGCCTGGCCAACATGGGGAAACCTCGTCTCTACTGAAAAAAAAAAAAAAAAATTAGCTGGGTGTGGTGGTGAGTGCCTGTAGTCCCAGCCACTCAGGGAGGCTGAGGCAGGGAAGCCAGGATTGCAGTGAGCCGAGATTGTGGCACTGCCCTCCAGCCTGGGTGACTCCTGCCTGGGTGACATCTCAAAAAAAAAGAAAGAAAGAAAAAGGAAAAGGGTCTGGGAGGCTGGGCGTGGGGCTCATGCCTGTAATCCCAGCACTTTGAGAGGCTGAGGTGGGCTGATCTCTTGAGCCCAGGAATTCAAGACGAGCCTAGGCAACATGGCAAAGCCCAGTCTGTACTAAAAATACAAAAATTAGCCAGGTATGGTGGTGTGTGCCTATAGTCCCGGCTACTTAGGAGGCTGAGGTGGGAGAATTGCTTGAGCCCAGGAGGTTGAGGCTGCAGTGAGCTGTGTTCATGTCACTGCAGTCCAGCCTGGGAGATACATTGAGACCCTGTGTTAACAAGAAGAGAGAGAGAGAGAGAGAGAGAAGAGGAGAGAGAGAGGGAGAGAGAGAAGAGAGAGAGAGAGAGAGAAGAGAGAGGAGAGAGAGAGGAGGGGGGAGAGAGAAAGGAGAGGGAGAGAGAGAGAGAGAGGAGAGAGAGAGAGAGGAGAGAGGGGAGAGAGAGGAGAGAGGGGAGAGAGAGAGAGAAGGGGGGGAGAGAGAGAGGAGGGGGGTGGGGGAGAGAGAGAGAGAGAGAGAGAGAAAAGAAGGAGCATCAGAGTATTTTTGGGCCAGAGTCAGGGTGCCTGTGACTTTTGATTTGAGACTTTCAAGTGTTTATCGTTTGGCTAATATCTCAGTCTGCCCAGTACATTTTTCTTAAACGTCTTCCCTCTCCTCCATCCCCATGTCTGTCTCTCACCTGGACCACTTCAACCTTTTAACTCCTGCCCCATGTCCAGACCCTGCCTCCCCACCCCTGCGTGTTCTCTGGGGGTCAGGGGAGGGAGTCTCTAAAACACAGCTCCAGGTATTCTGGCTGCCTCTGCCCCTATAACCAGCCAGGAAGTCACTGTCCCCTGGGACTTGGCATAACTTCGCACAGTCAGAGGCCAGGGTAGCTGGAAAGAGTTTAAGAAATGTCATTTCTCAGGCCTCCTGTCTGGGCCCCAGTGCTGTGGTTTCTCTGCAGCAGTTCTGCGTTCCCACCTCTTCGGAGCACACACGGATGCAGACAGCCCTCCCTATTTCGGATTGCTGCAGGGGTTATAGGGACTTCCTCTACTTCCCATCCAGGAGGGGTCTGTGTGGTTGCCTAATCAATACCTCCCATCCCTTGACCTGCTCTTGAGAATCCCACTGTCCAGCCACAATCTAGGATGGTGGGAGCAACGTCCATTCCTCTCAGTGATGGTGGGCAGGATCGTTTCTTATTTGTTTAAGCCCCAGAGTCTGAGGCTCAACCATCTTCTGTCCCCGAGCCTCTATTTGAAGGTACCCTCAAATCGGTCTACCCTTCTTTTCCCTTGCCTGGAGTTGCTCTCAACGAAATGACCTGGGGTCTCAGCTGAGGCTGGGTTTAGATTCATGGCACAGAGCAGCTGGGCATCCTTGCTTCTGCGTCTGAGCATTCTGACCCATTGCAGCCTCGCCTCCTGACTGTGCCAGTCACTGCTGGGAGGAAACAGTTTCCCTCCTCCCAGAGTCGGTGAGGCCTCCCTGTCACCAGTGTTTAACATTCCGAGGAAACGTGACCAACCTCCCTGGCAATACAGTTGGTGTGTCCTGTCACTGGGCTTCGGACACTCCTGCTGCCCCCCACTCGCCTCCTTAGTATTGAACACAGGACCAGATGCTGGTGGGGCCCCCTCCTCCACGCCAGGCATCTGGGAGCCTGGGCAGTTGTTTGGAGCACAGTGAGGTCATATCCACACCGTAGACCTCAGATCTCAAGGAACCAAGTTCGGCCAAGAAAGCCCCCAGAGTGGGTGCCCGGATGTGGTGCCTGCTGGGACAGTGGCGCTGGCTGCACGGAGCTGACACCCCCTTTTCTCGGCCTCAGTATAAGCAGGTGGAGCAGTACATGTCCTTCCACAAGCTCCCGCCTGACACCCGGCAGCGCATCCATGACTACTACGAGCACCGCTACCAGGGCAAGATGTTCGATGAGGAGAGCATCCTGGGCGAGCTGAGCGAGCCCCTGCGGGAGGTGAGCTGTGAGCGGCGCGGCGCGGAGGGGCGGGTAGTCAGGCCTTCCTGGCAGCCAGATCCCCTCACCTCCTCCTTCCCATGTCCCAATCCACCCCGTCTGGCAGGAGATCATCAACTTTAACTGCCGGAAGCTGGTGGCCTCCATGCCACTGTTTGCCAACGCGGACCCCAACTTTGTGACATCCATGCTGACCAAGCTGCGTTTCGAGGTCTTCCAGCCTGGGGACTACATCATCCGGGAAGGTACCATCGGCAAGAAGATGTACTTCATCCAGCACGGAGTGGTCAGCGTGCTCACCAAGGGCAACAAGGAGACCAAGCTGGCTGACGGCTCTTACTTTGGAGGTGAGGCAGCCCTGAGCCCTGGGGAAAGGGCGGCTGCTCGCAGAGCATAGGCTGGGGAGACACTCAGGGGACAGGGGCAGTGAACGCCCTTCATGGCCACAGCCTGGAGGAAGGCGTCTGTGAGCCCAGGAGAAGGGTGTCTTAGTCTGGGCTCTTTGACTAACAAAAGTGGCATAGACTGGGTGGCTTGTAAACCACAGGAATGTATGCCTCACAGTTCTGGAGGCTGGCCGTCTGAGCTGAGGGGCCACCGTGGCTGGGGCGGGTGAGGGCCCTCTTCTGGGCTGCACTGCTGGCTTCTCGCTGTGTCCTCATGTGGCAGGAGGATTCGTCAGCTCCCCGGCCTCTTCCTGTAAAGGCACTAGTTCCATCCACGAGGACTCCACCCTCGTGATCTGATCACCTCCCCAGGTCCCACCTCCAAATACCATCACGCTGGGATTAGGAGTTCAACATATAAATTTTGGGGGAACACATTGAGTCCATAGCAGAGAGTATATCACAAAGATGGGAAAGACTGTCCAGCCCCCATGTCGTGGGGAAGAGGCATCCAGTGCGGCCACAGTCTGGGGGCAGAGCCTTGTAAACCTGCCAAGGCTTCTGTGCCAGGCAGTCAGGACCAAGGTCAGGGCAGTCCCCGTGACCTGGGCAGGTGCATGCCCCACCCTGAGTCCTGATGTCCTGGCAGAGATCTGCCTGCTGACCCGGGGCCGGCGCACAGCCAGCGTGAGGGCCGACACCTACTGCCGCCTCTACTCTCTGAGCGTGGACAACTTCAACGAGGTGCTGGAGGAGTATCCCATGATGCGAAGGGCCTTCGAGACTGTGGCGCTGGACCGCCTGGACCGCATCGGTGAGGGCATGGGCCACAGGTGGGGTGGGTTGGCGGTGGGGGGTGCTTAGTCAGGCCTTCCTATGCCTCAGCCGGGTCTGCACCCCATCTCCTTCCCCGCTCTGCTCTGAGTCCCTGCTCTTGTTCTGTGGCTCAGGCAAGAAGAACTCCATCCTCCTCCACAAAGTCCAGCACGACCTCAACTCTGGCGTCTTCAACTACCAGGAGAACGAGATCATTCAGCAGATCGTGCAGCACGACCGCGAGATGGCCCACTGCGCGCACCGTGTCCAGGCCGCCGCCTCCGCCACCCCGACCCCCACGCCCGTCATCTGGACCCCGCTGATTCAGGCACCGCTGCAGGCTGCTGCTGCCACCACTTCCGTGGCCATCGCCCTCACCCACCACCCTCGCCTGCCTGCTGCCATCTTCCGTCCTCCCCCAGGACCTGGGCTGGGCAACCTCGGCGCCGGGCAGACCCCGAGGCACCTGAAGCGGCTGCAGTCCCTGATCCCTTCTGCGCTGGGCTCCGCCTCGCCCGCCAGCAGCCCATCCCAGGTGGACACGCCATCTTCATCCTCCTTCCACATCCAACAGCTGGCTGGATTCTCCGCCCCCGCCGGACTGAGCCCACTCCTGCCCTCATCCAGCTCCTCCCCACCCCCTGGGGCCTGCGGCTCCCCCTCTGCTCCCACACCATCAGCCGCTGCAGCCGCCACCGCCACTGCTGGGTTTGGCCACTTCCACAAGGCGTTGGGTGGCTCCCTGTCCTCCTCCGACTCTCCCCTGCTCACCCCGCTGCAGCCAGGCGCCCGCTCCCCGCAGGCTGCCCAGCCACCTCCTGCGCTGCCTGGGGCCCGGGGAGGCCTGGGACTCCCGGAGCACTTCCTGCCACTCCCACCCTCCTCCAGGTCCCCGTCATCTAGCCCTGGGCAGCTAGGCCAGCCTCCAGGGGACTTATCCCCTGGTCTGGCCTCTGGTCTACCAAGCACACCAGAGACACCCCCCCGGCAGCCTGAGCCACCGTCCCTTGTGGCAGGGGCCTCTGGGGGGGCTTCCCCTATAGCCTTTACTCCCCGAGGAGGTCTCGGCTCCCCCAGCCACAGCCCAGGCCCCCCAAGAACTTTCCCGAGTGCCCCACCCCGGGCCTCTGGCTCCCACGGCTCCTTGCTCCTGCCACCCGCATCCAGCCCCCCGCCACCCCAGGTCCCCCAGCGCCGGGGCACGCCCCCTCTCACTCCTGGCCGCCTCACCCAGGACCTCAAGCTCATCTCTGCGTCTCAGCCAGCCCTGCCTCAGGACGGGGCGCAGACTCTCCGCAGAGCCTCCCCGCACTCCTCAGGGGAGTCCGTGGCTGCCTTCACGCTCTTCCCCAGGGCCGGGGGCGGCAGCGGGGGCAGTGGCAGCAGCGGGGGCCTCGGTCCCCTCGGGAGGCCCTATGGTGCCATCCCTGGCCAGCACGTCACTCTGCCTCGGAAGACATCCTCAGGTTCTTTGCCACCCCCTCTGTCTTTGTTTGGGGCAAGAGCCACCTCTTCTGGGGGGCCCCCTCTGACTGCTGGACCCCAGAGGGAACCTGGGGCCAGGCCTGCTGAGCCAGTGCGCTCCAAACTGCCGTCCAATCTGTGAGCTGGACGCTTCCCTCTTCTCTCTTTTCTCTCCCTTTCTTCCTTCAGGTTTAACTGTGATTAGGAGATACACCAATAACAGTAATAATTAGCATTTAAAAACCACACACACCAGAAAAACAAAAGACAGCAGAAAATAACCAGGTATTCTTAGAGCTATAGATTTTTGGTCACTTGCTTTTATAGACTATTTTAATACTCAGCATTAGAGGGAGGGAGGGGGAGGGGGGAAGGAGGGAGCAGGCAGGTCCCAAACGCAAAAGCCAGAGGAAGGCAGATAGGGTCCCCGGGGCTGGACAGGGGTGGGGGAGGCTGGTGTTGGGGGTTCCTAGAGCAGATGTGTCACTGTGTTCATTTAGAGGAACAGCTGCCATCAGCCCCTTAGCTGTGACTTGGAGGTCCACTCTGCCCCCAGGAAGGGGCTGCCCTGGGGCCTGCCCTGGGGAGCCTCGGATGCCTGCGACCTTGGGAGAAAAGGGCCAGGGGCCTAGCATTTTTTCTACTGTAAACGTAGCAAGCTCTGTATATGAATATGCATATGTATATGTATGTAAGATGTGTATATGTATAGCTATGTAGCGCTCTGTAGAGCGGTGTAGATAGCCACGCACGTGCGCACACCTGTGTGCAATCTAGTTTAACCCCATGTTGCCAGGAAGCCCAGGTCACCTTACATCCAGCAACCCACCGTGGCTGTGTGGTCTAGGGACGTTCTCTTTCCAGTCCTCAGGGAAGAGGACCCCCAGGACTTCGCAGCAGGCCCCTTCTCTCCCCACCTCTGGTCTCAAATCCAGTCCCAGCCTGACCGCTCACCATGTGGAAGTGGAAGACTCTCCTTTCCTGGGGCCTCAAACCATCCCGCCACCTCTGGGGCGTCAGTTTCCCCATCTGCACAGTGGGAGGTGAGGGGAGCTTCTGTTTATTGAGTCTGTTCTGTGCCGGGCACTGGTTTTGCACTTTAGACACATTAACGCCTTCAGTTTCATAAAGGCCATGGGGTGGGTACTTTGATTCTCCCCATTTAGCAGATGAAGAGAGCACTGTGGGTAATTTTTCCAGAATCATGTAACTAGGAGTGGCAGAGTGGGAACTGATTTGAGGTTCAAATCGACACCTGCCTGAGGCCCAAGTCTGTGTTCCTTCCATCAGAAAACTGTGTTGAGGGCGGCTGAGGTAGATGGTCCCCCAAGCATGGTGCAGAAAGAAGAGACCAGATTTTAGCAGCAGTCAGGCCTCGGTTCGAACCCCAGCCCTGCCACTTCTTAGCTGTGTGACCTTGGGCAAGTTATCCGAGCTTTCTGTCACCTCATTTGTAAAATGGGAATAATTATGGTCCCGCCTCATAAGGACCTATGAGGACCAGATGAGAAAAATCTATATGTGAAATGCCCAGCCCAGCGCCTGGCACATACCATGGTAGGTGCTCAATAAATCACATTTCTTCTGCCCCTCATATGCCCAGCCTATTGCTCCGGCAAGCTACGTGAGAGCCTAGGGAGCTTTGGCTGAGGACTCCAAGACTTAAAATCTCAGGACTCAGGAGGTGGCTGGGCCTCCCTAAGGGCCCAAGGAAGGTGTGTGGCTGGAGGTGGGTGGGAGCCAGGCCTTGAGATGTGGGAACAGGGAGAGAGGGAAGGAACGGTGGGCGGGATGGAGTATGTAGCGGGTATATTCCTGAGGTGGTTGTAGGGTGGTGGGTCAGGGCTTTGGGAGGGGATCCACAGGCTGAGAGATCAGAGTGACGGCCTTGGATGACAGACTAAGGGATTGACTGGGCTTGGTTCTGCCAACTAGGAGCCATAAGCATGTTCCAGATTTCGGGAATGAGAAAGCAGCTCAGATGCCCTTGGAGGTGCCGTCCCCCTCCCAAATGGGATCCTGCCAGAGCCAAGGTCAGGGTCTGACCCCTGCCTATAGGGCCAGAGCAGGTATGGCTGCAATCCCCAAATCATGAGAAGGGCTGGTCCCACATTGTCCATCCAGAGCCATCCATGCTCCAAGCCAGAATGTTGGCAAGATCGGTTTTGCCTTGAGCTATCCTGGGATGTGGGACAGGCCGATGTCTCCATAGATGGGCTGCGGGGAGTGGGAGGCAGTGCTCCAGGAGAGAGGTGGATGAAGGTTCCTGGGATCTTAGGTAAAGACTGGATGCCACCTAGCCCTGGTCTCTACTGTGCTGGCTTCAGAAGGTTCTGGGAACTGGAAGGACTTCAACAGCCTCAACCTGAGTTCTGCACACAGCCCTTCCCCTTAAGGAAGGCAGCAGGACTGGATCCAAACACACAGCCTCGTCCCGGAGGCAGCAGGAGTGGAGGTGGAGGGTCCAGGGCCTCCAGGATCCCCCTTGCCATAAGGGCCTGGCCTAACCACCCTCTCCTCTACTTACACACATGCATTTTATAACAGCTCTGGCCCAGCCCGGCCACTCTGCAGAGATCGGGACAGCCAGGTGCAGGCAGTGGCCCTCCCACCCCCAGTCACCTACAAGGAATTTTCAAATCTTCCACTTTTAAAACAGAAACTGGTAAATGCGCCGTATTGTATATTTTATTTAAATAAAAAAAATTCCAGCAGATGCTACCTTGTTCTAGGGGCCAGGGATGGGCGTGGGGGTGAGGTCAGTGGGGAATCCTGGAGTCTTGGGAGCTGGGCTGTGGAAGGCAGGGGGACGTGGCCCAGAGGGCACATGTGGGCACTCGTGTACGTGCAAACCTGTGCCTGCAAGAGCATGGAGCTGTGTTTTGTGCATAGAGGTGTGCATAGGAGATGCGCCCGGCCTGGCTATGGACACAGATGTGCACGTGCCTATGGACTGGTGGGAATCATTAAGTTGTAGGGTGAGAGTGAGTGAGCATGCGTCCTTTGTAGTGGAGAAGAGAAATGCAGAAGTGGGGAAGGTGTGAGACCCTTCCCACGCCCCAATGCCAAGGCTGGCTGAGGAGGAGGAGGGTGGTGAATGAGTACCTGGGCTCCATCCAGCTAGATGCTGAAGAAGGGGATGCCATCTTAGTGTGACCAGGCAAGCTCTCAGAAGTGGGAAGGTGGCTGGGGACACAAGGTGACCAGGTGGGGGTGGGGGGTGGGAGCACAGCTCTGGGTTCCTGTGTGGGTTGGTGGGGTCCTGAGGGCAGAGGGGGGATCTGGGGCCTCTGGAAGGAGACAGGGCAGGGATTCCTCAATGCTGTGCCTGTTCGAGGAGCTAGGTCTGGTCCCTGGGTGGTCCTCTTCCCCACTTCTGTCCACAGAGGGTTGGCCCGGGCCCTGGGACTTCGCGGGGACGGGCAGAGGCCCCCTCCCGGGCCCGAGACAGGCTGCTGGAAAAGCCACGTCCCCACAGCTCCCGGTGGCATAGGGAGTGCTGTCTCTCCCACCCCAGGAGGGGGAAGTCCTCGGAAAAGGGCAGGGAACCCAGCGGCCATTCCCCATCACTACTTGCCAGGGGATGCTGTTTCCATGGCAACTGGCCTGGGAGTCCCGTTGCTAAGGAGGAGGCTCAGCAGCCCCAGCATCCCCATGACAACTGCCCCCTGTGGCCAGGCAGTGGTGCTTCCTTGGGGACCCTGGGGGCAGCCCTGGGCTGCGATCACCTCCCTCTCATCTGAGTAGCTCTGGCCCAGCCTCTGGGGCTGTGGGGAAGCCATGGGGACAGGCCCCGCCGACAGGAAGCCTGCAGGGGTGGGGCATTCGCTGCGGGGCCCTCCGTCACTGTCTCCTCTGTTCCCTGATGCGGGAGGGACACCTAGTAAGAACCTCCTGTGGGCTGGACCCTGGGTCTTTCCTCTGCTGTCCTCCTCCCAGCCACCCCAGAGGGCAGAATTCCTGTTACAGTAAGCCAAAGGGAACCGGGAGCAGAGAGGTAGGATCACCAACCCTGTCAGCTAGAAGGAGGGAGCAGGGCTGTACACCCAGATGCCGGGGCTCAGTCTGGTCCCTTCCTGCTAGAGCCTTAGTAAGGGCTGGTAGTAGGAGCTGTCTGTCCCTGGTGCAGGCAACAAAGGGTGCGTTGACTGTAGAGAATTTTAAAAAGACAGTAAAAGTGACTAAATGTCAGTTTGCTTCCTCTGATCACCATGTACCAGCAATTCAGACAGTGTCAGTGATAGAATGCTCCCCGCACAGGGGCAGACGGCTCCTCCACCCCCTCTGAGAGCACCCTGTGCGTCAGCCCCAAGAGACACCTGCTGTGCTCGAGCTGCTGGTGCTGTGGAAAAGCCTGAAGGCACCTTTTCTCCCTAGTGGGCCTCAACCAGACTGGGATTTTAAAGAGACAATTGAAAGGGGGGCTTAGGAGCTCTGCCTGGGCTCCACGTCTCTTCCCAGCCGCTACTCCTCACTCTTCCCACTAGAGAGCTGTGTCCCCTCCCCGTCCTCATTTCCTACCCCACCACATGGCTCTGACAATTTCTGACGATTTCACTGGCCCACATGGTGAAATCCAGGGCCTCCTTCCCAGCCCGGGTCCTGCTCTCCTCTCAGCAGGGTGTGACATCACCCCACCTCCCCCACCACCCGACCAGGCCCTCCTCAGAGCTTGGGGCTCCATCCTCTGCTCACTGCGTCACCTTTCTCAAGCTCAGCCTCAGCTTGAAGGGCTCTTCTTCCCCCCAAAGGTTGGTGCTTCTTGGGCCTCTGGCCTTGGCCCTGCCCCCCCATCTCATTCCAGATGCACTTCCTGGGGTTAACCTCATCCTGGCCCGTGGCCTCCCCAGCCTGGAGGCAAAAGCTTCCCAGAGTCCCTCTACCCCAGTTCAGGCCCCTGCACCCCTGAGCCTCAGCCTGGGCTGCTACTCCGGCGTCCCTCCTTCATTCTCTTCTGACCGAACACGGCCCTTTTATTCTTTCTTGGGTTTGCAGCGGGAGGGACGCCTAGTAAGAACCTCCTGTGTGCTGGGCCCTGGGTCTTTCCTCTGCTGTCCTTCACCCAGCCACCCCAGAGGGCAGAATTCCCCTCAGTTACAGTGAGCCAAAGGGAACGGGACGCAGAGAGGAGTAGCGTGCCTTCTCCTCCACCTGCCCCCTTGTTGATTTTGCTGCTTGTTCTTTATCTTGAGGGTGGAATGTTTCATATATACTGAAGAGATACATGATGTAAATCAGATTCTGAAAAATAATGTTAGCCAGGCACAGTGGCTCATGCCTGTAATCCCACAACTTTGGGAGGCCGAGGGGGACAGATCACAAGGTCAGGAATTCAAGACCAGCCTGGCCAATATGGTGAAACATATTGGTGAAACCCTGTCTCTACTAACAAAACCCTAAAAATATAAAAATCAGCCAGGCATGGTGGTGCACGCCTGGAATCCCAGCTACTTGGGAAGCTGAGGCAGGAGAATCGCTTGAACCCAGGAGGCAGAGGTTGCAGTGAGCCAAGATTGCGCCACTGCACTCCAGCCTGGGCAACAGAGCAAGACTGTCTCTAATAATGTCAACAGCCATGTACCAATCACTCAGTTTAAGGAATGGAACATAAAGGATGGAGCATAACACTTTTGAAGGCATCTGTGCTGTTCCCCAAGTGTGTCCCTCTCCCTCTCTCCAAGGAAATCCTCTCACCTGAATTTTATCATTACCTTCACGATAGTCTTTCTATAGAAATAAATGACTCCAAGAATGTCTTCAGTTGCATATCAAGGTGGGGAGTGGGGATTGGAAGTAGCTGCCTTCGTGGCAAGAATTTGTTTCAGTAATATTGTCCAGAATTGCTGATTTATGGTAACAATAAAAATCAGATTTTTAGTCAGTTTCTTTACAAACAATGGGCCTTTTTATTACCTGCTTTAGGGGTGGACCATATCCACCATCTTCATACACCACTGAATATATTTGTAATTTAAAAACTGCATAAATGGTATGCTGCATGCATTCTTTAATAATTTGGTTTTTAAAAATTCAATACTGTAATCTTGAGATCCTGTTAATGCATAGACAATTCATCTTCATTGCTGTATAGCATTCCAGTATATGAATTGTCCACCATTTACATATGTATTCTTCTGAACATAGACATTTTATCGTTCTTGTGATTAACAGGACTGCTGATGCAAACATTCTTGTTTGTGGCTCCTGAAAAAGATGGGTAAGAGGATCTCTATATCTAAGAGTGGAATAACTGACTCATGAAGTAAATTAATCTTCACTTTACAAGATAATGCCAAGCTGTTTTAAGTAGTTCTAACAATTTCCACTCCCACCTACAGAGTATGAGAATTACTCTTGCTTTACATTCTTGCCAATAATTGAAATCATCAGGCTTTCTTATTTTTCCCAGTCTAGTCATATCTAATCGTGTTTTAATGTGCAAATCCTCAATTACCAGTAAGTTTGGATATTTGTTCATATATTCATTTGCTATTTGTGTTTCTTCTGAGAAATATTGATTCACATATTTTGACCAATTTTCTGTTGTCTTTTTATTGATTCATAAGGATTTTACACACATCTGTTTGAAAAACTAAATGAATCCTTTGTCCACTATATTTATTGCAGATATCTTCTTCCTGTTTATGATTTGTAGTTTT
>NW_016107518.1:1637829-1639751 GCF_001604975.1 Cebus imitator
TTTTTTTTTGAGATGGTCTTGCTCTTGTTGCCTAGGCTGGAGTGCAGTGGCGCGATCTCGGCTCACTGCAAGCTCCACTTTCATGGTTTAAGCGATTCTCCTACCTCAGCCTCACGAGTACCTGGGATTGCAGGCACCCGCCACCACGCCTGGCTAATTTTGTATTTTTAGTAGAGATGGGTTTTCACCATGTTGACCAGGCTGGTCTCGAGCTCCTGACCTCAGGTGATCCACCCAACTCGGCCTCGGAAAGTGCTGGGATTACAGGGATGAGCCACTGCGCCCAGCCTCCCACCTTCTTCTTAAGGAAAGTCTTGGCTACTCCAGTCTTTGCACTACCATAGACATTTTAGAATCTGTTAAGGTGCATGAAGAGTCCAGTGGGTTTCTGATGGAAATTACATTGACGTTGCTACAGAAATGTGTATTCCTATGGATGAATAGGGTGTATCTCTCCCCTCTTTAATGTCTTTTGTATGTATGAGCACTAACAGCCCCAAAAGAAAAAGCCCCAAATTTCAAGGTTTAAGATAGTAAAGCTTTATTCTAGCTCAGGCAAAGCTCTGTGCAGCCCATTCAGCCAACTTCCTCACAGATACCAACTTTAACTGAACCCCCATTCTCCAAGATCATTGTGGGGGGAGAAGAGACAATTAGAAGAGATACCCCCATCTGAACTACATTTCTCAGCATGAACATCACTCACACTCATATTCCATTGTCACAAGGCCACAGCGTAACTGCAGAGGAGGTTGTGCTGTATGGGAGGTCACCTGGAATCTTTGCTGCGCATGAACTGTCTCTGCCAATTCTTTCAACACAGTCTTATCATTTTCTTTTTTTTTTTTTCTTCTTTTTTTCGAGACAGAGTCTCACTCTGTTGCCCAGGCTGGAGTGCAGTGGCCCGATCTTGGCTCCCTGCAACCTCCGCCTGCCAGGTTCAAGCAATTCTCCTGCCTCAGCCTCCAGAGTAGCTGGGACTAGGGGCACCTGCCCCCACGCCTGGCTTTTATATTTTTGCAAGAGACGGGGTTTCACCATGTTGGCCAGGATGGTCTCGATCTCCTGATCTCATGCTCCACCCGCCTCGGCCTCCCAAAGTGCTAGGATGACAGGTGTGGGCCACCATGCCCGGCCAGTCTTATTCTCTTCATGAAGGTTTTTGCATTTCATTACATTAATTCCTAGTACCTTATACTTTTGTTGCTAGTGCTAATTCTCTTTTCTTTACTGAGGTAGAATTTATATGTATCAAATTCAATTTTAAATGCACAGCTCGGTGAGTTTTGACAGACGTACTACGACCACCTCACCAAGTAAGTTACAGACGATTTCTATCACTCTCTAGATTTCTGCATGGCTTTTTGCAGTCCATCGCCGCCTCTCACTTCTGAACCCTGCCAGTCTGCCTTCTGTTGCTAAAGGTCTGACTTTTCTAGAATTTTGTATAAGTAGCATCATAAAGCATATGGTCTGTGTCTGATTTCTCTCCTTTAGCCTAAGGCTTCTGATGTCTGTCGTGTATGCTGAGCCATATTCCCTTGTACGGATATGCCAGTTTGTTTATTCACTTACACATTCATCAACATGGAGTTGTTTCCAGTTTTGGGCCATTAAGAATAAAGCTCCTACGAACATTTACATTCAAGCCTTTATCTGGGTGTGGATTTTCTTTTTAAGTAATTATTGTAAGGCCAATTGCCTCGCCGGGAGGTTAGACACACCCACCTCTGCACTCGGCACCAGGCTCTGCACTGGGCACCTAGGCCCGCCCCATAGCTCCGCCCCATAGCTCCGCCCCATAGCTCCGCCCCATAGCTCCGCCCCATAGCTCCGCCCCATATAGCTCCGCCCCATATAGCTCCGCCCCATATAGCTCCGCCCCATATAGCTCCGCCCCATATAGCTCCGCCCCATATAGC
>NW_016107518.1:1640486-1644120 GCF_001604975.1 Cebus imitator
GATGGAGTCTCACTTTTGCTCAGGCTACAGTGCAGTGGCTTGATCTCGGCTCACTGCATTTCCACCTCCTGTGTTCATGTGATTCTTCTGCCTTAGCCTCCCGAGCAGGTGGGGTTACAGGCACCTGCCACTAGTTTTTATATTTTTTAGTAGTGACGGGGTTTTACTATGTTGGCCAGGCTGGTCTCTAACTCCTGACATCAAATGATCCGTTCCCCTCAGCCTCGGAAAGTGCCAGGATTACACAGGCGTAAGCCACCACACCTGGCCTGATAAATATATTTTTAACTTTATAAGAAACTTTACAAGATTGTTTTCCAAAGTTGGAATACCCTTTTGCTTTTCCACCGGCAATCGTATGAGAGGTTCAGTTACTTCATATTCTTGTAACACTTGATGTTGTGAGTCTTTTGATATTTTACCATTCAAGAGAGTGTATAATATTTTTTTTTTGGGGGGGGGGGACGGAGTTTCGCTCTTGTTACCCAGGCTGGAGTGCAATGGCGCGATCTCGGCTCACTGCAACCTCCGCCTCCTGGGTTCAGGCAATTCTGCCTCAGCCTCCTGAGTAGCTGGGATTACAGGCACACGCCACCATGCCCAGCTAATTTTTTGTATTTTTAGTAGAGACGGGGTTTCACCATGTTGACCAGGATGGTCTCGATCTTTTGACCTCGTGATCCACCCGCCTCGGCCTCCCAAAGTGCTGGGATTACAGGCTTGAGCCACCGCGCCCGGCCTGAGAGTGTATAATATAAACTCCTGGATTTGATTTGAATTTCCATAAAGACTAAAGACACCGAGCATATTTTCAGGTGTTTTCTTGCTATTTGTATATGTTCTTTGGTAAAGTGACTATTTGAATATTTACTCATTTGCTTTTGCTGCATCATTTGTTTTCTTATTATTGAATTGTAAGTAATATATTCAGGGTACAAGTCCTTTATAAGATATATGTTTTGCGATTATTTTCTCCTAGTTTGTGGCTTGCCTTTTCATTTTTTAACCATGACTTTCAGAGAGTAAACATTTGCGATTTTGATGATATCCAACTTACCAAATTTTTCTTTCATGATTCATGCTTTTTGACAAAGGAATTAAAATGGTACACTAGAAAATATCTACTTGAGAAGAAGGCAGAAACAGAGTAAGAGTGACAAAAAAGACAGAAGACATGGCCACAGGTGGCTCACACCTGTAATCCCAGCACTTTGGGAGGCTGAGGCAGGTAAATCACCAGAGGTCAGGAGTTTATGACTAGCCTGACCAACACAGTGAAACCCCATCTCTCCTAAAAATACAAAATTAGCTGGGCGTGGTGGCAGGTACCTGTAATCCCAGCTACTCAGGAGGCTGGGGCAGGAGAGTTGCTTGAACCCAGGAGGTGGAGGTTGCAGTGAGCTGAGATTGAGCCACTGCACTCCAGCCTGGGTGACAAGAACAAGGCTCTGTCTCAAAAACAAAAACAAAAAAAGATACAAGACATATATAAAACAAATAGGTAAATGCCAGATGTAATTTCTACCTTATCAGCAATTACATTAAATGTAAGTGGATTAAACACTCAGATTAGAGGCAGAAATTGGCAGAATGGCTGCAAAACCATGATCCAACACTATACTGTCTACAACAGACAGATTTTGTATTCAAAGATGCAAATAGGCTGAGAGTAAAAGGGAGCAAAAAGACATACCAAGCAAACTTTGGCCGAAGGAGAGCTGGAGTGGTTCTACTATTTAATCATGTCAAAGTAGACTTTCAGACAAAAATTATTACTAAAGACAAAGAACATTTTGTAATGAGAAAAAGTTCAATCCATCAAGAAGATTAAACAATTATATGTATATACCTAATAACAGAGCCCCCAAACTCCAAAGCCAGAATGGTGGTGCACGCAGGAGAGTGAGGTAGGAGAATCACTCAAGCCCAGGAGTTTGAGTCCAGCCTGGACAACACAGCCAAAAAACTAATTTTATATATATATATATATATATATATATGTATATAATTAGAGTTTGTGAAGGATTGCTACTAATTGTTCTCTAAACATTTGGTCGAATTCACCAGCGAGGCCACTAGGTCCTGGGCCTTTCTTTGTGGGAAGTGTTCTTTATTACTAATGTAATTTGTTTACTCATTATAGATCTATTTGGATTATTTATATACACATATACACATCCACGCATATATGCACATATACTCATGAAGTAAATCTGACATAAGGGAAGGAAGGATAGACAATTCAACAGGTACAGCGGCAGACTGTCATACTCCACTTTCAATAACTGATAGAACAACTAGACAAAAGATGAGCCAGGAAATAGAATATCTGAATAATATAAACCAAAGAGAGCTAACAGGGATCTCTGGAACATTCCATCCAGCAACGGCAGAATGTGCATCCTTCTCAAGAGCACGTGGAACATTCTACAGGATAGACCATCTGTAACCACAAACCAAGTCTCAATACATTTAAGAGGACTGAAATCATAGGAAGTATATTCTCTGACCATAATAGAACAAAATTTAGAAATTAGTAACAGGAAGAAATTTGAAAAATTCACAAATATATACAAATTAAACAACACATATGTAAATAATTATTGAAGCAAAGAAGAAATAACAAAGGATATTAGGAAATAAGTTGAGGCCGGGCGCAATGGCTCACGCCTGTAATTCCAGCACTGTGGGAGGCTGAGGCTGGTGTATTGTTTGAGGTCAGGAGTTCGAGACCAGCCTGGCCAACATGGTGAAACCCTGTCTCTACTAAAAATACAAAAGATTAGCCAGGCGTGGTGGCAGGCACCTGTAATCCCAGATACTCAGGAGGCTAAGGTAGGAGAATCATTTGAACCCGGGAGGTGGAGGTTGCGGTGAGCCAAGATCACGCCACTGCACTCCAGCCTGGGCGACAGTGAGACTTCGTCTCAAACAAAACAAAACAAAACAAATCCCCCCCACAAAAAAAAAAAAAAACAGTTGAGATGAATAAACACAAAAAGATAACATACCATTCCAAGCACATGGGATGCAGCAGACACAGCGCTTATAGGGAAAATGTAGAGCAGAATTCTCTATACTTAACAAAAACATCCAATCAATAACGTAAACATTCACCCAAAGAAACTAGGAAAAGAGGAGCCAACTAAACTCAAAGCGAGCAGAAGAGAGGAAATAATATAGATATAAGCATTTTTTATCTATCCATTTATAGATAAAATAAATGGAATAGAGAACAGAAAAGCAATACAAAAAATCAGCAAAACCAAAAGTCGGTTCTTTGAAAAAATCAACAAAATTAACAGCCTGTAGCTAGACTGACAGAGAGAGAGCGAGAGAGAGAGAGAGAGCGAGAGAGAGAGAGAGAGAGAGAGAGACTCACTAACATCAGGAGTCGGATAAAATATATTACTACCATCCTTAAAGAAATAAAAAGGATTACAAGAGAGCACTATACAAATCGTAAACCAACAAATTAGGTAACCTAGATACAATGGACAAATTAGAAACAAATCACCAAAACTGACTCAAGAATAAATACGGGCCGGGCGCGGTGGCTCACGCCTGTAATCCCAGCACTTTGGGAGGCCGAGGCGGGTGGATCACGAGGTCAAGAGATCGAGACCATCCTGGT
>NW_016107518.1:1644290-1654314 GCF_001604975.1 Cebus imitator
AAAAAAAAAAAAAAAAAAGAATAAATACGGAATCCGAATAGATCCATAACAAGGAGGCAGATTACATTTAGGGATAAAGAACACTCCCCACAAAGCAAGGACCAGGACCCAATGGCTTCACTGGTGAATTCAACCAAAGCTTTAGAGAACAATTAATAGCAATCCTTCACAAACTCTTCCAAAAAACAGACAAGGAGGGAACACTTCCCATATTCTGTGAGGCTAGTATTATACTGATACCAAAGCCAGACCCCTCCACCCAAAAAATACACACAGAACAAAATCAAAAAACTACAGACCAATATCCCTTATGAATATAGACACAAAACAAGTTCTCAGGGAAGATGACGATCACTCATTCACTTATTTTTGGAACATACAGTTGCCGGTCAGGCTTCCCTCTGGTTCTTAGTATTAGGCTTATTCCCCGAGGAAGCCTCAACCTCTTTTTTTCCTTTACCACTTGGGTCAGATTTTCTGGTCCTGTTAAAGCCATTCCCTACTGCCTTTGGAGCAATCACTGAAACGCGTTTTCTGTTGTAATTTATCCAGTACTGGAATTTTTCCTGCTTTTCAGATCTAGTTCAAGCAATGCTGGAAGAAACTCCTTTCTTTGGTGAATTTGTCACCATTCTCAGTGTCACCTTCTTTGTGACTTTTGACTCTCCAGTTAGGGTTGGAAATTCCTTCTCTACCAGATCACTTTGTCCGGGTCTTGCAGCACTTTTCATGGTTTCTTTCTTTCTGCTGAACATCTGTGATCCCGTCAGCAACGGAGTTGTACTCATGTTGCATCCTCAGTGCCTGGCACATAGTGAGTCTTCAGGAGTATCATTGGAAATAATTGAAGATTTTCAGCTTTTTGGGTGAGGAAGACCCTTTTCTGACTGGCCCCAAATATTTCTTCTCTCATCACACCTGCCCACAGTGAGATCTGTCTGGCTTCAGTTGCCTTCTGCGTGTTAGTCTAGAATGTTCATTGGCTGATTCTCCTTAAATATCCCAGGCAACTTTGTCTACAGGAGACTCATCCATCATTTTGCCTTCAAAAGTAAATCCTGGCTCTTTCCTCTCCAGAAAGCCATGAGCTGCCCAGAATTCTCGATAAGACCTGGGTTTTGAGTTTATAAAAGGAACCACTTTATTCTTGTTTCACTAGAACTGATCCCCAAGCTGTGGTACCTGGTCAGCCAAACTTACCTTGACTGGGCCCAGTATTAACCTTGCAGTGTCCTAGGAATTTGGGGGACCAGCTTCCTCTCTCCACTGAGGGGCAGTTAGCCAGACCTGTGCACCTTCCATAGCCTTTTCTGGCCTGCTGGGGCCTCTGCACTGAATCCAGTGACAGGAGGCTGAGCACAGGAGTGACATGGGGTGGCTGGTATCTATACTGATGGCCACATGAAAAGGAGGCTTACCAGCTCTGCAGTGGCCTCCTCATTCCAGATAGATAAGCCTCACATTACAACCTAGACTCAGCTCAGACTTAGTTCCTCTGCAAAACCATAAGTATGCTCTTAGGAAGAATTAGGATTTTGTTAAATTCCCTCAGTACTGTGCCATGATGTATCAGTTACCTGATTTCAAGTCCATCTGCCTCACTAGGCAAGTTCATTTAGTGAAGATCTATGGTGTGCTGGGTGCTCGGGTGGAGAATCCAAGCACAACTGCTTTCCTTAAGGATATCACAGTGTATTGGCAGAGACAGAAGCATGAACAAGAATGATCAGGGACTGGATGGTTAGGCTGGGCCTTTACAGATGAATAGACATGACCAGACAGAGAAAGCCAATGGTCAGGGTAGGGGATAGGGAGAAAATGAGGCAGAGGAAACAGCAGAGGCCAGACATCATGGCTTATTCTGCAAGTGCAAATTGCTCTCTATGGCTAGGGCCAAATTTGGTTGAAGGGGCAGATTAGTGGGAAATAAAAGGGACGAGGCAGACAGGGCCACACTGGACTCTCTTCTGCAGGGCAGGGGCTGGAGCTCTCATTGCATGGCGCTGAGCAGCGGGGAGCCATCAGATTTGCGTTGGAAGCAGCACCTGAACACTTGTGTGAAGGATCACTACCTGATTGCTGGTGAGACGCAGGCAGGGGGCTTCATTAGTAGTTTGCCTAACAGACAACACAGAGCTGCCCTGGGGGACATCTGAGAGGTAGAGCTGGCAGGATTTGCTGAGCAATGTGCTGTGGTGTTGAGGGAAGAATTTAGAATGACTCCCAGATTTCTCCTTTGGATAACTGGGTCCACAGAAGGTAGACCCCATTAGCAAAGGGCCGGCACCTAGTAACAGGATGATGAGGCTTTGCTCCAGGACTTTGAGGAGGGAGAAAATGTAAACTGGTGGCAACCCAGAATCAAGCTGAGGTCAGTCTGCCTCTTAAAGTCTGGATTATGCTGATCAGAACCCACATTTCTTGACCTGTGTCCCCTTTTGCCCTCTGGACTTCTGGGAGTTCTCAGGTTTGGATTCTTATGGTCACTTCTGGTTCTCAGCTCCTGCTTCTAGCAAACCAATCCCATTCATGGGTCACCCTTGCCGTGCCAGACTCATGGCCTGCCCACCGCCATGCTGGCCGAGATGCCGTTTTCTTCACTGGGGGAGTAACCAGTAACACATTCAAGGCCATGTGCACACAGCAGATGTTACATAAGATTTGGGGAGCTGGAGGGGGTTCACTCCATAGAAGTGCAAATAGCATGAGATTGCCTCTAAGATCTCGTTTAAGGAAGGTCTTTGAACACCTCGAAGCAAACCAGTTCCCACTGGGGTGCTTTCCCACAGAGCCCCTCATTCTTGCACATCCTGTTGATCGTACGGTTGCCAGTGTCCCCTAATTATTTCAGGAAATTCAGAATTATTCTTGTGCTGTGGTGCAGCCGGTGTTCCCACCAAGCTTTTATTTTCTTTTGAGATGGAGTCTCACTCCTTGCCAGGCTGGAGTTTGGTGGCATGATCTCGGCTCACTGCAACCTCAGCCTCCCAGGTTCAAGCAATTCTCCTGCCTCAGCCTCCTGAATAGCTGGGACCACAGGCACACACCACCACACCCGGCTGATGTTTTGTTTTTTAGTAGAGATGGGGTTTCACCATGTTGGCCAGGATGTTCTCGATCTCCTGACCTCGTGATCCGCCTGTATTGGCCTCCCAAAGTGCTGGGATTACAGGCAGGAGCCACTGCGCCCAGCCCCCTGCCCACCTTTTGTGAGCTCAGCTCTAGGTCCTTTCATTTCCCAAACCAAGCTCCTAATTGAGGAAAAGGATGTCTTGAGATGAATCATCCACTATGCTTAGAGGGTAGTTGTAGTTTTAAGTAGGATTTTCCCGACATTATGTACATTTAAAAGATTATTAGACTTAAGTATTATTTTCTTTCAACTACTGTCTCCACCTCTTCCTCCTGCTCCCCTGGTGAACTCCCTCCTTCGGGAGCGGGAGCCCTAGGTTAAGTCGGGCACCTGCTGTCTGGGGTTCTGGTCTGCGGTTAGGGGTGACCCCTTTTGGCTCCCTGCTTCTCCAACCCCTGCCCATGGCCCTGGCATCATCAATTTGATGGCTTACTTATTGCTGGTCTCCAGTCTCTCCTGATGGTACTCCCCACCACCCGCCTGGCAGGAATCTGGTTGCAATTGGGAGCGGTTGATGGATGAGGCGGAGTGGGGTGAGGGAAGAGGTTTTCTTCTTTGTATAGAGCCTCGTCCCTGATGCTCATCTTAGAAGAAATCTGCAAGACATTCTTGTCTTAGTTCCCAGCTTGAGGTTGGTCATGAGGCATTGTTTCTTTTGTTTTCCTTTTTTTTTTTTTTTTTTTTTTTTTTTTTTTTTTTTTTTTTTTTTTTTTTTTTAAATTTTTGAGATGGAGTTTTGTTTTTGTTGCCCAGGCTGGAGTACAATGGCGTGGTCTCCACTCACTGCAACACCGGCCTCCCAGGTTCAAAAGATTCTCCTGGCTCAGCCTCCCAAGTAGCTGGGATTGCAGGTGTGCGCCACCATACCTGGCTTTTTTTTTTTTTTTTTTTTGAGACAGAGTCTTGCTCTGTCGCCAGGCTGCAGGCTGGAGCACAGTGGCGCAGTCTTGTGTCACTGCAACCTCTGCCTCCTGGGTTCAAGCAATTCTTCCACCTCAGCCTCCTGAGTAGCTGGGACTACAGGCGCGTGCCAAACGCCCGGCTAATTTTTGTATTTTTAGTAGAGACGGGGTTTCACCATGTTGGCCAGGCTTGTCACGAACTCCTGACCTCAGGTGATCTGCCCGCCTCTGCCTCCCAAAGTGCTGGGATTACAGATGGGAGCCACCGCACCTGGCCCAGTATCATTTCTTAGGACTGTCATCTTTTGTCTTTCACGTTTGCCCCAGGACGCCAAAGGGTCATGGCTAGTGAAATGGGAGCGTCCTAGCACCAGAACACTGGGGACCTACCAGGATCCCTGCAAGGATTGGGGGGGGTTGCTTTCTCTCTCTCTCTCTCTCTGTGTGAGAAAAAAGCCTTTCAACGTGCTCCAGAGCATGAGTCCTCGTCACTGTTTGTCTATCCATCCAAGAGGCAAGCATCTGCTATTGTCGGAAACTGCCCCTCGCATTAGACATTGAGAAAGGAGTGAGAGATTATCTTGTCCCCACGGAACCCGCAGGGCCCAGGAAAAGACTGAAACAAATCACGGCAAAATGTGCCAAGAGCTCCCCCTAGGGATGCACAGGAGAAACAGCAGCGGTGGGCGCCCGGCACTTAGCACAGAATGGCAGAAAAAGAGGACGTTCCGTGTAGACCGAGAAGGGCCTCACTGGTAGCTTTCTGCGGCCACAGCCCCAGGGCACAAGGCGACATGAGTCTGGAGCTGGAGGCTGTGGCAGACAAGTACCAACCTCCAGCTACGGGAGCACGGACTTCATCCTGAGCCCAGTGGAGCGCGGCTAATGGGAAGGACGGCATGTGGGCTTCCTCGAATACACTCTGGCGGCAGAGCAGATGAACAGCAGGGCAAAGGGAGCAGTGAGGACACTGCGCTCTGCTTAGCCCTCACTCTATTATTGCAAGCTCGGGCCTCTGGCTGCTGAGGTCACCTATTATTCCCCGGCCCAGACTCTGGGACACCACGAGGAATCTGACATGGTGAACGCAGTGAGGCGAGGCAGCCCGGGGCAAGTGGCCTTCGTTGTAAGTGGTGGGGATGGGAGCGGGGAGGCCAGGCCCACACGGGCACCCAGCCTGCGCTACCAACGCGCTGCGGCAGCAGGGGCGTGGCCTGCACTCCTTTCGGGGATGGCTGCCAGGGGCCCTCTCTGAATCCTCACGCTGCTCAGTCCCTGCAGGGCAGCAGCAGGGCGATGAGAACAGGGACAGGACTCACTTTTGGCGCTGCTGGACGATCCAAACACCTCCTGCAGCCTCCTGGTTCACCTGTCACCCCTCCCCGAGTGCCCCGTCAATGACTGGCTTTCGGTTGTGAAGGCAACAGCGGGGTCAATTAGAGGCTGGGAAGCAGGGGGACACAAGTTTTTTTTTTTTTTTTTCTAAGGATAAAGGAAAATAACTCTTTGACCAGACCAGAGTTTGATTGGATTAAAAAAGTGTATTGGATTTCCAATACTAAATAAAAACATGAAATCGTTTTTAAAAAGCCATAGAGTTTACAGCATCAACTACAGAAAAGGCCAAACAAGTGTGTACAGACACCAGTCCCAGCAGTCCTCCGGGCCCCTCCCGCAGGCAGTGCGACGACAGACACAGGTGTTCCAAATACCCCCGAGGAAGCTGCTGAGCGGCAGCTCAACTAGGACACTACAGGACACACAATGGTTTAATTTCAAAAATCACAGGAAAATGTAAGAAAATGTATTAAATTGTGAAAAGGTGCAATACAGAATAGCTTTCCTTTTTCTTAATTTTAAAAAACCCCCCAACTTTGAACAGTTATTTTAAAAACAGGCCCCTCCCCCACCCGCCCCAATTCTGTGGCAGTATCCAGGTACCAAGGCCCTGAGGTAACAGAAGCGTCAGGGTTCGTGGGAGGAAATGCTCCAAATACTGAGCCTCTTCTTTGGGCATAAGGTGGTTTCTGGGGAATCTGGCCCTCCTGGTGGCCAGAGTGCTTGGACAGCTCTCTTCAGGATCAGTTTAAGTGCACTGGTTTCCCAGAATCCTGCCTGGTCGCCCCCATGTGACCAGCTAGCTCGGCAGCAGGAGTTCTTGCATTGCACCTTTCATTGCCCCCCAAATCATAAATACAGAGTTCAACTTGCAAAAGAGCAAACGTGATTAAGACATAAAAATGGGAAAGCCCCAAGTTCAAAGGCAGGTGGCCTGGGGTACCCACTGGTGGTTTCAGCAGCTTCTGTCTTCTTGGTTATAGAACCGAGGCCCGATTTACTGTCTACACTGCCTTCCACGCTGTCTTCTGGGGATCTATTGGGGAGTAGGGGAAGATGCCTGAGCGTCAGTCCTGTATTTTCCATTATATGTTATTAATATGAAAAAACCACACACCTCAGCTCCTTACCTTTTTAAGAAAAAGAACCTAAGTACTACGTGCAAAGGCAATGGCTTCCATGTGTGGCTGAGCCGCTGGGTCTGCCTCAGAAACTTCCAGCGGCTTCATTCTAATTAGGACTTAACTGAGCTGCTGGGATAGGGGAGGGGGCAGCTGCCTCCGCTGTCCCTGTCCCTTGCTACTGGAGAAATAATGTTCAGAAAGACGCATGGAAGCCTCAGGGGCTCTGTTTCCTGCAGGGCTCTGCCTTGTCTCACCCCTGCTAATGCTTTCTCAGGAGCGTGAAGTGTGGAAGAGAGAGCTGGACTGGCTGAAGACTGGAACTACAGAGGAGGGCTGTATGTGGAAACAAAGTTCCTTCCTTAACCTCCAACTTCCCCAGAGAGAACTAGTAACAGCAGCAGGAAAGGGTCTCCATCCTTGCTCTCTGATTTACAGAGCAGGGTCGGCTCTCACCCTATTCTCTGTGACTCAGGCAATTAGAAATACAGCACCTCAGCATGGACATTCTTATCAGGCTAGGACCAAGACATCAGGGCAGCTAAATCCTCAAACCCACCTATTGCACAGAAGAATTTTAAAACCAGATCCAAATCAAACTCCAGTTGCAACGTAGTGACAATATGGATGGACATGCCAGGAAGGGACAATAAAGAAGATGCTTCCATTCTCTGCAGGCTTCTGGAAGAAAGTAACAATGACGGAAACATTCACAGGACCTCAGCAGCCCCTCCATTTCCTATTCCCAACCCCCAGCCCCCGCCCCCTGCCCCAATACTGAAACTGCACAGAAAGCAACAAACAAGTCTTTTCAATGTTACATTTCATTCAATTCAAATAGATCTGTAATCTCACAGTGATGAGAGGAGAAAGTCAGGCCTTTAATAATTATAATAAAAAAATAATAAAAAAGCTTACAAACAGCAATGCAACATTTCCTCCCCCTCAGAGTGGTGGATTAACAGCTGGCAGAGGATGCAATGACTCAGAATTAAAAAATAAAAACAAAACCAAAAAACAAGCCGACCCCTGGAACAACCCACACTTCAATGACTTTCCACACATCATCAGAACAAGCAGTCGGATGTCAACAACTTGTGGAGAACACCACGGACTTGGTTTTGGATAGCGTTTTTTGTTTTTAAAGGTAAAATAAAATAAGACACAAATAAAATTGTACATAAATGCCAATGTCTACACTCCATAAAGGTGATGCGGTCGCAGCACGAAGACACAGCCTGACCACAAAGTGAAATGCAGGTTGCACTTCTCGCCTCTTCCCTGGACACAAAATTTTGGCCCGTGGTGCCCAGTCCTGCGGAGTATCAGCAGGCAAAGGGAAGCTGCCTTGATGCAGGCTTCTTCCAGGCTGACCAGGGGAAGGCGGGTGGCCATGCCTGGAGCCAGCCCTACACAGAGGTGCTGACCAGTCTGCTGGCTCGCTCTGTGTTCTCAAGTGCTGTCCTCTCCCACTCTGTACAATTCCTTGTTTTCAAGGCTAAGTTCCAAGACTTCCAGACTCAGGTTTGAAGTCACGTCCTGGTGAAGGTCGTCATGCTGTCGTGATGGCGTTTAGGTCCTTCATTAGTCCTTCCAGGTGGGCCATCTCTTTGGTCAGCTCATCTGGTTCATAGCTCTATGGAAAAGAGAACACTGTTACTGGGCCTGATGATCCAGGGAGCCGTCCAGAAGGGAGAGGCCAAAGCCTCAAGTGGTCAGTGGTCAAATGGCCCCCAAAAACTGGCCTACTAACATGCAGGCTGGCTCAGAAGAGTGGAAAGTAGCAGGATGTACCCGAGGTCACTAGGATCCCGTTTCTTGACAATGCACAATTGCTCTCTCCCAACACATACTCCCTAGGGACACAATGACCCCACACGCCAGAAGGCCTGCTGTTTGCCCCTTCTAGGTCTCTGCCCCAGTCAGCACTGTTGGTATGTCCCTGGATCTCTGGACCCCAAGCTTTCTGCTTAGAAAATCCTGTCCCTGGAAATTCAGAGGCAAAACATTTTTACTGGAGTTTGAGGGTGAAAGATCAAAGAGAGACCCTGGTGATTTTTGTTTCTAGGGCAACTACTCAAGTACCACCTTCTCCAGCGTCTTGCTCTGAAAGCTCATAATCTGGAACTGAGGGGTGAAAAGGCATATGGATGGTTCAAACCAAGGAAAGAACACCAATGACAGAAGGGACAGAACTAAAAGGCAGGCAGGAGTGGCAGGAAGTGGGGAGAGGGGCCAGTAGCTGGGCTGGTGTGAAAAGCTAATTTAAGACATTCAAGAGTGGACATGGGGGCTGGGTATAGTGGTTGTGGCTCATGCCTGTAATCCCTGCACGTTGGGAGGCCCAGGGGGCTGGATCACCTGAGGTCGGAAGTTCGAGACCAGCCTGGCCAACGTGGTGAAACCCCGTTTCTATTGAAAGTACAAAAAAATTAGCCAGGCGTGATGACAGGCACCCGTAGTTCCAGCTACTCAAGAGGCTGAGGCAGGAGAATCGCTTGAACCCAGGAGGCAGAGGTTGCAGTGAGCCGAGATCATGCCACTGTACTCCCAGCCTGGGGGACAGAGCAAGACTCCGTCTCAAAAACAAAACAAAACAAACAAAAAAATGACTGGATATGGAAAAGCAAGCAAACCAAATCCTCAGCACAGTTCCCGGCTCAGAAAAGATGCTCAGAACACCGTATCTACTGAACGAATGAGTGTATCTGCTTCATAGTTCCGGGTGGTGAGGCCTGGTGTGCACAGAATAGCAGCTCAACCAGCAGTCTCAGGCCCTGGGGCCTGTTCCCAGACAATCTGGTGGGACGGATGGCCCCATGAACTTACACTCTCGGAGTCTTCCAACATCCTTGTGGTCTCCTGCACTTCAGGGGCACTGGGAACAACCACTGGCATAGGAGGCCGGCTCCTTCCTAGAGTCCCGATGGAGGCAGTCTTCACTGAGTGAATGTGATGGTTCAGGGCTGAGGGAAAAGGGCACTGTCAGGTATGCGGCCAAGCCTGCCTCCCCCAGACCTCATGAAGGCCCTAAGGTCCAAGCGCTGCTTCAGAGTGAGACACACACATAGACCCCGTGCAGGGATACTGCTCTGAAAAGTTACTGGAACAAGAGGGAAGGAGGGAGACAGCAGGGCATTCAAAAGGCCAGAGAAAATATTCCACTGGCTCTAGAAAACCAATATCCTGGTCCAGTGGTTCTCAAAATGTGGTGGTCCACGAACCCTTGCCAGGTATCTGGGAGGCCAAAGCTCTCTTCATAATGGGACATTATTTGCCTTTCCACTGTGTTTGTCTTTGTATTGAGGACACAAAAGCAACAGTAGCTGAGCTGCCGGAGCCTTAGCACAAATCAAGGCAGTGGTGCCAAACTGTAAAGTCATTTGCTGGCATGCACGTGCAGTTTAAAAAAGTCAGTTTCACTCAGAACCGTCCTCAATAAATGAGTAAATATTTTTTTATTTTACTAAATCTTGACCTTATTGTATGTGACAAAATGCAAAGTATGCATAAAGTACTTCAGCTGCATA
>NW_016107518.1:1654345-1658689 GCF_001604975.1 Cebus imitator
GCCTTGTTGCCTACACTGGAGTGCAGTGGTACAATCTCGGCTCACTGCAACCCCCGCCTCCCAGGTTCAAGTGATTCTCCTGTCTCAGCCTCCTGAGTAGCTGGGATTACAGGCATCTGTCACCACGCCCGGTTAACTTTTTGTCTTTTTAGTAGCGATGGGGTTTCACCATGTTGGCCAGGCTGGTCTTGAACTCCTGACCACAGGTGATCCAGCCCCCTTGGCCTCCCAAAGTGCTGGGATTACAAGCGTGAGCCACCACGCCTGGCCAACAGCTATCTTAAATAGAGGCACTTGTGATGGTTTGAGTGTTGAGTTGAATGTTTTTATCATGGAATACCACTGTTAGTTCAAAGGCACACAAACTGGTTCTTGAGACATCTTCTAGAAAAATGAACAAAGTGAGCCTGACAATTCAAAAAACACAATGGATAGTGTTTATTGCCAATGACAAAATTGAAGTTTTAAGTGAAAATTAGAATTTGGGAAAACGTGCACCTGCCACCATGGGCTTAAGAACTTAATATTTATACACTTTGACAATATGAATGAATATGTTTTTAGATATTGAATAATGAAATGTATTGCTATTTGCAGGATTTGCATAACGCAGTGAACCAATATTTTCTAAATGACCCAATATGTGATGTTTTAGTATCACGCATCAAATGCAAGATAGATGAATGAATTTTGATGGAATAAAGTACGACTAGTTTATGGATATGCTTTCAGATTTCACTTTACAAACAAACCTTTAAAAAACTACAACTTGTTGAGTTTTGCTATAGTATCAAAAAAGAATATCCACAATTATCTGAAAAGGTTATAAAAATACTCTTCCTTTTTCCAATTACATATCTGTGAGGCCAGATTTTCTTCTTATATTTCAACCAAAACACCATATTGCAACAGATTGAATGCAGAAGCAGATAAGAAAATCCAGCTGTCTTCTATTAAGCCAGACATTAAAGAGATTTGCAAAAAAATAAAATGACTCTTCTCACTACGTTTTTGTTTGAAAATAGTTGCTTTTCATAAAAATATGCTAGTTATTCTAACATGATTGCTTTTTTCATGAATAAAATACTTTAAAAATGTCTTGGTTTTAATTTTAATATGGTAAATATTGATAAATATAACCCATACGAAGAAAAGCTTTTATGTGCTCAATAACTTTTAATATATAAAGGGGTACTGAGGCCAGAAATTTTGAAAACCACTGACTTATTCTAAAACAAATGAACATAATAGAGAACAATTTGGAAGAGCATAAAGCAAGCATGCCTTTGAGGTCAGGGGACTATTACTGAGCTTGTGGATTTGGGTAAATGACTTCTCTTCACGGGGTTCCTTTCCCTAACTTGAGGTTCATTCTGGTTTCACCACCCTGTGAGTCCAAGCCTTGACCTCCCTGGTCCCTTCTCTAGCTTGCAGGGACCTTATGAAGTGAGGTGATTCCAGGGGGCTGGGGAGACTAGATCTGTTACCTATTCCTATGCCATTGGATTTTCCACCAACAGTGCTGCACATAAAACGCAATTCAAAAGGTCAGCCCTTGCTCCCCAGCAAATTATTCTCTGGTTTGGAAATGTTCCCAAAGGAGGGGAGCCCGTAAACTTCCTGGGTGGGACAACGGCACATTGCTACTCTAACTGAATTGCCGGGATAGGCTTGTGGGATATTTGCTTTGCTATACCTCAAAGAAGGGGTGACTCTGTCCCAAGCTTGAGCCAAGGGTCCCTCCAGGTGTGCTGCCATCCGCACTCACCTTGCTGGGATAGTAACGGTGTGCTTGGCAATGCAGGATCATAGGTGGGAGGTCCTGGAGGCGGGATTGCCGGCACAGCAAAGCTCTTCAATGGGTGGGAAGGGCGAACATGGGCGGTGGGAAGACTCTGGCCTGAATCTTCCTCTTGGGAGCTGGCCAAGTAAGAGGAGCTGGTAGCACCTTCAGGGTCCTGGTGATCAGTGCAGCATGTTTGAGATGAGGAGGCTGGCATGGTGTCAGTGCTGGGGGTATTTCGAACGGATTCTACAGCAAGAAAGTCTAAATGTTAGCATTTCTTTTGCCATTAAACATGTGAAAGTCCTAGAGTTTTGGCTACTTCCTGGGGTTCCCTAAACCAGCTCAATAAGCCCTTGTGATCAGTGCTAGTCCAAGAGAACATGGATTAGCACCACTGCCAGGGGTAAGAATGGACTAGTCTAAAAGAGTCTCAAACAATTTTGTACACGGACCAGCTATTCCAGTTTTTCACCTCACAGCTAAGTGGTCACAATTTAAGGTTCTCCTCAATATTTATTATGGAGCACATGTAAAGGTTTTTGAGACTACTAAGATATTAATATATAAATAAGTGTAAAAGAAAATTAAAAACTGCACTCACTGGGATCTTGGAGAGTGACCTTTCATAGACAACCATGGATGATCACCAAGGCTGGCGGGGTACCTGACAGTAGCCAGCGATGCTGACAAGGCCTGGTGGTCACTGCAGGACAGGCCAATGGCATAGGCCTTCATGCCCCCAGGGACTGTGTGTGGCCTCACAGCAAAAACCCCACAGCTCAAGTGAGAACTGGACAACGAACCAGCCCAGAAGTCTACACACAGCTTTCAGATCATGCCAAGTGAAGGGCATTTTTGATTCAGAGAAAGAAATGAGGGTAGACTAGCCTGGAGAAGGGAAGGCCCAGGAAGAACACGGTAACAATTTCAAAATATAAGAAGGGGCAGAGTTGTTCTGGAAAGCAGCACAGCAGGGTAGAAAAGCAGGGACTCTGGAGTCAGACAGACCTGGACTCTCTAATCTTTGCATACTAACTGGGTGAATTTGACAAAGTCACTGAGTATCTCTGAGTCTCAGTTTCTTCATCTACAAAAAAGGGAGAATAACACATAATTCTTTGAGGATTAAATGAGATGTATGTAAAGTGCTGGACACAGTGGTGCTTGAATATATGATAAGATTCTTTTCTTTGTAAATTATTGGGTGCTTACTTTAAGCCAGGCACTATGCTAGCTGCTTTACATTCATTAGCTCACTCCATCCTCAAAGTAACTCAGAAGGCACTGGGAGGTTAAACAAATTGCCCATTTGCACAGTTAGAACTAGCAGGGCAGAATCTGAATCCCTGACTTCTGACTTCTATACCCACGCTCTGAACCACCACACGCCTTTCCACACCCAGTACCACTTGCCCCACTCTGTGCGGCAGAAGCAGCACCAAGGCCTGGGGAGACCACATGAAGAAGACCTTTCCAAAAGCATGAGCTGGTGACCACCTTCCCCACCCATGAGGAGAGGCAGGGACGACACAGCTCAGGACAATGGACTGTATCAGGTAGCCTGAAGGCCTCTTCTGACTCTGGAGTCCTCAACCTTAACAAGTACAGTAGTCTCCCTTATCTACGCTTTTGCTTTCAATAGTTTCAATTACCTGTGGCCAACTGCTGTCTAAAAATTTAAATGGAAAATTCCAGAAATAAATAATTCATAAGCTTTACATTGTGCACCGTTCTGAGTAGTGTGATGAAACCTTACGCCATTCCACTGGGGATATGCATTATCCCTCAGTCCAGCCTATCCACACTGCGTACGCTGCCTGCCCTTGAGTCACTTAGTAGCTGTCTTGGTTATCAGACGGAGCAAACAGATATAAAGGGTTCATTACTACATGTGATTTCAGGCCTCCCCTGGGGTTTTGGAATGTATCCCCGTAGATGGGGACACTGTAAAGCATGTGCAATCTGCAGAAATCCAACACATTTCCATGCCTTTGTTGCTGAGGTAGCAGTGAATATGTCCCCCTGGGCTTTCAGGAGTCAGGCCACCAGTCATGAGTGCCACCTCTGATCTTGGGTCCACGGATGAGGGACTCACACACCCTCCCCAGGTGTGCCTGGCTATGTTGGCCCTACGAGGCTTAGGTCACTTCTCACCCGCTAAGGGGCGTGCTGAGGCTCTCTTCTTAGGCTTGTTCAACATAGCCATCCCCACGGTGGGGAACCTGGTGGCCCCCCTCTGTGTGATCCTGGGTGGGGCAGAAGATGGTTAAGAAGGATAGCAGGGAGGAGGACAGAGAAGAGTAGACTCATGTTCAGACCGTGTCAGCCTGTATGGCAGGTGTGTTAGGTCAGTTCTGGGAACACAGGCCTCCCTGACTGCCTCAACAGTCTGTAACTGGATATGTAAGCTTTTGAGGGCCAAAGAAATGGTATAAAAGATGAAAAAGGAAGGCCGGGCGTGGTGGCTCAAGCCTGTAATCCCAGCACTTTGGGAGGCCGAGGCGGGTGGATCACGAGGTCAAGAGATCGAGACCATCCTGGTCAACATGGTGAAACCC
>NW_016107518.1:1658861-1683409 GCF_001604975.1 Cebus imitator
AAAAAAAAAAAAAAAAGATGAAAAAGGGAAATGGGGTAGCCTAGAGGAGTCAGCGCTCTGGCCTGCTACCACAGACCAGGGCTGCCCTGTACGCCTCCAGGGGGCCCCAGGCATGTTGCTGTCTTTATGAAGGGTGTTCCCTGACACTGTGCAAAACCACTGGCCTGCTCAGAATCCATGCTGTAAATAGAATTCCTGCTTTGGCAAGGGGCCTACTTCCTGACTGACTTGGCTCTTAGAGTTGTTAAAGCCACGCAGAGTTTACACTGGCCAAGCGATTGGACAAGAGGAAAGTGCTTTTCCAGTGTCAAGTGGTTGTGACATGGTGAGTGTTCCTTACAGCAGTGACTGGCCCTGCCTGGCCCACACGGACCGAGCTGTGGCAACACCTGCGCTCTAGAGACATAAGAGCTCAGAAAAGCACAACAGTGAAAAAGAACTGTGATCATTTTTGGATGCTTGCTCTACATTTCAAATAGGTCTTCAGTGAGTCCATCACTTTAGTTTTACCTTCTTTTATCCAACTGGTCATCAAAGCATGGGCTCTCTTGGTAATGCAAATTATTCTTTCTGCCTCTCTTTACTTTCTGCCTAGGTCCATAAAGAAGGGAATGTTTACCAACACTGGATCACAAGGGAGACGGCTGGGTAGGAGCTGCCAGGCTTCTCTCCAATCCCCAAACCTGTCCTATTCTGGAGGAAGAAGGAGGGGGCTGACTCGATTGGGAGGAGCCTGCCATCCACCAAGACGGGACCACATCCTACAGTGTGAGACTCCTGGGTTGGGCATGCACAAAACCTCCTAAGAGTGGGTGCAGAGGCTGCTTTCTGGCTCTCCGTTTTACTTGAGACTATGTCTGTAAGGCAGACTGGCTCTCATGCAGCTGGCTGGAGTAACTGTCTATCTTGTAAACCATCTTTCCTAAAGGCAGGACTCTAAATTGGAATTTTGAGGGAGACAGTAGAAAGGGCAAATTTATTTTTATTTATTTATTTACTTTTTTTGGTAAAGATGGATCTTGCCTTGTTGCCCAGGCTGGTCATGAACTCCTGGGCTCATGCCATCCTCCTGCCTCGGCTTCCCAAAGTGCTAGAATTACAGGTAGGAGCCACCTTGCTCAGCCTGGAAGGCCAAATTTAGATGCGAGTTCAAGCAGCATTCTCCAAACCAGGGAATAACTCTGGGAGTAGATAATGTTGGGAATTATTAGGCACCCTGTAATAAAGCTTGATCTTCATTTGATGTTTTGGGTATATTTATGATTGATGAAAACTTAAAAGAATGGGGACCAGGTGCAATGGCCGAGGCAGGTGGATCACTTGAGGTCAGGAGTTTGAGACCCCATCTCGACTAAAAATACAAAAATCAGCCAGGTGTGGTGGTGTGTGTCTATAATCCCAGCTACTCTGGAGGCTGAGGCAGAAGAATTGCTTGAACCTAGGAGGTGGCGGCTGCAATGAGCCAAGATGGCGCCACTGTACTCCAGCCTGGGCAAGAGAGTGAGACTCTCAAAAACAAAAACAACCCACCAAAACAAAACAAAACAAAAAACTCAAAAGAAGGGGGATATTACTGGGAACCCAAACTTCTAGCATAAAGTTTTGAGGTTCTTTTATAATGGAACTCATTTGAAATTCCCTTATTCCCCAAACCAGCAAAACTCAATTCTATCAGTAACGTAATAATTATTAATAGGCAAATTTCAAATGGTGGAAAAATAATATGTTAAATATATGGGAAGTTACTAGAATTGCCGTTTAAAACTAAGAGGATGAAAATTAATTTTCAATTAGTGAAGAATGATATTTATGCCACTTGCTGTCCCCACACCTTCACCATTTCCTCCTTAAAACTGTTTGATAATGTGGTTTCCCAAGGTTTCCAAACTTGGACATGTTTGTCTAGCAACATACTTCTTTAAATACACTACAGATTGTTACGCCAATTTCCTGTTTCTTCAGAGAGGATCTATTCCTGTGCATCCTTTCCTAATTTTAATAATCCTGAGGCTGACATCAGGCACATATCCACATGGCTGGTGGTCCCACTGCCCCTTGGATGTCATCTGCACTTCAGTCCACAGTGGAAGTACCCTGTACGTAACAAGTAACCTTTGTATCCACCCAATGTGAGGGTGACTGCCAAGCAAAGGCAACCACTAGTGTCTGAAATCACCCAGGATGAGTTTTTCTTTCAAATTAGAGGATTAAAAGAAAGAAAGAAATTGGAAAAAAGGCTGAGTTAAAGTGCAAGTTTACGGAACTAGGGATGCTTATGTGATTAGAGATACTGTTTTTACTAAAAGGAAACCTTGTACTGAACGTTTAAAACCTAGGTGGAAACATGGGGTGAATTTTACAGAAACAAATTTGAGTCAGTCACAGAAATGTTATGCTAAGTAAACAAAACAGAAAAATTCCAAATCCCTCTTCTAAGTAGGGCAAGTCCTTCCCCATTTCCGCTTGCCAACTCTTTTGGAATGGTTTCCATCTGGGCTTGATCCTCATCTCTCACCTGTGGAATTGGCCCTGTCTGAAAGGGACATGGATGTGCCAATGGGCCATGGGCTGCCCGGGTGGTAGAGGTGACTGCGAGCTGGAGAAGCGAGGCTGCTGGAGTGGAAATGATGGTGAGGGTTATCGAGGGAATGGATGGGATGGGCACTAATCACAGCTGTGAATGAACACAAGACAGAGAAATGCTTAACATGCTTGCACAAACACACACAAATCACAGTTTAAGAGCAAAGTCACCCCGTTCCCACCTCCCATACAATCCAACCATTCCCTTGGTTTTTTTGGTGGCAGCTGGCTAGATCTGGTCAATTAGCCATTGATTTTTACCTTTGTTTTTTAAAAATGAACATACTATTTTGCATACGTCTACATATGTATAGAAAAAAAGGTCTGAGGAATATATACTGAAATGTTAACAGTGATTATCTTGCAGGGAAGAGTGGTCAGGATTAAAATATTGTTCTTTTGGCTTTTCTGTATTTTCCAATTCTACTATAATAAACATGGATTACGTGAGCTATTACAAATATCTATTTGAATATGTCACAAAATATAAATCCATAAGTCAACACATAATAAATTTGGTTTCTATTATTTTTGTCCTGCTAACAGGATAGAAAGAAGTCCCCTTTTTTTCTAGTATATTCATAATTCATTCTGCCTTTGTTAAAACTGCTGAATGAGGCATTTAATGGGTATTTAGGCCAAATAAATAAGTAGCTGTTTAATCGGCTTTCACGCCTTAAAATAAATGCAAATGAAATTGAACTCTGATGGTCCCATCTAGTGCTAAAAGCACGAACCACAGGCTGATGGCACCATCTTTTTATTGCTTCTAGTCTGGGGACTCAGCCATATCCATCTGCATTTAAGAGAATAAATGGCTCTTTCCTTCCCACACTGGCTAAGGATTCAATTCACTGTATTCAGCTAAATAATCTGAAATTTCCACACAGATTTTACATACTACTTTCTATGAAGATAGAGATTCCATGTACAACTTTCTATGAGGCTTCATCATCCATCTGAGACGGAAACAGACAAAATCAGAAGCCCGGAGTCTGGGAATAAACTTTTCTTAGGAGCTCCCTTGGGGTGGTGGTAGAAATGGCACATTTAAGGTCAAGATAACCAGCTCTGCCCCCACCAAACAGGCAAATAGGCCAAAGCTGAGTAGCAATACAGGGAATCTTTTTTCTCTAAACAAAGGCTTCATAAACTTCATAATACAACTTAATTAACACTTAGTGGCCTATTGAAAAGTCTTCCGTCCCCAGGGATCTCCCTAAGGTCTTTGTGGGGCTATTCAGCATTACTTTGGCTAAGAGAAATCCCGGTCAATAAAATGGATGCCTTTACTTTCCAGATATCTGTTGTCCTAGCCACAGGCAAGCAAGCAGGTGGCAGGACTGAGACCCTGGAGCACCGCTTGCCCCTTCCCTTCTCACAGCTTCATGAGCAGAACAGGGGCTTTCCCTCAGGTGCTGCTCTTGGGGACCAGAGGCTCCAGGTTGTGCCCGGGAAGAGAACACAACACAGGAAAGCTGTCTGAGGAGGGCTCTTAGGGTAACTGGGGAGTTGGCAACTCCTCTGGGGGAAGACAGGTACTTTTTAGAAGTGGGTGCTTCAGACTCGGTGTTCTCCAGAATTCAGGCTGGGGTAGGCGGAATAAACCTGATTTTTACCTAGGAAAGTACGATTTGAGAGCATTTGAGGACTCTCACAAAGGAAAAAGAAAATGGACTTTTTTTCTTCATAAGGCATTTCCGGTCTTTTTAGATAAGTAAATAAAAAATAAAGCAGTGCCAATGTGCCTGGCTAGAATATAGTAAGAAATCAGCACTGTTAGCTGACTCTGAGCTCAGCGCTTTGGTGCATGGCCTAGGATGAGACCATGTCCTGGCCCAGCAAGCTCTTCCTAGCACTGCTCAATCATTTAAGACCAGGGCAGGTGGATGGTGGGTGATGGCTCCTGCATCATTCCAGGACTCAGAGCTCAGGGAATACTAGCTTGTGAAACAGAACTGTAGCCGTGTGGATTTTAAAAACAGTATCTTAAGAGGATCATAAAGACCGTAAGTGGATCCAGTTGCAGGTTCTTAAAAGATTCCACTTACCCATCCAACTATTAAGGCACAAATTAAGTAATATTGTGTATTTGTACAAACTCCTTCCCCAACATCAAGAAAAGAAGAATGACATCAACTGGACAATACATCTTTTTCACTTAACATATTTAAAACGAATACATCTAGAAATAAAGACAGTAAAATTTTACAAGTTTTCAAACTAAGCCAGTTCAGGTAGGAACTGAAGTATTACACAAAACAAACAAAGCAGCAGCAGTGCCACCATCTTCTTTATCAATCAGAAGCAACTGGAATGGATCAATTTACTCTTTCTGGGCATGTGTATCTGTAAACCTGGGAACCCCGTCCAGGGCACCTCTTGTAAGAGGGAAACCATGGCTTTCCCCCGCATGCTTCCAAGTCCAGGCCTCTCTTTCCATCAAGGACCACAAGCATGAGCTACTTTGTGTGGAAATTACCTGTTAACAAATAGGGTGTTACTCTTTCAAAGCTGACTTTTGTAATCCAGTGTCCTACATGTTTGTCTACAATGACTGTTTGTGGGATAGGGAAAGGGTGTGCAGACATCCACATGCTTGGAGCATCCACCAAAAGACTGGGGCCATGAGGAACTTTTCCAAGTGCATGATGCCATGGTGCACCTCTTTGAATGTATGATATCCATGGCTATTAAATATCATCATTTGTTGACAGATGGCTGAGAGTTCCCTGAACTGGGAGTCCCACTATGCTAGTTAGTCTAAAAGGCTTCACTTCCTTGAAAACTGTGACAAGAGAGAGGACACAGTAGTGTGAAAGAATTGGTTTTGTCCCATTGCTTTCTGTTTTAATCATATTTAACTTATTTTGAATTTCAACTATTACTTAAAAAGGCTTGGCTGGGCGCAGTGGCTCACACCTGTAATCCCAGCACTTTGGGAGGCCAAGGTGGGCGGATCACCAAGTCAGGAGACCGAGACCATCCTGGATAATATGGTGAAACCTTGTCTCTACTAAAAATACAAAAATTAGCTAGGTGTGGTGGTGTGCACCTATGGTCCCAGCTACTCAGGAGGCTGAGGCAAGAGAACTGCTTGAACCTGGGAGGCAGAGGTTGCAGTGAGCTAAGATCGTGCCACTGCACTCTAGCCTGGTAAAAGGCTCAGAAAGAAAGAAAAAAAGGCTCAGAAACCTTTTTTTTTTTTTTTTTTGAGATGAAGTTTTGCTCTTGTCACCCAGGCTGGAGTGCCAAAAGCACAATCTTGGCTCACCGCAACCTCTGCCTCCTAGGTTCCAGTGATTCTCCTATCTCACTACCACGCCCAGCCGAGGCTCAGAAACCTTTATGCTTATCAAAGTTAGGCATGAATCAAGAATGAAAAATATTGTTTAAAAAATTCTGGCTGCGTGGGTGCAGTGGCTCATGCCTGTAATCCCAGCACTTTGGGAGTCCACGGCCGGTGGATCACCAGGAGTTTGAGACCAGCCTGGCCAACATGGTGAAACCCCATCTCTACTAAATGCAAAAAATTAGCCAGGCATGATGGCACATACCTGTAGTCTTAGCTACCCAGGAGGCCGAGGCAGGAGAATAGCTGGAACCTGGAGGGCAGAGGCTGCAGTGAACTGAGATTGCACCACTGCACTGCAGCCTGGGCAACAGAGCAAGACTCTGTCTCAAAAAGAAAAAAAAATTCCAGCCAGGTGCAGTGGCTCATGCCTGTAATCCCAGGACTCTGGGAGGCCGAGGCAGGTGGATCACCTGAGGTTAGGAGTTCGAGATCAGCCTGGCCAACATGGTGAAACCCCGACTCTACAAAAAATACAAAAAAATTGCCAGGCATAGTGGCAAGTGCCTGTAATCCTAGCTCCTTGGGAGGCTGAGGCAGGAGAATTGCTTGAACCTGGGAGGCGGAGGTTGTAGTGAGCCAAAATTGTGCCACTGCACTCCAGCCTAGGCGACAGAGTAAGACTCTGTCTCAAAAAAAAATCCATACTGTAAACTTAAAGCTATTCTAAAATATGTTTTAATTAATTAATTAATTTAGAGACCGGCTCTTGCTCTGTTGCCTAAGCTGGAGTGAACTGGTGTAAAATCATAGCTCACTGCAACCTTAAATCCTGGGTTCAAGCAATCCTTCCACCTTAACCTCCCTGGGTAGCTGGGTTGTGTGCCACGATGCCTAGCTTTAAAAAAAAAAAAGCTTTTTTTTTTGACATGGAATCGGAATCACCCTCTGTCACCCAGGCTGGAGTGCAGTGGCATGATCTCAGCTCACTGTAACCTTTGCCTACCAGGTGCAAGCGATTCTTGTGCCCCAGCCCCCTGAGTAGCTGGGACTACAGACATGCACCACCACGCCCAGCTACTTTTTGTCATGGCTAATTTTTAACTTTTTGTAGAGATGCGGTCCCACTTCGTTGCCCAGGCTGGTCTAGAACTCCTGGCCTCCAGCAATCCTCCCACCTTGGTCTCCCCAAACACTAGGATTATAGGTGTGAGCCACCTTGCTTGGTCTTCAAATCTATTAATTAAAAAACAAATTCCAGGCCAGGCGCGGTGGCTCAAGCCTGTAATCCCAGCACTTTGGGAGGCCGAGGCGGGTGGATCATGAGGTCAAGAGATCGAGACCATCCTGGTCAACATGGTGAAACCCGGTCTCTACTAAAAATACAAAAAATTAGCTGGGCATGGTGGTGCGTGCCTGTAATCCCAGCTACTCAGGAGGCCGAGGCAGGAGAATTGCCTGAACCCAGGAGGCGGAAGTTGCGGTAAGCCGAGATCGCGCCATTGCACTCCAGCCTGGGTAACATGAGTGAAACTCCATCTCAAAAAAAAAAAAAACAAATTCCATAGGTGCTCATCAGCACTGATGTCAGGAAGCATAATAAAAACTTGTAACATCAGGCCATCCTCAGCCTGTCTTGAGGGAGGCTTTCCCATCTCTCCCATAGAGATATGATGTACTTTTAGGGAGACTGGTTACTTCCCTATTCCTGGGAGACAGGAGAAATTGGCTCTTCAGCTTATTTACCCTAAACATAAAGACCCTAGCCTCAAGGATAGTGTTTGTTGCAAAATATGGCAAGTGTTTGGTATTTCTTCCTTCAGGTGTCAAACCTTTGGTAGATTATCTTTGTGTTAGAATCAAGTGAAGTCAAAAAGATCATTCATAGTTGTTCATCTACATGACTGAACAGATTGGTAGCACTGAGGAAAAGCGAAGCTTCTACTTACGCTGGGGTGGCTGGGAGTCAAAGGGCATCATCATTTTTGGTCTCATTCCCCGCCTTCCAGCCAGTGTAGACATGCTGTCCTCTGACTCATGCCCTAGATGTTAAATGTGGAGGTTAGTTACAAGCATGCGCCCTACGCCACTGAGCAGCCTCAACAGTAAAACACTTCTAGTAGGGGATTCAGAATTCATAGACAACATAATGGGGACAAGATGTTTCTGCAAGAAGTGAAATAAAGAGGAAAATGATCATTAGAGCATCACAGGAGTTCCTGCTGAATCAATGTGGACCTCACAATGCTGCCCACCACACTTCATATGGTGTCTATAAGAGCATCCAGTCCAAGAACATTCTGAATACCACAATGCTAGCTGGGCCAGCTGAAGGCACAGAATGAAATGTATAGACATGGGCTGCCTTGCCTCAAATGCTTGAATGTCACACTGCTAAAGCCTGATGAGAGCCCTAAAAGAACTGCAAGATTGTCTCGTATGGGTACAGAACCTCTCCCTCATAACAAGCTGGCTATTCTTTAGCATATGTTAACACATCTTTTAACACATATTTCTCTAAGTCTGATCTCATATAGGAATCACCAAATTAAGGTAACCTCAGGAAAAAAAATGATTTAAATGAAAACAGTCTCCTAACATTTGAGAAAAAACCTGCACTTAAAATGGTACCTCTGTATGAATTTCGCCTTTGATGGATATTGCTGTCCATGGAGTTGTCAACTGGTGTGATATCTTGAGAGTTTCGAGGAATTGGAGTATCAGTCATGATGGGGTTTGGGTCCGGAGACTTATCAATGGGTTTCAGCTCCAGTCTCTCATGATGGATCCAGAGATCTGGAGGTTTCACATCTTTGGAATTCCCTTTGTACTTATGAGAGCCATTCACTGATTTGCAGGCAGCTCGTTTCCTAGGCAGGAAGTTAAGAGGAGCTTTTACAAAGTAACTCGTTTGAACATACTTGTCAAAAGGCTGGAGTGATAAAACTGCCTTTCTGAGAGATGTTTCAAGCAAAGGCAAAAACTAAAAACATACCCCAGCCCCCAAACAACAAGTCTGCTCCTGGGAAGAGTAAATGTATCTCTATTTTGTCCACATGTATTTAGAGATACTTACCAGGGTATGTTTGAATCCTGCCTTGTGACTTTTTTTTGACTGTTAAAAGGTTAACATAGCATTTTTCATTACATAATCTCTAAACCAGAAGGTTCATCCGCAAGTTTCCAATTACAGCAATGTAGAAACATAACAATGGACTACAGGGAAAGTCTACGGCTTATAAAGCAGGGAGGGAACAATTTTTTTTTTTTTGAGACAGAATTTCACTCTTGTCACCCAGGCTAGAGTGTAATGGCATGATCTCAGCTCACTGCAACCTTGGCCTTCTGGGTTCAAGTGATTCTCCTGCCTCGGTCTCCGGAGTAGCTAGGATTACAGGTACCTGTCACCACACCCAGCTAATTTTTGTATTTTTAGTAGAAACAGGGTTTCACCATGTTGGCTAGGCTGGTCTTGAACTCCTGACCTCAGGTGATCCACCTGCCTTGGCCTCCCAAAGTGCTGGGATTACAGCTGTGAGCCAATGCGCCTGGCCAGAAAAACTTTTAAGGCTGCCAAACTATGACTACCAACTAGGTAAAGTCAAGAATGGAGACAACAATGTCTGCTTCTCTATGCTTTAGCTTCTCCACTTTCTCTCTTACTTTCCCCTAATAAGGACATACTGGGTACCCAGGATATGCCAGACCCTTTGCTAGACTGTCGTGCCCTCAGAATTTTTGGACAAGTGAAGAATACAGATGTTGAACTATTATTTTTTAATGTTCTGAGTTTATGTTCTGAAATGCCAAGTGTTAGAGTAACTTCTTAATATTTGGATCTAAGCCGAACAGGAAAAACCTAGAGGAAGAAGTGACATTTAAGCTAAGACCTAAAGGGAACAGAAAGTACATTCCAGGTGCTGAAATCAGCTTATGTCAAAACTCTAAAGCAGACAGCTATGGCCTGGTGGGATATCAGAAGGACTTTAAGAAAGCCTGCGTGGTGCGGACACAGTGAACCTTGCAGAGAATGATGTGAAATAATACTGGAAAGGTAGTCACGGACCAGATCATAAAGAGCTTTTAGAGCAAGCTAAGAATCTGAACTTCCCTTTGTGAGTAATGAGAAACCATTCAACGGTTTTAAGCAAGAGAGTAAGGAGACCACTTTTGAGTTAAAACTTTACACCAGCTGTGATGTGAAGAATGGCTCTGTAGGTGGAGGACAGAAGAGGAGACCAGCTAGGATGCTACTGGAATCTCAGCCATGACTGATGGTGCTGTGGGACAGTGGGAATACAGGCAAGAGGCAGATGTGAAAGTTATCTGGGAGGCAGACATGACAGGTTGATGATGATGCTAAGGTTTCTGGTTTAAGCCACTTAACATTGGGAATAAAGGAGTAGAGGCAGGCTTGCCTGAAAAGATGATGAATTATATTCTGGGCGTGCTGAATTTGAAGTGTCTCTTGAGAGACTCAAGAGGAAATGTAGAAGAAGCAACTGGGCGTGCAAGTCTGATACTCAGAGGAGGGAGGTCTTGGCTGGAGACAGAAATACAAGAGTAGCTGGAATGCTGAAGCCATGGGAGCAGATGAGATCACTTGGGGAGAACACAGAAGAGAGTAAGTGCAGGCCCAGGCCCTGAGGAATGTCTGTATTTGATGGCTAGGTAGACAGGAGGGCCTATGAAAACAAAAACATACTGTCATGGACACAAAAGAAAATGTTTCCAGAAGGAACAGGTGACTGTGTTAAATGTTGTTGAGAGACTAAGACAAGAGATGAAAAATGTTCTTTGCCTTTAGCAATATGGAGGTCACTGGTGACCTCCACAAAAGCAATTCTGGTGAAGTCGCAGCGGCAGAATAAAGATTAGAAAGGACTGGTGCATGGGTAGGCAGCAAACAGACATATGAGTATAAGCAAGTAATCAAGGAATTCTGTAGTGAAGGAGAAGGAAGCTTTGTAAGGAGCCGGTGATAAGGACCATACAGGGGGTGGGGGGGGGGTTATAATTATAATTATTCCTTAAGCTGGAAGAAGTTAGAGCACACTTAAAACACTGAAAAGGCAGCCAATAATGAGTGAGAGGTCAGCTATGCAGGAGAGAGGAAGAATTGAAGGTAAAAGGTCTTAGAAAAATGGAAGACAATGAGATTCAGGTGATAAAGGGTAACACTGGCTTTAAACAGGGGAAGTACACTTAGGAGGAGGAGGAAACACTGATTACCAATGTAGAAAGACTTCAGATTTGATGGCAGTGTGCTGAGGTAGTTCTCATCTGATGGCTTCTAAGGAGATGCCCAGCTCATCTGTTGCCAGTCGGGGGGCTAAGGGAGAATGTTCTGAGAACCAACAAGGGTTTAGATTCTCTAAATGCTCTGTCACTTTTGAGGTTGTAAGACTCTATAAACAGCTACCATCTAAATGAACCTCAGGTAGTACAGAGGAAGAAAAGTAATAAGAAAAGCTCACTTATATTTTTCAATAGTCAACAGAATACTTGCAAAGCAGATCACTGGAGAAGTGAGTGAGGGGAAAGCCCTCTGATAAGATGATTTTCAACAAAAGGACCCAAATCTGTAGGACATGCCAATACAGAGAATAGAACCTATTACCAGCTCATCTTACTCTCAATCTGAAGACTGAGTACCTTATTTTTAAAATTTACTTTGAGCCTGGGGATGGTGGCTCATGCCTGTAATCCCATCACTTTGGGAGGCTGAGGCAGGCAGATCATTTAAGGTCAGAAGTTCAAGACCAGCCTGGCCAACATGGTAAAATTCCATCTCTACTAAAATACAAAAATTAGCCTGGCATTGTAGCAAATGCCTGTAATCCTAGCTACTCGGGAGGCTGAGGCAGGAGAATCATTTGAACGCAGGAGGTGGATGTTGCAGTGAGCTGAGATCCTTTCACTGCACTCCAGCCTGGGGAACAGAGCAAGACCCCATCTAAAAAAATTTTTACTTTAAATTTGAAGTCTTCCAAAGCACTAAAATTCTCTGTCATTGTGGTTTTCATATTCTTTTAATAAAATAATAAAGATCGCAATATTTCTAAAACTAGATATAAAATCAATATAGATAAATGTGAAATGCCAAATAAAGAGGCTTGAAGAAAACTCCCAGAGTAGAAAAAAAAATGTAGTCTTTGAGGCTTTAAAAATAATATCTTTCCACTATTAAAAGTAGAAGGCTGGGTGCAGTCGCTCATGCCTGTAATTCCAGCACTTTGGGAGGCCGAGGGGGCAGATCATTTGAGGTCAGAGTTCGAGACCAGCCTGGTCAATGTGGTGAAACCCTGTCTTTACTTAAAAAAGACAAAAATTAGGCTGGGCATGCTGGCTCACGTCTGTAATCCCAGCACTTTGGCGGCGCTGAGGCGGGCAGATCACGAGGTCAAGAGATTGAGACCATCTTGACCAACACGGTGAAACCCCATCTCTACTAAAAAAAATACAAAAATTAGCCAGGCGTGGTGGCATGTGCCTGTAGCCCCAGCTACTTGGGAGGCTGAGGCAGAAGAATCACTTGAACCGGGAGGCGGAGGTTGCAGTCAGCCGAGACTGTGCCACTGCACTCCAGCCTGGTGTCAGAGCGAGATTCCATCTCAAAAACAAAACAAAACAAAACCAAAACTAGCTGGGCATGGTGGCGGATGCCTGTAATCCCAGCTACTCAAGAGGCTGAGGCAGGAAAATCACTTGAACCCATGAGGTGGAGGCTGCAGTGAGCCGAGAACATGCTATTACACTCCAGCCTGGGTGACAGAATGAGACACCATCTTAAAAAAAAAGAAAAAAAAAGGAAGAACTGTAAGAGGCAGTGGCCAGAAGGCTTATAAAAGAAGCCTCCATTTTCTTAAAAAAGTGACAGAGTACAAGCTATGGAAAGCTATTTCATTTGGGCAAAAGAAAGAGCGATTTAAAATATCACATAACCTACAAAAAAATGACATAAAGTTATTACCAGTAGCAGTTACAAGGTAGCCTGTGCTTGCCCAGTACAGTGAAAATGAACACATTTATGATTATTAAACACATGCACCCTTGCCTTGGGCAGACAAGTCTGCGAGGATAATCACACAGACATGAATTTCTCTTTCTCTTGTGGAACAACACCCCCATCTTATGATCTTTCAAGATATTGCAACTAAAGTCATTTTATTATCCATATTATGGTTTTGCTATTAGGAATAACTCAGGAGTCCCCGCCCCCTTTTTTTTCTATCTGTTTTGCTAACCAGATATTTGAGCTGAATGTAATTTAGGATCAAGGATTCTTCCAAGTGCAGGAGTGGACAGTATTAGCAAACACTACATAACCTTGAGGGAATAGGTTGCTTGTCCATATGGCAGTATCAGTAACTGAGCCCCCTTGCTATCTGCACTTAGACCATTAGCCGCAAGCCTCAAAATCCCAGAAGAGTTCAAGGCTAGTAGCCATTTAATCTCTATGAGAAACAGATAAATTGATCCTTTCCTGTTCATTAAAGCAACCCCACCTCCACACCCACCGTCTACACTCGGCAGCACTTCTTTAAAAACATTCTTAAACTTAGATTTAGAATGACAGGCCTATGGTGTTCTTCCACTGGGCTGGCATTTGTGCTGTGACACAGCCTGTAAGAATGCCCACAGATGCCTGTGCATTGGGTTTACTATGGGCATGTACAGACGGTGCTCCAAAAGGGTGACCAGCATTGCTGGTCCACTTTCCTCACCATATCTATGCTCCAGTTGGCTCTGTGACCTGAGAGGTTGAGCTACATTAACTTTACCTACTTGGCAATCCTGCTAGGTTTCCTGGCTCCCAGCTGGGTTTGGCTAATACTAGGCACTGGCAAGAGGCTGGAGGGTAGGAAGTGTTTCTTTTTCTGCCACTGTCCTTTGGGAGGAGGCTGGCAATGGCCACATGCCTCTAGCTCCCACCTTGCTCTTGTCAGGAAGGCCTCTCCTACTGTTTCAGATCTTGAAAACAGCTCTCTCCCCTTGCCCTTTCAGTCCCAAAGATGATGGTGTCTTATTGTTGCTGCTAGCCCCTGAATATCCCGCTAGTTTTCCCTAACCTCACCTATGACTTTGTAAATTACCTCTGTTGAAATCCTTTTAAATGTGCCACCTCTTTTCTGCCAGGACGCTGACTGACACACATAAGAGGACCCACTTCCCATTTTCTTTTAAAATATTTGAAATTTCTTTTCATGGATTTTTATGTCTTAACTTTGTGTACCACTCTGCATACGGAAGTCACACGGAAGCAAAAGATGTCAAAAATCTACGGCGTGCTTTTGGGGTTTCTTACTTTTTCTGGTGAGAGGTGGTGCGACGGGTGCAAAAGACAGCGATAATCACAACCACCACGATGGTGATGACGCCAACAGAAACAATTATGACCAGTAGCATGTTACTGTCCAGAGGAGAGGTGGGGCTCCCGTGAGGGCTGTTACTGCCTGCAGAGGAGAAACGGTATATTGTTAGTGTTAGAGAATCTGAAACATGCATACTATCAAGCTACAGAACCACTGATATCTCACGTGAACGTCTTCATAATACTCACTGCTCTGCCTTATATAAAAGTGCCGTGGGAACACGGCTCTCTCTTCTAGATGATGAGCTCCTAGACAGCCAAGAGTCTGTCCCAACAACAGTGCTCAAGACAGAGACTGCTCAAAGACAGTGCTTAATTAAAGCTTCTCAAATTGTACTGAACATTCAAGAGCTTTCAAAGGTTGAGATATACTTAGACGGATAAAGAATCTTGCCTCTCTGGTGATAAATAAACTCATCCTGTAAAGCACCACTTATAAACCATTTAGTTTTCTGGTTTTCAAAACCATTTAAAAATGTTCATTCATACAAAGCAAAGGTTTTCCCCAACATACAGATATCTGAGATGATAAAAACTGCATGCAAAGTCTGTTTTTGTAAATACACAGCCTATGCAGAGTTAATTCTCTTGTTCAACTTCAAGAAACAGTAGGTCTGAAGTATGACAAACACTTACTGAATGGTTACTGTGCGTCAGTCATTGCTCTAGGTACTAGGGGTGCCATGGTGAACCACAAAGATGTGAATGTTTGGCGGGGGGAATGGGCAAACGATAAATAAGAAATTATTCGTTTCTTATTTATTAGTTTCACATGAACGGTGTGAAAAAAAAAGAAAATGAGGGGATATGATACAGAGTGTCTGGGTAGCTAATTTAAATCGAGTGGTTAGAAAAAGCTTCTCTGAGGAGATGTCATTGAGTTGAGATCTGAATGACACGAAAGATCCCATCACACAAGGGGAAGGACCCTGAGGCCGGAAAAAGCACTTCTCAAGGAAGAGAAATGCAGCCAGTGCTGTTAAAGAGAGAGAGATGCAAGTCAGAAGGAAGGAAGTGAGGAGAAAAAAAGGCATGAGCTGGAGAAGCTGCAGAGGCCGGATCATTTAGGACCCTGAAGATATTCGGATTTTCTTTTCCTTCTTCCTACTATTGTTATTTCCTCATTGCTGAAAGGATGAGGTCCAGGCTTTGTAATCTACCTCTACGTCTGGTAATCTACCTCTATGTCTTCCATTTCTTGAAACATATTTCTTTGCTTCCCTACTCAAGTTATGCATGCTCATATTATAAAATGTGGCAAATCCCACCACACATGTCTAACCACCATGGATATTTGGTGTCTTTCCTTCTAGCTACTCCCTCTCTTAACTTTCTAACAGAGGTATACAATAATGGGATGAGCTGCCTTGCCAAGTAATGGATCTTTTATACTAAAGAGGCATCCTGGCAGCGTGAGATATTGTGGAAGAAAAGCCTACCATCAAAGGATGGCCTGGAATGTGTATTTTAAAAAATCTCCTGAAGTGGTTCTCATAACAACCTGGCTTATAAATTTATGTTCGAATCCCAACTTACACTCATTGTGGGAGTCCCGTCCATAATGCTGGGTTAGCTGACCCTCCAACTTTGCTTCTTTGATTTTTATAGGCTACATCTAAGCACAGTGATAAATCTGGGGCTGATTTAGAAGGGCTTAAAAGTTTATTCTACATTTGGTTCAATCATTTTTGTCCTTCATTTATGAGAAAAAGGTAAGCAGACAGACAACTTAAACTGTACATACTGACCTTCAATAAAATAACGTTTTTATATTTGGGAAACACCATGGTACTGGGGCCGCTAAAATGGACTATACTGTTCATATTAGAATATGGCTTTCCATAACTGTTATTGACAGCAGTGCTGAACCACTGGGTTGGTACAGTACTTGGTAGGGTGGGCACTGCATATCAGAGGCTGGGGAGCTGAAATGAGGGAGGCAGGCAGAGGTGGAAGTGGTTCTTTCCTGCATTTAACTGTGAAAAATCCTCATCTACCTTCATCTGACCTCTAACGTGAGCTGGACAAAAGCTTTCTTCTAAGATACAGCAAGAGTGAGCTGCCAATGAACAGTCCTACCAGGGACAATATATATGCTGTTTCTTTATGCCTCATCTGGACTACTATAACAGTTTCCTAAATCCTCTTCCCTGATTTCACACTCTTAGCCCCAACTTATTCTTCACTGTTATCAGAGTAATAACAGTTGATAACAGAAGATGGAAGTCATAGTGTACCAGTGGTGTCAGATATTTTACATGTTATTTGTAGCATAAAGCTCAAATGTCTTAGCACTGGTACTTGAGTTTTTGACAGGCTGATTCTAACCTGTGTTTTCAACTCAATCTCTACCCTGTCGCTATGCAGTGCGACCCCTGGAGAGAGCAGGCTGTTTTATTAACATACTGCCATGCCTCTGCACATGGTGATCTTGCTTCCTGGCATGTCCAAGCTCTTTCTTGACATTTGGCAATCTTCTAGCATCCTTGAAGACCAGGGTTAGACAGCACCTCTTCGAGGAAGCTTTCCTTTATCAGGTAGTTTGTTACTCACTCCTCTTGCTCCCACAGCTTGCCACATAGAGCCTGCATCTTTAAAAACATGCATGTGGGCTGCGCATGGTGGCTCATGCCTGTAATCCCAGCACTTGGGAGGCCAAGAAGGGCAGATCACCTGAGGTCAGGAGATCGAGACCAGCCTGGCCAACATGGTAAAACCCCAACTCTACTGAAAACACCAAAATTAGCTGGGCGTGGTGGCGGGCACCTGTAATTCCAGCTATTCAGGAGGCTGAGGCAGAAGAAACACTTGAACCCAGGGGGTAGAGGTTGCAGTGAGCTGAGATCATGCCACAGCACTCCAGCCTGGGTGACAGAGCGAGACTCTAAAAAACTCCCCCCAAAACAAAAATGCATGTATGAGTGAATGCATAAATAAAAGAAAGACAAAGGAGTAATTACTTCCCTCACAACCTTAAAAATTATACTGTGGTCACCATACAAATGTCACATACGCATGAGAAGGAGAAACTCATAAACAGAGTCCTAGAACTTGGAGCATACTTATTTCTAGAAGAATGCAAGTCTGTCTGGTTCTTCTAAGGCTGATTTCATTAAAATCTGGGCAGTTCCACTTTTGATTTAAATAGGTAGCTGGAGATTAAGACGTCATTGTATTCCCACAATTAGACTATGAGTTACTAGAGGGCAGGCGTTTCTCCCATATGTCTATCTCTTCCATATGTGAAGAGACAGTAAGGGTCATTCCTGGTAACTACTTCAGTGGACATTTTGCCACTCTGGATTCCCACGTCTGGTATAGGACCCCTGCTTTTTAGGCTGAATGTGACAGTGGAAAAAGCACAGAAATTAGAAGCCCTGAGTTTTGGTTCTAGGACTGCCATAATTAGTGGGTGGCCCCAGGCACATTACATCTTCACTGAGTTTCTGAATGTATTAAATGGAAATAATGGTACCTGTTCTCCCTGCTCACCGTGTTGTGAGAATCACATTTGACTTCATGTGTGAAAGTAACTTATAAATGGTGAAGCTCTGTAAAGATGGGGGTGTCAACATTAAATTAGAAGGCACCAGCTCTCACGATGGCTAGGAGAGTGGGAAGAATCTTCTAGAATTACTAAATTGAAAACACTGCAGTAAGTAGTAGTACTGGGAGAACTTAATGATTCTAAAGGCATTTGTTTGGCATGTTTTGGATGGTGGCTAATCCCACTAGTGGGTTTATTTTTGAAAGCAAAATTCTAACTCTTTTCTAGAGGCAGTAGGCAACAGGAAGAACAATTTGTTCAGGAATCAATCTTAAGTTGGATAAGAGGAGAAACGATTTTATTTATGAATCCTACGATGAATTGGCTTGGAGAAAATTGGCAAACATTTGTCAGAAAATGCCTAAAGCTAGATCTGGTAATAAAAGAAAACAGGTTAATATGCTACAACCCACCACACACAAGCTATAAAAGACATTTCAAAAATTTAAGGAAAACTGCTTCGTGTCCATAGTAAGCAAAAAAAACGCCATGGGAAGGGCTTTACCGCTCATAGGAGGTTTGTAGTCAGATCCTAGGTCTGGCAGCCGGCTTCCTTTCCCTCCAGACCCTGAGGCTAAAGGAGAAGAAATCATGTCAACAATGACCCCACACATTTGGTATGACAATCCACTTCGTAGCTAGTGAGTGTTTTCAATAAAAAACACAATTTTTAGTCCCTTCTGTCCATGAGAAGATGAAGTAGCACATGAATCATGGGAATCTATAGTCCATGTGTGCAAAGCAAACTACGGTATAGCTTTCTGTGCAATGAGGTGTCTGAAAGACTCACAACCTTGTCTCACAGCTGTGAGTTGTCACTGCTGTTTAGAAGGTGGGACAGCAGGTGCTGTTTCTCTAGCTTAAGAAGCAGTTCCCAAAGGACTGCTCAGAGGACCTTCTCTTAGAAAAGGAACCAAGGTAATTAGGTTAATGTCTACATTAAAGAACTATACTCTTCCAAGGGACCTGGCTATGTGGATCTGAACTAGCAGGCATCAGTATTGTTCAGATTCTTTTCTTTTCTCAAATTAGAAACTTTTCCTTCTGAATATAAAGTTACCCTGAGCAGAAATAGGAAGGTAAATGGAAGTTCAAATCAGGTTCTCAGTTTCTGCTCAGTCACCTGAACATTCGGAGATTGAAAAAAAAAAAAGAGTCTTCCTCCTAGTTACTCAAAAAGACACTGTCTCCTAATCCATCAGCAGGGAACACACTAAGTGAGGCTGCTGACCTCAGGCCTGGGACCACCCTAGGAGGAGGCCTCAGAAAATGCAAATACCAGTTTTTTCAAAAAACCTCAAACTTGGTCTTGACTTTTGCTCTTCACATTTGTAGGAAAAGCGGCTTGGGAAAGGCAAATACAAGGATCTTTTCCCAACAGAGCAAAGGTATCAATCTAAGGTCTATGTCCAGAAAGCAATACCATACTTCTCCTGAAAAGAGGTCTGAAAGAAGGGCAAAGTAAAAGCTACCTCATGAAGTCAGCTAGGCGGCTAATCTAGCGCATTGGTGAATAGGCTGACTGCACGTGCATATTGGCTCCATCATATACAACTGTTTGACTTTGGGTAAGTTATTTAACTATTCATTTTGGGCCTCAGTTTTGTTATTGTAAGACAGGGATAACAATGGTATCCACTTCACAAAGCTGTTGTGAGGATTAAATGGAAATTTAATACCATAAAATATTTTTAATACTGCCTGACACACAGCAAATGTTCCATAAATGTTAACTACTTCTATTACAAGCATAATAAATCTTCAGGAAAGAGCATAATCTTCCCTTTACAGAGGCAGAGAGCATGAAGCTTCAGAAAACACTTAAAATTAGAGTTATTTCTACAAATAAAGCCTTACTAGAAACGTATAAACTAGGTGTCTCTGCAAAACATTAGAGCTAATGTCAAGTACTTCTATAAATTATCAGGATATACACACACACACACACACACACACACACACACATTTGGGCAAATGAAAAAAATTAAAATCTGAAGTTTTCTGTATGCAGTTCATCTAGCAGAATAAATCGAGTGACTAAAACAATGTTTGCTAGATTTCCAGAAGCTGAAAGCCCCTCAAAAGAAGGTAACAGGAGTTCTTGGATATCTAAAAGGGCATATATTCTAGAATTTACTCACAGTCCCTGGCCTTTTTCCATTGTCCACACATATTACTTTATCTCCTTACTTCTGATGCCATCATTTCTCCCAAATGACAAACACCATATATTAAGAGTCCAGTTGTTCCTCATATGCTTTTCACTATGACAAAGTCTAGCTGGTGGAGATGGCTTAGCACCTGCAAGGCTCTTCAGGTTTGAGTGTACTTCGTTGACAGGTGGGCTGCATTTAAGCCAAACTATCCAGAGCACCATATTATGTACACAATTGTCAAAGAACACAAATTATTAACAAACTGCATGATTTATATTCCTATATTTCCCAACATTTTTCCTCTTAAATGTAAACTGTGAACAAAAAATTCCAAGGATGAACAGAGCACCAAAAATATCAATGGGTAAAGAATTTTAAATACCAGAGGTGGCATGCAGCTAAGAGCTGTACTCTGGCTATTGAATCCAGTGAGAAAACAATGAGCTCATTTATATTCTGTGTATATATATATTATGGCTATTTTTATACTCCTGCACTTTCACACAACAGAAAGTATGTTTGCAGTTTCTCCAATGTACAACAAAAGACTCAGTGAATGCAAACACATTTCCAAAGTGTTTTGGAAAACTTCATACATCAAGTTCTGACTCTTCCTTGCCATTAGCCAAGATCCAAATACCTTGCATTTCTAATAACTACTCTTAAACTAAGAGAGCAATCATTAAATTTCCTTTCAATGTTCGCTCTCGATATGGAAAACATACTAGCATTAGCTGACTTCCCAGAGATGAAAATCACAAAGTATAGCTATCCCTCCAGTTACCGTGTAAAGACTGCTGACAGATGGTTTCAAGGATGGTGACATAGAGGCCCCTGTTTCCTAAGTTCCCACTTCAATTATTACTATTATTTTATTATTTTACTTTTTTTGAGACAGGGTCTCACTCTGTCACCAAGGCAGGAGTGCAGTGGTGTGATCATGGCTCACTGCAGCCCAGCCTCCACCTCCCAGGCTCAAGCAATCTTCCCACCTCAGCCTCCGGGTAGCTGGGACTACAGGTGTGTACCACCATGCCTGGCTAGCTTTTTTTTCCCCCATTTTTTGTAGAGGGGAGGTCTCACTTTGTTGCTCAGGCTAGTGATCCTCCCACCTCGGCCTCCCAAAGTGCTGGGATTACAGGCATGAGGCACCGTACCCGGCTTAAGTTTTCATTGCAAATAGTTTCAGTCCTCTTTTAATATGATCAGTATATTTAAGGAGAGAAATGAAAAAAGAGCTTTGAATTAAGTTTATGGTAACAATAAACAAAGCACTAATTTAGTCACAGAGAATCACAACATTTGGTAAGGTAAATTTGTAGGTTCTTTGTGGGAAGCGGAAAAAAGGATATCCACTGAATGTGATCACAGCTTTCCACTTAGAGACACTAATAAAATTCTAGATGCTACAAATATGAACAATTGGTATGATCGGTCTAACCATGACTCAAATGCCTACTGTTGCTACAGAACTTCAATATCTTAGCATAAAGGATGATCTGATCTACACTTAAAACCAATCTCCTACCGCTGCAGGATGCAGTTCACTGACTCAGTTTTCTTCTGCCAGCCTGGTTAGCTCCTACATAAATTCCCCAGCTTTTCAGAACATGGACTCAACTCTACTTTGGCCAATAAATATGAGGCTTTTAATACATGGTGCTGATTTTTCAAGAAAAAAAAAAAAAAAAANAAAAAAAAAAAAAAAAAAAGGAAACAAAAATCAAAAGCTAATAGGTCACAAAAGAAAGGAAAGGAAAAAGAGGCCATCTACTCATTTACCTTGATCATTAGGCATTTTATCAGAGGAGTCCGCTAACAGGCCAAGCACAGGGGAAGAAAAAACAAGAGCAAGGATCACAAGCTTTGAAGATGGGACAGGCAGAACTTTTTAAAAGGAAAAAAATTAAAACCCCCACAAACTTCCAAACAAATTGAATCTTGACTTTAGTGCTAACAGAAATTAAATTCATACAGGGCTTCCACAATTCCTTAGATTCAGTCCCCAGTTAAATTTTATTAGCCTAAGCTCACTTGGTTCAATGCTTTATCTTCATTTTCTTATCTAGGGTTTTATTTAAAAGGTCCTTTTAAGTCTCTTTCTTTCTTTCTATAAGGTCCACAAGTAAGTCTTTCAGGTTAAGAGCCTGCATGAGTTGAACCATCCATCACAAGAACACACTATTTCTCCATATGGAACCAAAATAATCACATCTGATCTGACTGGTAAAAGCTTTTAGATCACAGCAATTCATCTGCCCCAAATAGCCTGGAGCCAATGTCGTCTTTTATGATATGTTTAGGCTAGTACCCCGGGGAGCGCTGTTTTGGTGGTCAATGAGTAGGTAAGAAATCATTATGGGATAAATCTTCACACCACGGCTCACAAGGTCATCATTAAGACTTCATATATTATCCATAAACTCTATATGCTCAAGTGATAGTGTAAGCATAGCCCCACTAAAAACACACACAACAAAACCCTCAGCTTGGGGACCATTACCTTTAGGCGTTCTGAATTGGACAGCTTCAGACATGGGTCCCATGCCCTTTGAGTTCCGTGCCTGGATTTTGAAGTAGTATGGTGTGTCAAGCGTTAACTCTTGTATCTGATGAGTCAGTCTGTTCCCCACAACAGGCTCAATAACCCAGTCATGTATCTCTGCATTCACATCGGTACTGTAATATATGATGTAACCTGTCCAAGGAGTTAATGGGAAAAGAAGTCTCATTCCTGCCTTTCCTTTTGCATTCAGTAAATCAGTACATACCTATTATGTCATATGCATATTATAGCATATCTGAATAATGTATACTCAAATGTCTACAATTAAAATAATGCAGTTTTGAAAACCAGGAATTGCCTGACAGGCTTTTTAGCTCTCACCAATGTGATCTCCTAGCAACTCCTGGGCAGAGTCACAGTGAACTGTTACCTGATACTTCCACCAGGGGGCAGTCAATTCCCACACTGAGAAGAGAAGAGCCACAACCCTGAATCCACCTGACCTGTGGCAAAAGTGCACTGCACTGTTGCCGGTTTTAAAAGGCAAAGTAAAATGTAATCCAGGTCAAGTCAACTTCATTCTTTCACAAAAGAGGCAAAGTCAAAACCTAAAGAAATGACAGAAAGCCCAGGATGTATGGAAAGGGATTCCTACTGAAAGCAAGAAGCAGGACAGTGCTAAGAAACGCTTTCCATTTCCTTGGGCCATCTATTCATACAAAGGAACTTCAGGGCAAACCCCAGTTCCCCAGCACACACCCACATGGGGCAGAGGCACCAAAGGAAGTAAGAGCAGCTCAACCCCATCAGGCTTCTCCCCTGATAAGGCTAAGGAAGGCAGCGTGTTCCTTCTACTGTGGAAGGTTTTCCTTTGAAAATACAAGGAAAAAAATTCCAGGTCCCCACAAAGGCCTAGGCCAGTTCACACTTTTAACTCTGTAAGAGCACAGGTACCTGAAGTAGCAGGTCTCCGGGGGAAAAAGGAATTAAATATCTAATGGGCTTTTTTTGTGTGTGTGGCTTCAGGGTACAAGAGCAGAATCTCTGTTTATCGGGTATTACTCTACAGAACCAGGGAGGAGTCACGTAATTCTGAAGTTGTCCATCTAGGCAGAGACAGAGAAGAATAGCTTTCTTGAGGAAAATAAATTGTCCACAAAGTCCCGCTATAGCCAAAGGCTGTCTGGTGCCTCCCATCCCCAGACTGCGGTCAGAACTACCAACTGGCAACCCTTCTATGCCGCAATGGGCAACCAGTACAGCTTCACCCCAAATTCAAGGACCATCATGACTCCCACCTTCCCATAAAATGACCAAGCCGGTCTTCAGACTCCCACTTCTCCCAGCAACACAGTAGTCTCCTGGAAATGCTCCTGTCAGGCAGGAAGAGGGCATGAAGAAATGCGTGCTTGATGGTATCTTACCTGTAATTTTGCCATTGGCTTCAGAGGGAGGCTGCCAATTCACAATTATGGTCTTAGGTTTTCCCTCCTTGCTCACAACGGTCACATCCTTGGGTGGAGAAGTCGGAACTACAAAACAACAATACTTTCAATAATTTCTGTCCATTTCAAATTAGTTCGCTATGTCTTCAACCTTTTCCCCTTTCAAGGCACAATAAAGGGCACAAGACAAAAAGATAAAGCTTCCAGCTTCAAAGAACTCACAGTCTGTACGTCAAAAGTTCCAACAAAAAGAAGAATATGTAAAGTACCAAAGAGGAAATATCATACTAAGAAAATACAGAATTGGCATCCTGGCTGGGAGTCAGGGATAAACAGGATAATTAGGTAGGAAAGTCAAATGGCATTTGTACCAAGTACCTACTGTATAGCAGGTCACTAACACATAGCATCTCACTTAAATTTGCAGAAAATCTGAAAGGTAGTTACCACTACCTCTGCTTTATGGATCCGGATACCAAAAAATGAGAGAAGTTATTTAATTTGTCCAAGATGGCTTTTGCCCTGACACTCTGGATTATTTTGTTAGAATATTTTAAATTGTAAAAGTTTTCTCTCTCACTTATAGTTGGCTCTCCAAACCAAATCCAACTTTTTTTTTTTTTGAGATGAAGTCTTTTTTTTTTT
>NW_016107518.1:1683544-1691091 GCF_001604975.1 Cebus imitator
GCATATGCCACCACACCCAGCCAATTTTTGTATTTTTAGTAGAGATGAAGTTTCTCCATGTTGGTCAGGTTGGTCTTGAACTCTCGACCTCAGATGATACACCCACCTCAGCCTCCCAAAGTGCTGGGATTACAGGCTTGAGCCACCGCGCCCGGCTGAGATGAAGTATTGCTCTGTTACCCAGGCTGGAGTGCAATGGTGTGATCTTGGCTCACTGCAACCTTCACCTCCTGGGTTCAAGCGATTCTCGTGCCTCAGCCTACCGAGTAGCTAGGATTATAGGCGTGCACCACCACGTCCGGATAATTTTTGTATTTTTAGTAGACACGGGGTTTCACCATGTTAGCCAGGCTGGTCTTGAACTCTCCTTACCTCAAGTGATCCTCCTGCCTTGGCCTCCCAAAGTGCTAGGATTACAGGTGCAAGCCACCACTCCCAGCCCCAAATAGAACTTTTAAAAGCCCTGTTTCTTCAAAGAATAGATGATTTACAGATTAATATTACTCACTATGAGTTTATATTTTGAAAACATACTGCCAACTATTGAGGTTACTGCTCTAAAGTTAAGCTGTTTGTTTATGCAACAGGATAGTATGTTTCTTGTGTTTCCATATTATAGCTGAAAACTTTTAACAAACGAGTAGGAAAATGAGCAAATTAAGTACATCCTTAAATTTACTCAACTCTTCCTAAAGTACCAGGATTCTCCTAGTATAAAATGTAAGGAAGCCTGGTGAAACACAAATATCCTAAGGGAAAACACAATCTCATTTGTTAGCTAATGGGTTGGGATTAAAGTAAAAACATATTCTTAAAATGGCGGGCAAAGAAAACAAACTCGAGGTCTATTTAAACTTGCATGCACTATATTTCTAACTCTTCAAATCCAACCCTTTTCTCTGTACAAAGTCCAACAAACTGTGCAGAAGACAAAAAGACATTAAGGCCAAGCCCAGTTTGTAGAGAATTTATAACTCAATTTTGCACTATTTACATATAGGAGAGAAAGAAATAGGAGGCCAAAACAGACAGAGATTTGAAATGGTTATGTATATCCCTAGACTAGGAAAGCCCAGGGGGTGCAGAAAGGCATGTCTAAAAGTCAGCAAAAACCAAACAATCTCAAGCCCAGGTGGCCTGTTCTCTCTTTAATTTGCTTAGTCATCTTTTCTCTCTCACGTCCTCTTACAGAGATCTTAGAGATTATTTCAGCGGAAGATTTTATAAGACACTAATTTATTTGCACAGAAACTGCAGAGGCAGCTTTGGGGTCACCTAGCACAGTGTTCAGGCTCCCGCAAGCATGGCAGTGGAACTGCTTGGTCAAAGGCAGGTCACTTCATCTCTTCTATCTCAGTTTACCAGTAAAGCAGGATTAATGGGAATAATCCCTTACATCTACCCAGTGCTTTGTAATTTACCATGTTTCCCCTACCTATTCCTCCTTACAATAACCCTATAAAGTATCTATTTACACTTTATAGGGTTATCGTAAGGGTTATAAAGTAGTAAAGGTGGAGATTGTTATCCCTCTTTCCTATAAAGTAAGAAAGGCACTGTTACTCCTCTTTTATAGATGAAAGAGACCAAGATTTATTAGAGAGGCTGGATGACTTGCTCATGATCACATGTCAATAGATGGCTGACATGGGATTTAACTCAAGTCTTTTGATTCCTAAAATCTACTATGCTTTGCATTACAGTATTGTGTTATTTGCTAATGTTCTTGTTCAATGATTAAAAAAACATTATTCATCAGCTGAAACAGCAAACACTGAGTTCCACATGCAGTTGCTCACTATGTTTTGTAAATATGTCAATTCATGCACTCAGTTCTTTCCTTGGGTAGTAAAAGCAGGGGATGAGTGCCTCATGACTTGGAATGTGGCACAACATGAGCACAGACTTCCACTGGCTTTCATTTCTTGCAAAGAGAAGAAATGCCATGTGACATGGTTCCCGACAACACATACCTAATTCAAAGGTGGTGCCATGGGCTGTCATACTCCATGTGCTTGACCTTCGACCTTTGGTCACCATCACAGAGAATTCATAGAGCGTATTTGGTTTTAAACCAGTCACCAAATAACTCAAAGTGGTTGCATTTGCATTCTGAAAAAAACGTGAATTGAGAGCTTTAAAATTAGAAAATACCAACGATGGTTCGCTTTTTTCACCCAGAGCAAATGTGTCAGTACCTTGTACTTGGTGTTTGCTGGGATGTTGGTTTTCCATCGGATAGTGTAGTATCGGGAGTCTGTAATCTTCTGGTGTTTAGGCAGCGAGTTGTCTGCCCACGTGATCCTTATTGTGTCATGACTCAGAATGGAAGCCTGAACTCCCACTGGTGGCATCATGGGAGTGGGATCTGGCACTGGAGTGTATGGAGCATTAATAACAAATAAATCAACTTCAGAAGTGTCTAAGCAGAAAATAATTAAAAAGGGGAAGTGGCATTTTAATGTAAACAAAAATAAAATAAAAGGGAAATGCAGGGTAATATAATGGAATGAAAGGTGAGAAATGGAGAAAAAGAAAGAAAATTCGGAGTTAATAGAGAACCACCATTCATTTAAAAGACTATTTCCACTTGTGTTCTTTCAGGAAAAAATTACAAAAAATGTTAAGAGAAGCAGTAATAAACTATATTGTCTACTGCATTCTATAGGCATATTAAAATGTGACAATCCAGTGATTATATTAATGTATTCATGCTCAAATTTTCTTAAAATAACTTGAAAATTCTAACTCCTGTTCAAAAGGCTCATGAGGCCAGGCACAGTGGCTCATGCCTGTAATCCTAGCACTATGGGAGGCTGAGGCAGAAAGATCACCTGAGATCAGGAATTCACGACCAGCCTAGCCAACATGGTGAAACCCTGTCTCTACTAAAAAGATAAAAATTAGCCGGACATGGTGGCGGGTGCCTGTAGTCCCAGGTACTCGGGAGGCTGAGGCACAAGAATCGCTTGAACCCGGGAGTCAGAGGTTACAGTGAGCCAAGGTTTTGCCACTGTATTCCAGCCTGGGTGACAGAGTGAGGCTCCATCTCAAAACAACAACAACAAAAAAAACCCAAAAGGCTCATGAAGAAAAAACTGCTTTTAAAATCAGGAGTACAATTTCTAAACAAACAATACAAAGCTCGCGGTTTATTTTGAGATTCCAGTGAATGTGGCTGAATTTTTGGGACAAGAGTTAACTGTGATATCACTGATCGTGTAAGGATCCAACTCTCAAACCTGAGTCCTGAATGTCAGCCATGGGTATTGAGGGTATATGGTAACCACAAAGGGTCAAGTTCAGACTCCCTGATGTCCTGGGTCTAAAGACAGTAGAGTGACATAGCTCACACCCAAATAAAGCAAAAGGAACTCAAGGTATACTCTTCCTTCAGGAAAGGTAAGCCGACACCACGACACTATCTATCAGTCTGTTCCATTGACTCAGAGAACAACCCAGTGATGAATCCCCATCAGTTAAGGGAAATGGCATGGTTATCGCAGTTCCAAGTAACAAACTTCCCAAACTTTAGAAATCAGATACAGTACAAATACAGAGTCCTATACAGAGTACTATACAGTAACAAACTTCCCAAACTTCAGAAATCAGAGTACTATACAGTACTTATTTGATGGAAAGCCTACACTCATGTCGCTGTCCTGTGCCACATACAACAGATACCTTCTCTGAGGCCAGAATGAGCACAGAAGCACCATGCACCATGGGCCCAGGGCAATACAGCAGGATCCACATGGGCTTCCCCAATGCATGCTTAGGTTTTCTAAGTACACATACTGATTTAAGTTCAGGGTTTACAATGGGCTTCTCACATAGTCATGGTGACTAGTCCTTCCTCTTACTCAAAATGTGCAATAGCATAGACCTTGTTTATGAATAATTGGTAAGCTAAAGTAATAGTCTCCATTTGTGTATTTCCTGCATAATGAGAACTAAAAATAACAGAGGAGCAGCATACATTATATAACCAAGAGCTTTGTTCAAAGTTTGGCAGGACACATACCAATTAATTACAGAAAATGCACCTTCAGGTGTAGAAGTCACTAGAATACTTGGAAAACTTTTTTTCTTATATGTAGCAACTCTTAGAAAACATATCTAGGTTATATGACTCAGGAATATTTTCTTGTATATTTCTAGCCAGCAGGCTACATTTTTAAGCCATATAAAATAATTTCAAACTTGTTTTTTACTATTATAGTCTGATTTTAGAAAGCAGTAGACCACTTATTTAAATATTCTTTTTCACATAATCTTTTCTCATTTTTATAATACTAATACTATTGCTAAAAGAAATTATAAAATGTAAGCACAAATAAGACAGGACAGAACTACCAAATGTGTAGGAATTAAACAATCTCTTAGATATTCTTAAATAGAAGCTTAAAAAAAAGACAGAGATTATTAGACCTCCTGATGTGCTAGTTCTAATGTCAGTACAGTGACACAGCTCACACCCAAATAAAGCAAAAGGAACTCAAGGGTATATGTACTCTTCCTTCAAGAAAGGTAAGCTTTATTAAAGAATATTACCAAATCTGTACAATTATGTAATGTATCTAGCAGACGTCACTGGACAATAGAGAATCAAAGTTTTGGGAAATAAATGAAAAAGAAAATTTCTGAAAAAAACTTCTTTGGTTTCCAGTGCTCTTTTTAAAAATTTTTAACTCTAACATATTTATTTCAGTAAACCTTCTCTTTTGGATCTAAATTAGACCTTACATATCTATAGAAAAATTTACAAGACATGTATATTACTTTATTTTAGAGATATTTTAAGTAGATAATTCAAAGAAAAACAATGACTATTTGGTCTCCTTTGTAATAAATGTATAACTGATCAAATGGACAGTACCTCTGGCCTTATACTCAAGCTCACGAAAGGCACATAGAAAAACACTTTCCTAACCAATTCGGGTGACTAGTAAATGTTGGGTTCACAAATCACACGTGTTTATTGCCACAGTCAGTAATCTATGCTTTTTGTTTTTGACTCACTTTAGTTTCAACTCACATGCCCAAAAGATGGAAAATCACTTTTAATTAGCTCAAAACTCTGCCTTCCACATCCTAACATTAAAAACATGTGTATATATCTACATAAAATGGCTTACGTGACAAAATCAGTATCTTCCAAAAAAGCAAAACAGGAATTAACAGAACTTTCCATGCTGAAAGCCCACCTTCCCATTTGAAGTCAGCACCTGAAACTACCATACGCTTTTTCTTCACCAACACCTACAGGATAGGCCTTGTGCCAATATTCTGCCTAAACTGCTGGGAAAAGCGCTGGAGACAGGAAAGATGGGATACCGTACCTGTGTGAGGCCTGGTCACAGCGCTCTCGTACAGGGGGATGCCTTCGCCCACGTTATTAAATGCTTTCAGGGTAATCACATAGTGAGAGCTGGGATCTGAAGAAAAGAAACAGACGCATAAAAAAAATCCTCACTATAGAATTTTAAAAATTCAGGAGTGGCTGCGCATAATCTTAACCACAGAAGAATTCAAGAAAGACAACTTAAAAATTTTTTTATAGGGGATTATTTTAGGGCGTGGGGAGATGTGGAGAAGGAAGCACACACAGTACAGAAAAACTGGCGGGGATCAACTTCCTGGATTTAGTCTCAGTAGGGGAGGTTGACTGTGCTTGAATTCTCTCTTGGCCTCTCCTACGGTTTAGTGACATTCAGGGTATGGTGTAGGGCTTGGCTGAGAATGAATAGATAAGATTTAACATGCTGAAGCCTAGAGACAGCGCTTGGAGTTAAACAAACCCCTTTCATTCCCTGAAGGACGACCATGAGAACAGACAAGGTACAGAAGTAGGAGATAATCCATTAGCTCAGTAAGTACCCAGTGTCCTTAACTCTCCAAGGGGCCTCCAAATCCAGAAATGGCCAAACCTCATCTAGCCATCACACCTCATGAGCCATGCCACACGTGGCATCTGTTACTTCAAAAGCTTGAAACAGCTGCTCTTTTTGGCGGCCGACCCACTCCCTAGATTGCCACTAGTGGACAACATATAGAGGCACCTGGTCTTTCTGTGTCAGAACTGACAACAAATGGAAGACTTACTTCTTGACTGACAAGGAAAAAGTCCTTTGGGCAGCAGAGTAGATGAAAATGTCATTCACTGAGATTGGGAAAAGAGGCAAGAGCAACCATGATACACATGCTCAAGGCTTGATTCTAGGTCCTCTTCTGCTCCTACTCTTTGCTTTCACCCTACGCACTTTCATTCATTTCCTTAGCTTTGATAAGCATGTATGTCTCATCAACTGCAAATACAGATCTGTAGTCTGGATCTTTCTTAGGAGCACCAGACCTTTACGTTCAATTGTCTGTTTGGCATTTCCTCTTGAGTATCTCAACTCTTTCCCTCCCTACCCCGCCTCCAGCTCCAGACTGGCTCCAGTGTCCCTTAGTTTAGTACACAACACTACCACCAACCCTGCTGCTCAAGCCAGAAACCTAGGGGTTATTAAGACCTCCTTTTCCCTCATCCCCTCTGGACAAATAATCAAGTTTTGTTGAATCTTCTACTTGTCTTCTCCCACCACTAACTTTCCCCAGTTCTCTGTGCTCCATCATTACTGGCCACTTCTCAGTTCACTGAGCATTATGTTCACACCAACATGAGGCCTTCCTGCTTGCAGCTGCTCCCTATGCTGGGGACACATCCCACTCTTCCTGTTTACCTAGTAGATAAGCCTATTCACCTGAAAGGACTCATTCCACACTGGACTAACACCTCTAGTTACAGGGCCCATTACTCTTGTTTAGTGCTGTGAACAATTTCAATTATTTTTGAATTGTATTATTTCTAATAATCGTGACCACATCTGTCTCATTCTCTGCTCTATCTCTAGCACAGTGTCTGGGATATTGTAAGTGTTCATTAAATACCTGCTGATTGATCAACAGGTTTGAGGGAGAAGACACTAATTTTGGACCAGATGGAATATGAGATATATCCAGGTACAGATACCCAGTAGGCAGATGTTTACATGGCTCTGAAGCTCAGGGGAGAGTTCCAGGCTCAGGAATAGATGAATTGCTAATTGTACTTCTCCACCTCTGACTTGCTTCTTTTACTCAACATCATATGCATCTTAGATCTATCTAGGTCAATAATTATAGCTCAAGTTTGTTTTACCTTATGCCAAGTTAACTTTCATGCTACTCTGCAATATATGTATTCAATTTTCTAATAAATTATATCTGCTTATTCTCTTCTGCATGCAGCACTCCTCTCATCTCTCTGTTTCAAATGCTATTCTGAGTCTATCTTTCAAGCTCAGGTGTTTCTTCCCCGACTGCTGTACTGTGTCTTGCTAGCCCTCCCTTCTCTGAACAAAATTCACTTCAATTTACTTCACTGTTTCTTGTGTTTTCTTTTTGTTCTGTTAGACTGAAAGCACACGCAGGTCAAGGACCACGTTTTGTCTATACTGCAAAGGAGGTTTATTTCAGTAGTTTCATAAAGAAAACAGTATGAGGCTGGTCACTATGGGGGA
>NW_016107518.1:1691123-1738083 GCF_001604975.1 Cebus imitator
TTTTTTTTTGAGACAAGGCCTCACTCTGTCACCTGGCTGGGGTACAGTGGTATGATCAGGACTCACTGTAGTCTCAGCCCTCCAGGGATCAAGCGAGCCTCCCACCTCAGCCTCCCAAGTAGATGGGACTACAGGCACACACCACCATGCCTGGATAATTTTTAAGTTTTTTGTAGAGATGAGGTCTCACTATGTTGCCCAAGTTGGTCTTGAACTTCTGGGCTCAAGAAATCCCCCTACCTCAGCCTCTCAAAGTGCAGGAATTATAGGTGTGAGCCACTGTGCCTGGCCAGACATTTTTATTCTACCAGCAAAGCTTTCCTTTTGCTCTCTAACAACTGTCTTAAAAGATGTTCATGTGGGCATACATTTCCTAGGTTAACTGTATTGTTTCTTCTTTGAAAGAAAAAAGATAAAGGTGACTTTTCTTGAAATATTTAAATCACAGCTTATTTTCTACCAGGAAGGATGAATATAACTCATCTGTTAGGCACTTGAAGTTGTTCTTAGAAAAGATGTTTACAAAGAAATGATTTGAATGAAAATTTGGTCAGGGCAGATTCTGATTTTAAAAATAAGTGTTTCAAAAAAAAATCTTTAATGATAATCCAATTTGGAAAAGTAATTATACCTAACAAAATTAATTCATTATTTATCAAAAAATAATGAATTTTTATTTTAAATATATCTCAAATTTTAAATATTTCTCAAATTCTTTTGCTTTTACAATCAATTATGAGGCTGGGCACAGTGGCTCACGCCTGTAATCCTAGCACTTTGGAAGGCCGAGGCGGGAGGGTCATTGAGGTCAGGAGTTTGAGACCAGCCTGGCCAACATGGTGAAATCCTGTCTCCACCAAAAATACAGACATTAGTCGGGTGTGGTGGCACATGCCTGTAATCCCAGCTACTCAGGAGGCTGAGGCAGAAGAATCATTTGAAACCAGGAGGTGGAGGTTGCAGTGAGTCGAGATCGCACCACTGCCCTCCAGCTTGGGAGACAGAGCGAGATTTCTTCTAAAAAAAATGAACTATGAGGTATAATTAGCATACAATAAAATGTATCCATTGAAGTGCACATTTTGAGTTTTGACAAATATATATACCTTGCATAATCACCACCAAAATCAAGATATAGAACATTTCCAATGCTCCAAGTAGCTCCCTGGCGCCTTAGTAATTGATTCCTATCACCCCTGTTTCCAGGTGACCACTGGTCTTGCTTTGTCGCTATAGATAAATTCTGCCTATTTTGTAATTCACAAAATGTAACAGCACAATATGTAGATTGTGACTGACTTATTTGGCTCGGCATGTTTGTAAGATTAATTTCTGTAGTGTCTTGATAGCCTATTGTGATTGCTGGGTAGTAATATGGATATATCACGATTTACCATTTACCTGTTGATGAAAATGTTGTTATTTCCCCTTGTTCACAAAGTTACTATGAACACTGTATGTAAGTTTTTACAAAGATATATATTTTTATTTCTTTTAATTAATTATCTACGAGTGGGATAACTGGGTTATTTGGGTAACTTTACAAGAAACCTCCAAACTGTTTTCCAAAGGGGTTGTACTGTCCAGCATTCCCACCAGCTAGTATGAGCATTCCCATCTGTATCCTTGTTGATATTTGTTATTGAGAGTCTACTGAGGTTTAGCAATTCTAGTGGGCGTGTAATGGAATTTCATTGTGGGTTTAATTTGCATTCTCTGATGACTGATGTTGCTGATCATCTTTTCATATGCTTATTGTCCATTCATATATTTTCTTTGGTATAGTGTCTGTTCAAATCTTCTGGCCATTTTTTCAAGGGCTGCCTTCTTATTACTGAGTTGTAGGAGTTTTATATAATTTTGGACTCAAATTCTTTGTTTCATATTTAAATGGTGGACATTTTCTCCAAGTCTGTGGCTTGCCTTTTCATTATATTGGTATCTTTCTAAAAGGAGAAGTTTTAAAATTTTGATGAAATCCAATTTATCAATTTTTGTGCTGTTTTACAACCTAAGAGGTCCTTGCCTAACCCAAAGTCATAAAGACTTTTTCCCTGTTTTCATCTGCCATTGTTATCCCAAAGTCATTTGGGTCTTGCATTTAGGTCTGTTTTTGCATACAGTGTAAGACAAGGGTTAAAGTTCCTTTTATTTCTCATACAGATATCCAGGTACACTCTCACCTATGGTTAAAAAGACTATCTTATCCCCACTAAATTATCTAAGCACCTTTTTCAAAAACCAACTGACTATATACATATGGATCTATTTCTGGACTCTATTCTGTTCCATTGATCTATAACATCTACCTTTACAACACTACCACGACTCTCAATTATAAAAAGACATGAAATCAGGTAGCATGGGTCTTCCAATTTTATTCTTTTAAAAAATTGGCTATTCTAGTTCCCTTGATTTTTCATAAAAATTACTAGAATAAGCTTATCAATTTCTTCAAAAAAAGCCTATTGGGACTGCACAGTGGAGAAGCATCACCTTAATAACATCATGGCTTCAAACCAGTGAACATGGTATCTTCATTTAAGTATTCTTTAATTTCTTTCGGCAACAATTTTCTATTTTCAGTGCACAGATATTGCACACGTTTTATAAGTCTGTTCCTAAGTAGTTCATATTTTTTCACTCTAAGTGGTATCATTATTTTAATTCCAATTTCCAACTGCTTATTTTTAGTTTATGAAGATACAACTATTTTTGTATATTGACTTTGTATCTTGTGACCTTGCTAAATTCACTTAAAAGCTTTAGTGGCCTTTTCGTAGATTCCTTAGAATTTTCTAGCCCAGTTACAATGAATGCATATAGTGCCCAGATATTGGTTTCCAAAATCACTTTTCATAAAAGAAATCAGGGTTCCCTAGAGAAATGGCTGATTCCAGGGCCACGGCTAAGGAAATATCAGATGAGCCAGGAACATCTTACTATGTTGTCAAAAAGGAAGAAAGTGCTCAGAGAAAGATGGAAGATGCCAAATGTATATAGGAACCAGTTATAAAGAGACTCCCACTGGCCATTCTCTTCATGAGGGTGAAAGAAAGTTCTTCCTTATCATAGGATGCTAACATGTATAGAGGAAACATGGAATTAGAAAATTACCTCTGGGGAAACACCATTCTAATAGCTGTTACTATAGACACTGAAACTAGTGAATGAAAGTGTAATGAGAAACAAGATATTTAAAAGACTCAAAGTATCTCCTCCACAAGGTACTTTTAATTGCCAAGGAAAAAAATAATAATTTTATAGCAGGAAAATGTGGCCATTACCATTTTAACCAACTGATTAAACTTAACATCACTAGCAATACAGGCTGTAATGTGCCTCCTGATATGATGCACTGACAGGAACCCAACACTTCTACCCTATTCCTTCCAAAAATGCATAACCTGAATGTAATGAGGAAATATTAGCCAAATCTAAATTGAGGAGCACTCTAAAAAATATAGATGTAAATGTGGTTAAATGTTAACATTTGGGGAATTCAGGTGAATAACATACAGAAATTATTTGTACTATCTTCACAGCTTTCTTGTAAAAACAAAAGTATTACCTAAAAGGTTAAAAAGAAAAGAATCCCATATACAATTACTTTCTCTACTTAGCAAACATACCCAGATTTTCAATGGTGTAATAGCGCTGTTTATAGTCCACTTTGATGGTCTGGGCGTGAGGGCTGCCAATGCCATAACCAATGGCGTAACCTCTGACCACAATGTTCTGATTATCTGGAGGAGTCCAGCTCACTACGATGCTAGTGACAAGTGGGCGTACGTGGAGAGAGCTAGGCACTTCAGGAACACGAGTTTCTGGGAAGGAAAAGTAGAAAAGCAAGATGAGATCTACTGTCCTTTAGAATATCTCACCAACCTTGGCGAATGGCATTTGGCCTCCTGCCACACTATTTGGGGCTAAGTTTTTCACATTATACCCAGGAGTTCAAAGATAATTATGTATGTATAGTGAAATACACCCCATGATTTTACTGCATTCTAAGAAAAAAAAAAAAAAAAAAAACAAGACCTGAACAGCTTTAAATATAAGACATTGCAATATTAATTTGGAAGGGAAAGCAAAGTGATACAAGAACCTCTTCTGCCCCAGTGGAGAAAAACAAATTGCCTTTTAATAGTTACCATCTCTCTTGGTCCCAAACTCTACCAGGTGGAATGAGAAAGGCATAACACTGAGTAGTTGGAAGCCTGTTATTAACAGGTGTTTAAGCATCACATTATAGTAATAGCACCAATTATTTACTCCCCTAAGTAGTATGATAAGTCAGAAAACATGAAATTTTAGAGCTACAATTGATTCAGTTGGCGAGACACTAAGAGGCTTAAAAAGGAGGAAACACATGCTCTTTCACATACACTGTTTCAGGGCATAAATTACTACCTTAATCTAAAAAGTAGTAAACTGAGGCCAGGCATGGCGGCTCACACCTGTAATTACAGCACTTTGCAAGGTTAAGGAGAAAGAATCACCTGAGCCCAGGAATTCAAGACCAGTTTGAGCAACATAGTGAGACCATGTCTCTTTAAAAAAAAAAAAAACAAAAAACCAGCCAGGTGTGTTGGTACACACCTGTGGTCTCAGCTACTCAAGAGGCTGAGATGGCAGGATCGTGCTTGAGCATGGGAGATCAAGGGTGCAGTGAGCCATGACTGCACTCCAGACTGGGTGAGAGAGGGAGACCCCTTTTCAAAAATCAAAAATTTGTAAACTGAGACTTAGAACAAGAACTCAGGTCTTTTGCTTCCCAAGTCCAGCACCTGTCACTGATAAAGGTGCTACCTATACACACCCATTTGGAAGTACTCACTGAATAAACAGGTGAGAAAAAGGGCAAGGTGTCCAGGACTGAAAGAAAAGGGAAACTGCAACTGAAATAAAGGTATGATTTATGTGGCTCAGCCTTAAATTTTAGATCAGCCATCTACTTCATGGCATTGGTTAAAAAAAAAAAAATCCAACTTATAGCACCTACACATTTTTATTTGCTCTAGTTCTGCTTGAAAGTACAGTTCTCTAAAAGGCACTGCAAAAAATCAATTCCAGGAGCCTTGATGTAATACAGGAATGACAACAGTATGATACACTAAATTTCACAGACTTGAGCCATATCCACCCAAGCCTGTCACTTTCCAGTTTGACTCATTTGACTATAGTTAGTATTTATTGTGTGCCAATCTGGCCAATTGTTATTCTTTTTTTTTTTTTTTTTTTTGTGACAGAGTTTCGCTCTTGTTGCCCAGGCTGGAGTGCAGTGGCACCACCTTGGCTCACTGAAACCTCTGCCTCTCGGGTTCAAGCGATTCTCCTGCCTCAGCCTCCCAAGTAGCTGGGATCACAGGCATGAGCCACTGCGCCCGGCCCCAGTTGTTATTCTTACCATCTAGGTCACTTTCAAAAGTTTCAGCAGATAGCCAGTCAGTTGCCGGGCCTGTACCATTGATCGTTAGAGCCGCTACTCGGAAATTATATTCAGTCCCCCGATCAAGGCCTGAGACCAAATGACAAAAAAGACAAGCTGAAACAAAAGCTTTGGAAAAACAAAAGATTAATAATCCCTCATTAAGGCAAATATGTCAGTCACCAACACAGTATATAGCTTGACAAAGTTTCAATTAAAGTTAATCAGTGCAAGCAAAACACAAATACAACGTAGGGCAGCTTCCATCTCTAAATAAAGCAAAGGCTGAAGCCCACACAATCTAAGAGGAAAACAGAAATGACTGAAGCTCCCAGGAGATTGCAGACTTTTGTTTAAGAGCTTGAAGGCACCTCAGAGATCATTTAATGCAATCCTTTCATTGTGTTACAAAGAAAGCTAAGGCCAAAAAGAGGCCAAGAATAATGAGTTATAACAAAGGAACAAAGGTATATGGTCAGGCACCAAAGCCTAGGAAAGAATGTAAAGATGTAATTCCTATTGAGTTACCTCTGTTCTCTGAGCCACCTCATAACCATGGCAGAGAAATTTTAAGCACCAAATACGGTTTCAAAATCTATTCCTTAACAACAAATTGCTCATATATTATATAGTAGGTAAAAGTGGAAAATCGCCCAAACCTTTCTGTTAAGTAACTTTTTATTTACTACCAGCTAATAAAGTACATGATTTACCAATGTATCAAAGGCAACAAAGATACACATAGAAAAGTCTATCCTACAAAGCAGGGCAACAGTTAATAATACGGTCTGTTATATGTTCACATATACATTTTTAAAGCACTTAAATACCAGATATTGTGGTAGGTCTTGCAAGGTTATGAAAATTATCCTGCTTCCCCATATCCAAATGTTGGGATCTTTACCAAGCAGCACAGTACAGGAACTCCAACGACAGAGGTACTGAGATCATAACTTGTCCAGGACATGAGAGAAGCCCTGGTTTGGTTAACTAATCCTGTCTCATGGTATGGGAGAAGAGCTGTAGGTTCTATCTCAACAGGCCTCCTGACAATCTGTATGCTCCAAAAAAGTAAGCAGCAAGATGGAAGGGAGGAGCAAAATGCCTGGGCCCAAGTCAGTTTACCTCCTTGTCTCCCCACACACTGAACCAGCACTAGAGTGAGCTGCACATGTGCTTGTCAACAGATAACAATCTGGACTACTGGCAAACACTGCTCAACGAAGATCCTGAAGGAATCCAACCAATTATTCCCTGTCCTTTGAGGACAGCTGGGATGTATGACAGAGCAAGCACATATGAGGTACTATGTAAAGAGGCTGAGTTCCTCTCCTGCTAAGTACCCTATAGAGTTTATAGACTATGACTAAGGTATGTGATATACATCCTAAAGATATGGCAACATCTGTTTAGTGCTATAACAACAATTACTTCTGCCTAAAATTTAATTATATAATGTGTTGTTGGTAAAGGATCCTGGTAATCCATTTTGTTCCCTAATACTTATCAGGCTTCAAGTTAATGCCTTAAGAGTTCAAGCATCTCCATTTTTGTTCACCATTGTATACTCAGTGCCAATGAAATCTATTGAATGAATAAATCCAGATGCGATTTTAAAATGTAAGAATTTTCTTGATAAATGTAAAAGCATTTTTACCATAAAAATTCTATTTTGCTTACACATCAAATGCTTCATTGAGAAAATGAATAATCTCATGGGCAAAGACTAGACTTTTTATAACAGCAACAAGAATGGTGCCTAGTATATAATAAATGCAATTAAATATTCAAAATGAAAAGGCTTATGAATTGCAAATGTTATTTATCTGAATGTAGAGTAAAAGAGTAAAATCAGAAAGTGATCTTTTTTTTTTTTTTTGGAGACAAGGGTCTCACTCTGTTGCCCAGGCTAGAGTGCAGTGTGGCACAATCACGGCTCAGTGCAACCTCCACTCCCTGGATTCAAATGATCCTCCCACTTCAGCCTCCCAAGTGGCTGGAACCACACGTTAGCACCACCAAAGCTGGTTAATTTTTATACTTTTTTTTCTTTTCAGTCTCTGCTCATCCATTAAAATTTTTGTACTATTTGTAGAGACAGGGTTTCACCCTGTTTTCCAGGCTGGTCTCGAACACTTGAGCTCAAGCAATCCACCTGCCTCAGCCTCTCAAAGTGCTGGGATTACAGGTGTGAGCCACCACACCCAGCTGAAACTGACTTTGAGAACATCTGTGGCCAATGATCCCTTAGTGATATTTCTCAGCACCATCTACTGCAGTCATGATTATGGACTGCAGCTAAGACATGTGGGGTTCTTGTGAAGAAACTGGAAGAGACTGAAGGATATGCTCCCGGAGCCAAACATTCACGCTCTCCTATTTTGAAGGAAGTCAATCCCATTTGTGAGGTGAGGAGTGAGGAGCTTGCTGATTACTACAGCACAGTTTTTCACTGTCAATGGCTCTCTCAGATTTTAGAAACTTATACCCATAAACAAGGGAAAACATTATACTTTTTTTTTTTTTTTTTTTTTTTTTTTAGGGGTTTTTTTTTTTTTTTTTTTTTTTTTTTTTTTTTTTTTTTTTTTTTTTGAGACGGAGTCTTACTCTGTTGCCTAGGCTGGAGTCCAGTGGCATGATCTCAGTTCACTGCAGCCTGCACCTCCCAGGTTCAAGCGATTCTCATGCCTCAGCCTCCTGAGTAGCTGGGATCATAGGCGCATGACACCACACCCAGCTAATTTTTGTATTTTTAGCAGAGACAGGGTTTCACCATGTTGGCCAGGCTGGTCTTGAACTCCCGACCTCAGGTGATCTGCCCACCTCAGCCTCTTAAACTGCTGGGATTACAGGCATCAGCCACCATGCCTGGCTGGAAAACATGACACTTTCTGACCCTAGGTCTTGGTTCTCTCAAGAACCTGGTCCCTGGGGGCACAGGAAAGTGGGTGATGCCAAGCTTCTGCAATCCTTTCAATGTCTACCCAGGAGGGATGAAATATAAAGAAAGTTACAGTTTCCAAAGGGTGATGAAATTAATTCTTGGGCTTAGAGAATAATGACAATACCTCACACGCTCTTATAATTCTTATCTACCAGCACTGCTCTGGAGTTTCCTAGCAAAAAAATCACCCAAGTCAGCGCTTTTGCCCCAAGATTAAACATGCCTTGTGACTGCCCTGTTATAGATACAGCTAACTCACACCTTTTGGTTGTAAATGTACTAGACTCAAATTCATCTGTTTCCTTGTGAAACAGATGAGCTCTATTGAAAGACAAAACGAAGCCAATACATGTGAGGCAATACCTCCAACAGGCCCAGCCCATGTGAGTTTACTCTTTGGACAGAGGTAGGATGATGGTGCTGAAGCTGAGGCATGTGTAACTGAGCATGACAGAGTCCTGGCACTATTAAACTAATAAAGGAGTGGGCAGGATGGTGTATGCTCAGACTATAGTTAATTCTGCTGCCATATTAGGCATCTATGAAAACCCTATGGAACAAGGACAGCTTGGGGTACCTGTCTTCAATTCTTTGTAGGCACGATCCCAACATTCACAGGGTGAAAGCACTTAATCTGCCTCCCATGTTTCTCCTGCAAAGGAACCTTGCCCTTGCTTAGCCAACTCTACTTCCCCTGCTTGAGGAAGATGGGCAGGGTATGGGGGGGATTCTCTGTGATCTTCAGGGTGAACCCATATATCATACACATTTGGGTCCAGTTTTACCATGTAAGCCACTTATTCTGTCGCATAGGAAGGGAAACTATACAGAAGAAGCTATCCCTGATAGTATTTTCGAAAACTTTATTGTGTCCATAGTCACATGTATGATTATTGCAATGATGCAGCTCTTCACAAATACTGCTTCAGGTCACATACACACGAGTGGTAGTCAGTGTTACTAAAACCATTTTGTAGACCTCTGTTACCAACTAAATTGAGTGGAGTAATTTCTCTGCTTACATAGCTTTAATCATTTTTCAAATTACAAAAAAAGCAAGAAATATACTCAGAAAAGAATGTGGAGAATGCAAAAAACACAAGAAAGAGAAAATCAAACTCAATCTCACCACTCAGAGACAGCAGAACCTTTAAGAGTGTTTTCCCTTAATATGTATCAAGTCACAAATAGACTGAACCATTACACATTTTCTGAACCATTTTAAATTTGTTTGTATAAGTCGGCAGCTCAGAGCAGTCATTAGACTAGCCTAATTCAATATCTGAGAAAGACACCGTCTCCCACCTTTGCCTATGTGCAAGACAGCTTACCTTCAATCAGCTGAGAGAGCTGTGTCCCGCTTACCAAGGTCTCAGTGACATCACTCTTTCGGGAGGCCTTTCGATAGCGAATCTTGTAGCCAGTAATCTGCCCATTTTGTGTGGCTGGAGCAGGTGGCTGCCAGTGAATCATAATACTCTGTGAAAGACAGGATTATAGAAAAAAGGCTGAATATATCAAAAGCTTAGTCTGTTTTACATATTTTTATCCTGATTTTACAGTGTAAAGAGAAGAAAAATAGAAGTAGCAAGGGTACTCAGAGTTTTACAAAGTTATTTAATAATCACAAAAAAAAACCTTTAAATTCTAAAATTCTCAGTGATCAAATGAGAAGATGATACATTCGAGTAGTACACTCTGGACCCCCTGATCTCCTGGCTATTTTGCCAGAAAGATGTTGGGTAAAAATCTCAGAAAAGTTTTCAGAAGGAAAGTATAAGAAGGTCAGAACCACACGGATTAGGGAAGGAAACTATTATTAGGTTTAAAAACTCTTTCCTGTATCCAGGACAGAAGAGCTGAAATTAAACAATTTCCATCTAAAACTCTTTAAAAAGGGTATGATTAATGAATAGCTGGCTGTCTCTTAAAAAAGGAGTCCTATAGTATTTTCTTATTTTTTTAGAGTTGGGGTCTCACTCTGTCACCCAGGCTATAATGCGGTAGCATAATCATGGCTCACTAGAGCCTTGAACTCCTGGGCTCAAGTGATCCTCTCACCTCAGCCTCCTGAACAGCTGGGACTACAGGCATGAGCCACCGCACTTGCCTCTCTATAGTACTTTTTGAAAGGACTGAGTATCTCAGTTGTCTGTGCAGTCCAGAAGGGCTCTGGGCCTCCGAGAGCGACACATGGCCCTAAGTACACAGCAAACTTGGCTAGGAGGGACAGTTTGAGCAGATACAACTAATGTGACAGAAGTCTGCCTTTGATTCACATGGGCTCATCTCACAGCACTAAGGAACCATGTTATAAACAAGTTCTTTCCTTCTGCCACATCACTAAGGTTCTGAACAGTTAACATCCAGAATGTAATGTTTTTCAGAAAAAGAGCAATTTATTTGCAGAAACGCTAAGCAGTTCTGGCATCAGAGAAAGGAAGCAAAATTAAGGAGAATAAATGAGTTGGTTTTTAAGCCCAGCTTTAATGCAAGTGTAATATCTATGTGTTTTTATTTCTTCGCTTAATTATGATGTTTTTCAGTTAGGTTCTAATTTATAGGTTTAGTATTTTTAAACGCAGAATATTACAACACTGTCTTTCATTTATTTTGATGCTTTCCCACAGAATTTCACTTTCTGTAAGTTCTTCTGAGGCACAATAGTATACCCGTAAAAATGAACAGCAGCATCATAAAGTTTTACCTTTGAATTTCTCACTTCCAAGGACAGATTCTGAGGAGCAGCACTGGGAACTAGAGAAGCAAAAAAAAAAAAAAAAAAAAATTTTTTTTTTTTTTTGCATCACCCACACATCACCCATCATGTGGTCATCTTGGCTGTACCTTTGGGAAGTCAGATATTTATTTCAAGGATGTATAGTGGCTCTGAACTCTTCTAGACTCCGAACTTTCCTAGACCCCATCCATATATACTTAGAACCTTAAATGTATTATTTTATTATTGGTGATGGTCTATCTTTTCTGTTTTTTTTGAGACTAAGTTTCGCTCTTGTTGCCCAGGCTGGAGCGCAATGGCGCGATCTCAGCTCACTGCAACCTCTGCCTCCCGTGTTCAAGTGATTCTCCTGCCTCAGCCTCCCAAAGAGCTGGGATTACAGGTGCCCCCAACATCCCCAGCTAATTTTTGTATTTTTAGTAGAGATGGGGTTTCACCATGTTGACCAGGCTGGTCTTGAACTCCCGACCTCAGGTGATCCACCCGCCTCAGCCTCCCAAAGTGCTGGGATTACAGGCGTGAACCACTGCGCCTGGCCCAGGTCTATCCTTATCTTGGCAGACAACCATACATTTTTCTGGAACCAGGTCTAAGGAATATGGCAAGTGACATTATGGATCAAAATGAGATGTACATAAATCAGTAAGCCTGGCTTTCCTGTGGAGTTCCTAAGCTGGTTTTGAAGGCAGTTCCCAAGTAGAGCGAAGATATTTAAGCAATGACAGCTGGTAAAGTGAGCCATCTGGCTTCCTAAGGCAACTAGATATCAGAAAATATTCATTTAGATGTGAGAAGTTTGGGACTGTTGGTTAAACAGCCACATAACTTTAGTTACTCACTTTAGAACATAATACAGGGTTATCTCAAAGCATGTGGCCCACCCACACATTCTCTAATCTCTCTCTTCATACCAGTGAGAGCAGGCAAAGTAAACCTGATTTGTTTTCTCTCCACTCACAAAATGCTGACTTTAGCCCTTCTCTCCTAATCCACCCATGGAAACTTCTCTCCTTCTGTCTCTAACATTTGGTGACCAGGTATCCAACTAAGTGCCCACTGTGCTACAGCTTCTGAAAGACAAGAGAATGTGTCTTGCTTATTTCTGTAACTTGTGCCCAGCAAAGCGCCTCAAGCCTCAACCCAGAGATTCAGGTAATGAGGATCTGGAGTAGGACCTACGCACATGTATTTTGAAAAAAGTACATGAATGATTCCAGCAGTCTCCATGCTAAGAAGGGACTGAGTTGCAGAGGCATCCAACACAGTTGTCATCGTTGCCTTCATTATCATCATAGCACACCACAGCTAGGATTTCCTGCATACTCATTACATGACAGACACTTAATCCTTACAATAATCTCAGGACAGAGTTTCTATTACTATTCCCATTTTGTAGATCAGAAAACTACAGAAGAGGTTCAGAGAAGTTAACTTGTCCAAGTTACTTGTTTCACCTGTCCTAGGAACCAAGATTTGCGTTATTCCAAAGTGCTGCCCCTAACCACCATGCTGAGATGCGTTCAGTTCCCACAGGTACTGTAGTCAACATGCCAATGCACTTAATGCAGTTAAAATTTGGCTCATGTGTAGATTTAAGAGCCTACAGTAAACATTTTTTCCCTTAACTTTTCTCCAATATCTTGACTAACTGGCTTATGTAGTTCACTAGCCAAGGTATAACTGCTTATTGTTTCTTTTTCCAAACATTTTTTTTTTTTTTTGAGACAGTGCCTCACTCTGTCACCCAGGCTGGAGTGCAGTGGTGCAATCACAGCTTGCTGCAGCCTTGACCTCCCCGGGCTTAGGTGATCCGCCTGCCTCAGCCTTCTGAGTACTAGGATTAAAGGCATGGGCCATTACACCCAGCTTTTTTTTTTTTTTTTTCCTTTAGCTGATGCGGGGTTTTGTCATGTTGTCCAGGCTGGTCTTGAACTTCTGACAAGTGAGCTGCCCAACCTGGCCTCCCAAAGTGCTGGGATTCAGGCTGCATCAGGCCTCCCATCAAGCCCATGGAAAACAGTGGCAAGAATAGTACAATAAATGGCTATTCTTTTCAGATTCACAATTATTGATATTCTGCAACATCTGCTTTATTTATCTTACTATATATGTATACGTATATTTATCTACCTACATATTGTTTCTGAATCATCTGAGCAATGACTGCGGTCATCATGATACTTCACTCCAAAATTCTTCAGTATGTATCACCATGTATCTCCTATGAACAAGGACATTCTCCAACAAAATGCAGCAATACAACAATAACATTCAGACATTTAAATTTTAACCCCAAAATATTATCTAATATAGCTAATAACCTATTTAATATTTACTACTGCCTAATACCATATATTTCTAACCTTAAGTAATTATACCAATAGTGTCCTTTAGGGCTGTTTTTTTTACCCCCAGATGTAGGATTCAAAGATCGTACATACTTTATTTCATGTGTCTTAACTCTTCTTTAATCTAGATTCTAGAATTATTCCTCAACCTTTTTTTCTTTCATAAAACTAATATATTTTAAGAATCCAAGTAGGTTAAAATTTAAAAAAAATTTTTTTGCTGAACTTCCTGCAATTTGGATGGTGTCTGATTGTTTCATCATGATCAGATTCAAATTAAATATTTTTGGCAGGGATATAACAGAAGTAATACTGTGTTTTCTTCCACGTATCACATGAGGAGGCACGTGATGTCAGTCTGTTATTTTATCGGTTAAGTTTGACTATTTGCTTAAGGGACTGAAACTATAGCTTCTAAAGCATGTGTGTTTATATAAGAGCTGTATACATATAAAGACTTTTTTTAAAAAAGACATTTTTCTAAAACATTAGATTTAGCTGAGTTTCATTAAACAACATACACCCTTACTAAGTGCAATGAACTCTAATCTTTTCTGTTCTTTTCTAAAAATGTATTTTTTTAAATGCTGGTTTTGACCTACTTAATCTCTTTGGCAAGCTATAGTTTGAAAAACACTGCTCTAGGTCATGGGTGTGGGAGTGTGTGTGTGTGTGTGTGTGTGTGTGTGTGTATAATTTAATTTAGAAATTCAGTCACAGGTGAGAAAGAAAACAGTCACAAATACAGAAGAACTGAAAAGACTAATTTGGCATGCAAATGTGATTGCTAAGTAGAATAAGGCTAGTCTTCCAAAAGCCCTGGAATGGTCTGTGTTATGAACAAGCAATAGTATTTACTTACACAAAAGCTTCTGCTAAAAATACAAACATTGAGAGCCTATTCAGTAAGAGGCACTTTATGTTCTATGCTTTCTCACTGAATCTTTATGGCAACTCAATGAAGTTGATATTATCTACATTTTACACATAAAGGAAGATGTTCAGACTTGACTAAAGTCACACTACCAGAAAGAGGTAGAATTGGGGTTGGAACTGAATCTTCTTGACATCAAAGCCCATGATATTACACCTAAACCACCAGGGGCACCAAGTGTGGTACATTGTTCCAGAGGAAGAAGGACTCACCATCTGACAATGTTCGAACAGCGACATCCTGTGTGGAGACTCCAGGACCATGTTTATTGTAGGCCACCACTCGGAAACTATATTCTGTATATTTTTTCAACCCATTAATGGTGTAGGAGTGACTTGAAACATCAACATCCTTGAATAAAATAAAACATTTTATACATACACAACTAAGCCAAAAGAAATGTGGAAAAATACAGACTTGGCTATACAAATTCTATATTCTACATGAAACAGATATTCTCCCTTTTACATAACGTTCTTTAATAGTCAAAGCAGATTAATCATAAATTGACAATTTACTTAGAAATGCTGCTTGATGTTCAGTGACCCTTGCTGGTAAAAACTACACAATAAATCTTGGCACAAAGAAATAGAATCTGTCAACTTTTCATTTCCTATGTACCTTCCCCCCCTCACATTTCCAGTCAAGCAACTATTGAGTTTTGGAAACACACATTTCAACTCTACTCTTCCAATCAACAGTTTGAAAAGTTGCTTCACTTCATACCTGTTCTTTATCCGTCCCCTTTTCCATGTAGTACAATTTATAATTCTGAATTTCCCCATTGCCAGATAATGGTGTTTCCCACATTACAGTGATGGAGGTAGGTGAAACTGCATACGCACGAATATTAGGTGCTGGGCCAGGGAGCTGGACTAGAAAGAAAAGTTCCAGAGAGCAAGGTGTGAATTAAACATTACACTCCTCAGCAACTATTCTTGGCAATACTGTCATATTGATCACATTTAAAAAATAATAGAAACCAAGAAAACAATGGATTTGATTGAAGTGGCTTTAGAATAATACATAAACACATTTTCCTTTTTATGATTCAAATCAAAACCAGAAATTACACTGGAAAACTTTTGTGGTTTATAAAACCCCAGTTCTGCGGTGGGACTATGCAAGACATAAAAGGCAACTGTCACAGAAAGAGATCCTTCTTTTGCTGGGCATTGTGGTAGGTAGGCACGAGGGATACAGTGATGAAGAGAATCCTGCCTACAAAGAACTCCCAGTGTAGCAGGAAAGTCAGACACATAAACAGTTACAAAAAATGTCAAAGTGCTAACAGATTTAGTAATGGTTATAATAAAAACAGAAAGACGAGAGCACACAATTCTGCTTTGGGAGGGCTTAGGGAGGGAAAAGAAGGATTGGTGAAGAATTCTTGGAGTGAAGCAAAATGAACACTTTCCTCAGATACTAAGAGGAAAATCATTCCAGTCAATGGGGTCAATAGGGAGAATATATAAAAAGACAGTGTTAAGTGGTTCAGCTTGGTTGAAACAGAGTAAATATGAGAGAGAGAATGGTGAAAGCAATGACAGGTCAGATAGTGAAGAACCCTCTAATGTCCTGCTATTGAAGTTCACATTTTCTCTAGTAGGTGTTAGGTAACTCCTGAAAAATTATGAGCAGACATGATCAGATCTGTGTTTAGAAAGGACATGTGAACAGATGTTTGGAAGAAAAACAGTAAAGGAACAATACTAGATAAAAGAATAATTGTAAAAACAGCTACCATTTATTGAATGGTTACAGTCAGTCAAGCACTAAACGCCTGACACGTGTTTTCTCATATAATGTTTGCACTAAACCAAATGAGATGGATATTATCATCTCCATTTATAGGTGAGGTTATGAAGTTTCAACAATCTTTCCCAAGCGATGAGAAAATTGGCTGGTGGTGGAGCCAGGAGTTGAGTACTTGCTGATTCTAAAACGTGGGCTCAAGAAGACCCGTAAGGAGACTAACACAATACCCATGATGGGATATATGTGACTGGAAGACTGGATCACTGATTGCCTAAGTGTCTAGCTGGCTCTAATTCCCACAATGGCTCACAGACCTACCCTTTTACTATATTCTTTTTGTCTGACTGACAGATTCCAGTTCCAATTTATACACAAATCCTGTGTAGCTGTCTATGCCTACACTTTGGTAGACATTCTATATTTGAAAACAATTTCTCTGGCACTAGTGTTTCTGTAATAGACATTCATTAGATTTAAAAACTGGGAAGGGAGGAAAAAAACTAACAAAATGTAAAACAAACTGGCTTTCCTGAATAACAGCACCATAGCTTAAAATTAATTTTGCTACAAAAATAGAGAAATCTGAATATGGTTACTCTAACAGTTGTTTGCTTTAGTTATGAACCATGTTATTCACTTAAGTTAAGGGTATATTTTGCGCAGCCTGACAGGTGGGATTTGTCACACTTCTGCTGCCATGGAACACTTTCCTCTAACTTATTAAAGTGGAAGAAAAACAAAACAGTCCCTAAATTCTCTTGAAATCACTTTCAATATATTCATTGGCCAAGTGAAGGCAAATATGATCCTAAAAAAGGTGCTAATGAATTCTTTCATTTCAGCTGTACAGTGGCATAATAAATGGAAAAAATGTTAAGTTGGTTTGTGAAACTAAATATGTAAAATATTTTCCAAGGGCTGGTTCCAACATTTATGCCTCCCCCACACCAGCTGAACACCTCCAGATGAAATGCAAATCTCTCTTCCCTGTTTCTCTTTTCCTAAAGTACGTTATACTCTCTCTCCATCCCTAAAATACCCTCACCAGAACCTGTGGCCCCTTCTACCAATATTCTTATAACTATTTTCTTTTAGCCAAACTCCTTGAATAAATGATTGTGCTGCCTACTCTCCTTAAGGTGCTAACACACCACACCGTTGTCTATGGTACCAGACCTTAAGCTCCTTGTGGACCGAAGTCAAGTCTTTCCATCCTGACTGCCTAAGTCTTTACATCCTTACTCATCTTTCCATCCTGACTGCCTAACACAGGGGCTGACACATGGTGGGCACTCAATAAATCCACTCTTCTTCACCCATTTTCCTTCATCTCTAAATCTGACAATGACCCTCCTAGTTCAGTGGTTCTCAACAATTTGACTTATAAGCTCTGAAATGATAATGAAAACTACAGATTCTTTCCAAGGGAAATGTGAATATGTACAGACCCAAATACTTACTTTCATGCAGTTTCAGAAGGTTCATAGCCTCAGGATAGAACCTTTGCATTTCCTTCATTTTCGTCATGACTTACCTTGGATGTGCACTGTTAGATTCTATTTCTGGGATTTGGGTTACACAAATTCCTTCCCCCAAAACACTTGCTCTAAGTCAAATGCCTCAAGGCCAGTCTCAGGTCTCATCTTTCCCTAGGATCCTGCCTTGCCTTTTCTATCTTTTACAGTGTAAGTGTTTCCTATTCTGTATCCTAGTATCTCTCATGAATGATGCCTCTACATGAAAGCTGCTGAAGGATGACTGCGCTTGAAACCTAATAGAGTATTCCTGCTCTTGTCTGAACACAGATAACTGCAAAATTCAACATCCTGCCTATAATGAGAGCACGCTCTTCCCTTAAATCAGCCCCCTGACTCTCTGACGGCCCTCTTGTCCTTGCCTGGGTTTGATTCTTATCTTCAATCTCTGTCATTGAAATGATCAAAGGTCTACTATTTTGCCTGCTCCTTCTTTAAGGGAAGAATACCTAGCTTGTTCACCCCTGTATCTCCAGTATCTTGTACATTACCTGATATAGGAGGTACTCAATACATATTTGATAGGTGAATGATTTGCTATAGCGTTAGAAAGTGAAGTTCTATAGTTTCTTTACTTATTCCACCTGTCAGGTAAAGTTCTTAAAATATTTCTATAGTTTCACTGATTAAGTCATTTAATCTGTTTAGCTGCCTCATCAGTAGCCTCTACAAATATATCCTATATATTCTCTACTCAAAGTAAAATTTTGTATTACTGGAAGTTTTTTTTTTTTTCTTTTCTATACATGGCATCACAGAATATTACTGGAAGTTGCAGAAAAACTAGTGCTGTTAATAATAAAAGTAGACTGAAGAATACACTGAGGAGAAACAGTGACTTGCGTTAAAAGAAGGCAGAAGTCTAGACAAAAGCCTCAAGTGGGAAAAGTATTCATTAAGATTTGGCTGCTTGTAATTTCAGGCCTATCGTTTACAACCCAAACAAGATATACAACACATTGATAATATAAACCCGACTGACATTCAAGTCACAGAAAATCTTAGAAATGTAATTGCAAGTAACCCTATTTAGCACGAAAGACCACAGTCGAAAATAAAGCCTCAAGGAGATTCTAAAGAACACGGTACGTATAAGATAGGACAATCCAGATAAGAACAATTATTAAATACCTACTTCACGTGCAAGGCATTACATTAGACACTGTGGGAAATATAAGGATGACAAAGGCCCCATCTTTGCTATAAAATAAGCAAGACAAATTCATAGTCATAACTGAAGGAAGAATGTGATAAGTATTTTAGAACTGTGGAAATAACAATGTTAGAATCAGAGGAAAGATTCTAGAAGGTATCTGAGCTGAGTCTTACAGGGTCAGTAAAATATGAATATGCAGAAAGGCATCAACAGAAGTATATTGTCTTGTACTATTTGTTGGTCTTTTTTTTTTTTTGAGACAGAGTCTTACTCTGTTGCTCAGGCTGGAGTACAATGGTGCGATCTTGGCTCACTGCAACCTCTGCCTCCTGGGTTCAGGTGATTCTCCTGCCTCAGACTCCTGAGTAGCTGGGATTACAGGAGCCTGCTACCATGCCCAGCTAATTTTTGTATTTTTAGGGGAGATGGGGTTTCCCCATGTTGGCCAGGCCAGTCTAGAAAACCTGACCTCAGGTGATCTGCCTGACTTGGCCTCCCAAAGTGCTAGGATTATAGGCATCAGCACTGTGACCGGCCCTATCTGCTGTTATTTGATGTAAATTAATTTTGTCTCCCCTAATTGATAAGGACCCCGAAGGTAAGGAACTGTTATCTTCTGCTCCTCTATGGTTTGCAAGGCTAAACAAAGGTAGAACCTCAGAGAGGTCTACCTCTAGCGGTGCTGACAGACAGGTGGAAGACTTACCCTCAGGTTGTGTTTCTACTCGCAGTGGTGCTGAACTCTCTCCTGAGCCATGCTTATTTTGAGCCATAACTCTAAAGATGTACACAGTCGCTGGCATTAGGTTTTGAATGGTTACCTGCATCTCTCCTGGGCGACTGGTATTCTCAACACGTTCCCTTTAGACAAAGAAGGATTTGGAGAGAAACAGCAGCAATTAGGAATGCTTCTAGAATGCACAGTTTCATTTTCCACTCCATATTAAAAAATCTATCAGTTTAAGTCAAATTAGCTCTCAAAAAATGAAGCTTTTAGGGGTAACACAGTGCAAAGAAGATGGGAACTGGCAAAAGAGCAAGGGCATACGTATCTGACAAGTCGGTGATGCTCTTGCTGAAATGTTACTGACATTGCTGACCATGATCACAGCTTCCTTTCAGAGAAGACACAGGGCTCTTCTCAGGGCCATTTCAAATGGGGCAGCTGGTCATCAACTTTTTAGGCTTTAGAAATTACTGAGTTTTAGGAAAAATTGATGGAAGGTGGATACTGGTATGAACCAATGATATTTTACAGAAGATATCAAAGAATGCTACATATATTTTGGATAAAAGACTCTCAGTAAAAAGAATGCTAGAGGTTACGACTTTTTTAAATTGGAAATAAAAATATTAAACATCTAAATAAATCCTAAGCGTAACCCGGTCTTTAAAATAAGCTGATCACAACACTGATTTTCATACTTTGTTTCTTAAAAGTAGCAATACTTTTGCATGATTTTGAAGCTGATATGAAATGTTTGACAAATCTTATCACAAACAACTCGAATCCAGTGGTCTAGTATTAAATATTACGAGATGAAAACTTAAAACCAGTTATCTAGGTTCCTTACAAAAGGTGGTTTCCAAGTCCGATCTTGGGGGTCTGTGTGACCAACACAGGTCCACAAACATGCTTAGTCTACTGTATTCATTACAATGAAAACCAGACTGTATAACCAAGAGTTTTCAACAAATATTGCAAAGGAGTCTATTTTAGGTAAACAGTTGGCTTTTAGGAACTGTCATTCATGTGAGGAAAAAGCTATACCTGTCTTGAGAAAGTAATTAAAGAGCCTCAAACTACTCCATTGAAGAAATTATTCTAATCTATTGAATGAAAATTCTTACTTTAAAATATTGATAATTTGCCTTGAAATTGCAGATTAAAAATTATTTAGGTCTACATGACCATATGCTACTTTGTCCTATCGTGTGTGAGCATTTGCACTGCAGAGAAGTGCTTTTCAGTAACTTTCTATAGTTAAGTTACTTTATTTTATTTTATTTATTTATTTATTTATTTATTTTTTTGAGACGGAGTTTCGCTCTTGTTACCCAGGCTGGAGTGCAATGGCGCGATCTCGGCTCACCGCAACCTCCGCCTCCTGGGTTCAGGCAATTCTCCTGCCTCAGCCTCCTGAGTAGCTGGGATTACAGGCGCGCGCCACCATGCCCAGCTAATTTTTTGTAGTTTAAGTAGAGACGGGGTTTCACCGTGTTGACCAGGATGGTCTCGATCTCTTGACCTCGTGATCCACCCGCCTTGGCCTCCCAAAGTGCTGGGATTATAGGCGTGAGCCACCGCGCCTGGCCTAAGTTACTTTATTTTAATTAAAAAGAACCAACAGTAGTACCCACACAATATTTACAGAGGATTTTTTTCTCTATAATCAGCTAGGTCCCCTGGAAAAGAATATTGTGGTAACAAAAATTATTTTTCAGAGATACTTGAGATACCTACAAATACTATTTTCTCTTCAGTTAAATCTCTCAATCACAGGGTTTACAACTGATTTCCTACACTTTGTGGTTTCTGACACTTGGTCTGATCACAGATTAACCCTGTCTAAAAGCGAAGTACAGCTGATGCTTCAACAACACAGGTTTGAACTGTGCAGGTCCACTTATAAGCAGATATTTTTCAATAGAAGTTACACCGAGCGTGCCTGCCTTTCCTGCTCTTCTTCCATCTCCTCCACCTCTTCTGCCTCTGCTACTCCTGAGACAGTAAGACCGACCTCTCTTGTTCTTCCTCTTCCTCCTCAGCCTACTCAACCTGAGGGTGAAGACCTTTAGGATGATCTACTTCCACTTAATGTACAATAACTATTTTCTCTTATGATTTTTTGTTTGTTTTGAGACAGGGTCTCACTCTGTCACCCAGGCTGGAGTGCTCTGGTGTGATCTTGGATCACTGAAGCCTCATCTACCTCCCGGGTCCAAGTGATTCTTGTGCCTTAGCCTCCGGAGTAGCTAGGCTGCAGGTGCACAACACCACGCCCAGTTAATTTTTGTATTTTAAGTGGAGACAAAGTTTTGCCATGTTGGCCAGGCTGGTCTCAAACTCCTGGCCTCAGGCTATCCACCCACCTCAGCCTCCCAAAGTGCTAGGACTACAGGCATGAACCACCGCACCTGGCACCTTATGATTTTTTTAATAACACTTTTTTCTCTAGCTTACTTTACTATAAGAATAAAGTATTAATACATATAACACAAAAAATATGTGCTAATAGACTGCTGAAGTTTCTGGCAAGGCTTCTGGTCAACAGTGGGCTACTAGGGGTTAAGTTCTGGGGAGTCGACTGTATAGTATTCTACACTAAACTAAAAGCTCCCTGAGAGAGTACAGACCACGTCTCTTTTGTTCGCGCTATACAGAAAAGCGGAAACAAGTTTTCTCCTAGAAAGACACAGGAGGGGGACTATTTTACTTTAAACTGAAGTAAAAGACTCTCATTGATGTTCACTATCATAGAAGCACTTAGCGGAATGCTCATACAGGGAAACTGCATCTCAAATATACATTGAATGAATGAATGAATGAAAATCTGCTTTCTGATTTGTAAATCTTGCATAGTAACATCATATACATTTTTGTTTGTTTTATGTGAAAGGGTAACAATGGGAAAAATAAGTGAAGGTTACTAATACCTAAATCAAATTCCTATAGAAGTACTACTATGAAGAAAAAATCAGTCATAAGTGATCTGACACTATTGGTCTGAGGTCCCAGAACCAAGTTATTATACAGAAAGAAAACCCCTTGGTTTCAGGATAAGATTTAAGGAGCATTAGAAACAACACTTCTCATAAGTGTGTGGGGTTACAGTAGGACTTAGGTTAGAATGTGAAAACTAAGAGTCAAAAGGGAAAGAAAAAGGCACACTTTGTAGAAAGAGCATTGGGCTGGAAGTTAGGAGATGCAATTCTAGTTCTGGCAATGCTACTTGCTTGTGAGCGAAAGTCACTAATGCCTTCTAAGCCTCATTTTATTTATTAAATGGAAAAATGAGACAGGGTGGGCAAACATTTTCTTAAAGGGCCCGGTAGTAAATATATACAGGACAAGAGGCAAAATGGAGAATATTATGTAGTTACCTATGTTAACATTTCAAATGTAACTAAAAATGTAAAAACTATTCTTAGCCCCGGGGCCATAAAACTAAATAACTGCTCCAACTCAGCTCAGGGTCCGTGGTTTGCTAACGCCTTGACTAGACTAACAGATCTCTAAGGCTTCAATCCATCTCTAAAGTGCTATCAATAGCAGGAATACCTTACTTTCCACTTCCCATTTAATGGATAATATCAAAAAGTAGTGCTGTTTAAATTAAAGACTTTTTTAAAATTTTCATAGCTGAAAAGGCAGAACCCCTTGAAATCTCTGGCAACTCAGGTACCCAAAAGAATTACAGCTCATGACGAAGGCATATGGTGCCACCTGGTGGCTGAATTTTCAAACGCAGGAAGCGGGGGAATTTGTAAATGCAGGTAGTGGTACACATTCTAACACTGAATTCTTACTAAATGTCGGTGAAGTAAATATATTACCCCTTGTTTTTAAGATGAGAAAACTTAAGCTGATAAAGCTTAATACGAAATTTTTGTTTATACAACAATTAGCCAGGATATAGTCTCATGATTTAAAAGAATTAACTTCTCCTTCATTGCTTCTATTCAGAAATCATAAAAGTGATGAAGTAAACAAAAATTATTATAGTCCCCTAAAATCTTCCTTTTAAACATTTCCCAAATTTGTGCTATACACTTCAAGTGGCTGCTTTCACCTTCATCCAGGCCGACAACTAGCACATATCTAGACTGACATAATTACTACCTGATCTTGTCTCCCTGACTCCATTTTTTCTCTCCTTTAATCTTGGGTACTGTTCCCAAAGTACTGTTCAATAAAATCAGTGTACAACTTTCTTAACAGTCTAAAATGGTCCCTTCTTATCTGATCATATCCAAATTCTCACTGGCATTCCAGCATGTGGCTACAAACGTCCACTTTATTCTAGTCTCTTACTAATTTCTGCCAAAAACTCGGGGTCAGTTTGGCCAGCTTTCTTGCCTTTGCATCCTTCTCACAGCATACACACAGATGGCCTTACCTTGCACTTCCTCTTCCTTTACACACACTCATCATGCTCACCTGCCCCTGCCAATCAACTTCTGTATCTCTTCCAACTACAAACTCACTTACTAATCATTCCTGCTTATTCCAACCCATGATCTATTATAAAATTTAAATACAAGTGAGTCTCATTAAAAACATTTAAATATAAAAGTATACATAGTTTTAAAAAAGTAAGTATCAGTTCTCCTTTGTCAAAACCTGTCCTTCCCTGAGAGCTAACTGTGGTACATACTGATGCATATCTCACCAGACAGTCTCCATGCCAGGGTTTCTCGACCTTGGCACCACTGAGACACTGGGCAGGGTAATTCTTCATTGGGGGACTGTCCTGTGTGTGGCGGATGTTCATCAGCATCCCTGGCTTCTACCCACTAGATGTCAGTAAGTACCTCCCTCATTGCAGCGATGACAACCAAAAACAATGTGGTCAGGCACTGCCAAATATCCCCTGAGGGATGGGGGGGCAAAAGTGTCCCTGGTTGAGAATCACTGCTTTAGGCATTTACATACACATCAAAATGTACAGATAGGTCATTTTAAAAAACTGCTGTACCATACCTTCATATGGGTATATATGTAGTCATGCACCACTTAACAATTGGGACATGTTCTGACAAATCTATCAAGTGATTTCATTGTGTGAACATCACAGAGTGCACTTATGCAAACCTCGATGGTAGAGCCTACTACACACCTAGGCCATATGGGACAGCCTATTGCTCCTAGGCTATGAACCTGCACAATGTGCTACTATACTGAACACTGTAGGCAATAGAACACAATGGCAAGGATCTATGTATCTAAACACAGAAAAGGTACAGTAAAAAGACAGTGTATAATCTTATGGGACCACCACTGTAACTGCAGTCTGTCTGACTGAAGCATTGTTATATGGTGTATGATTGTGTATTATGTGCCCATTCTTCTATCAGTGGATAGTTTCCTTTTCTAATCTTGCAACCAATGCTATAAATAAACATGTTTGTATGAGGGCTCAATGCATACATATATCTGTATGTCTATAGGACAGTTACCTAGAATTGTGATTGAAGGCTATGTTTAAAATATTTAAAAATACTGCCAAATCACCCTTCCCAGACTATTGTAATTTATACTGCCCCAAATAACCTATAGTCGTTTTCTTCCAAGCTGTCACTTCATTGAACACTGGATATTATCAACTTAAAATTTTTGCCAGCTTTATAGATGAAAAATGATAACTTGGCCAGGTGCAGTGGCTCATGCCTGTAATTCCTGCACTTTGGGAGGCTGAGGTGGATCACCTGAGGTCAAGAGTTCAATACCAGCCTGATCAACATGGTGAAAACTGTCCCTACTAAAAATACAAAAATTAGCTGGGCGTCATGGCAGGGCACCTGTAATCTCAGCTACTTGGGAGGCTTGGGCAGGATAATTCCTTGAACTAGGGAAGTGGAGGTTACAGTAAGCCAAGTTTGTGCCACTGCACTCCAGTTTGGGTGACCCCAGCAAGACTGTCTCAAAACACACACACACACACACACACACACACACACACACACACACACACACAAAGCTAACTCATCATTTTACTTCCAAGACTGCCAGCAAAGGTGAAAACCTTTTTTTTTTAAACTCTAATAGGCTTTCCCCTACTATGAATCATCTGCTTGTATTATTTGTCTCTTGGGATATCTTTTACTTATAATTTTTAACTTTGTTACTCTTTCCTGTTATGGCTTCTGGATTTGCAATCTCCCTATAAAAGCCCTTTCCCATTCCCCAAATGATAAAAATAATTTCTATATTTTCTTCTAATATATTTATGGGTTTTAAAAATATTCCTCTCTTAATCCATCTACAATTAAGACAGAGATATAACTTATTTTTCCCACCAATGGATAGTCAATCTCAACATAATTACTTGAATTATCTATGATTTCTCCACTGACTGAAATTAATGTATTCACTTGATATTTACTGAGTGCTACTAAATGCCAGGCTCTGTTCCAGGTGCTGGAGACACTCTATTGAACAAGACAGACAAAATAAATAAGCTAATACAAGAGAAAATTTGAGAGGGTAATAAGTGCTCTAAAAAAAATAATAAAACAAAAAATAAAACAAAAGCAAACAAACAGAAAAACACCACACACATACCAAAAAACAGGGTGATGTGCTAGCAGTGGTGTTCTGGTGAATGTTTAACAATTGGCTCTGGTTTGTAGCATTTGTCACTGTAAATACTCCCACCATGCCGAATTTCAAGCTGCCAAGTCATGTCACTAGGTTTGCAAAATTTCCCGAGCATTTAACAATTAGCTTGGGAACAAGCTGGCTCCAATACACCACTGTGTGACAGCCACCGAGGGGCTAAGTTTGGGTTGGTATTCAGGGATGGCCTGAGGAGATGTCATCTAAAGATGACAGATAAGAAGCCAGATGTAATTAATGTGAGAAAAATGCGTTTCTGGAAGAAGGCACAATAAGAGCAAAAAACCTGTTGTAGGAATAAAGTTTATTATGCAGAATTACTAGATGCTTGCTTTCTTCTGTGAAAGCTTATGAGATCTATAATGAGATTTTAAAGCCTACTGGTATTTTAACGGTGATATTGAAACCTGCTGTTTGGTAGGAATGTCTTACCATTTATATATATATAGACCTATGCTTTCCTACCCTCATAAAACTCAAAACATACAGTATAACATTCAGGTAACTCCGTCTATTGGTCAAAACTTTATGTCACTCAGACTTCTTGAGAGTATTAAAGAAAGGGTCGTGCAATTGTTGAACTTGCCAGTCTGGTAGTAACTACGATTATACATCATCTATAAGCATGCTAGCAGAAGTACAAGCTTTAGCTGATGTGTTAGGGCTCCTACTAAAACAGGTATCTTAGCTTTCTTGTTTTGGTTGGAAGAGCACAGTGATTTACTCAGCAACGTGTGAACAGGTAGCACGTGGCATGTTTCCTTCCAAGGAGTTATAATCTGGTTGGGAAAAGAGCACAAATACACATAGCCTAACTGAAGAATAACAGCTGAAGGAAGTAAAAGATCACATATGACCATAATCAAGTGCCAATATTAGGGACACAAACACACGTTCAAGGGAAACACTCTCTGTGCTGAAAAAGTGGGGAAAGCTCTTTGAGAGCTTCATGGGGCTTAACCTGGGCCAAGAAGGATTAATTGAATTTACCTTTAGCTGAGGAAGGGGCAAGGGGAAGTGACTGAAGAGAACACACTGGAAAAAAAGGCTATAGTGATTACACTGGTTTCACTAGAAAGTCGGTTACACTGGGGCAAAAGGAGAATCAAGTTGGACAGATAAAGTGAAGGCAGTCTGTGAGGTAAAGCAGCCTGGACATTATGGATCTTTTCCTATGAGCAATGTGAGCTCCTGAGGGGGTAGAGATGAAGAGGAATGTAATGAAAATGCTATTTTAGGAAAAGTCATCACTAACTACTCGTTTCATCAAGGAGAACCCCTGGAGCGCCGCAGCCCACACCACATAAGGGTGTGGCAAATATTCATTTAAGATTACTTTAACAAATTAAGTCTACCTTAATCTCTAGAATGTATACGGACTGAATCTTATGGAAAAAAAAGGGCAGTCCTAGTTACATTTAAATACCTTCCACCTCAATAGCTGTATCTACTCTCTCCCTAAATCATCCCAGAAAAGGACAGACTACCAGGACTTTAGTCCGTTTGGGAGTTTATTTAATGACCTAAAATTAGGGAAGATGCATCTCAGTGATCATATTTTCTGGACTAAAAATTGGCACAGACACCAAGAACCAGGGTGAACATGATGGGGTTGCCGTGGACCAAGAGGCAGCCAACTGGCTGCAGACACACAGGCACTTACCTAGCAATCCCTTCCTTGGTGTAGAACACAGAGTAGGTAAGGTTGTCTCCGTGAGGATCTGATGCAGGTGTCCGCCACGTCAATTTGATGAAGCGGGTAGAGACTAGGGAGGCCACGACATCCCGAGGAGCTGAAGGCAGTGGTCCCGTTGTGGCTGGTGCTAGATGGTCAGTAGTGGCACTGGTCAGTGAAGTGGGAGGTAATGTTGGGATGGCAACATCTTGTCATGTGCAAACATTGGGGAATATGAAGGGCAAACCACGACGGTTTTAAAAAAGAGAACAGAAAAAACAAAAAACAAAAAAGAAATAAACAAAACCACGATGGGAAATAAAATAAAATGAATGAACATAAAAAAGGCCATTAAACTGAAGGCTAACATGCAGGCCAGGGTTACTACTGAAAACTAATGGGCACTATTCAAAACACATCACTGTAGAGCAAGCAGACTTTCTGGCCACTATTATGGTTACGGGCAAGGGACAGGGAGGGTGACAGCTGAGAATAAAACATCCCACCGAAGGCACAGCAGTGCCCATGTAATTTTCTCAATCCTAAAAGCAGCATGCAGCATCTGTCAAACTTTGCATAAAAGTCTTGCACATGACAAGACTTCACTACTTTTTTCTACTTTAACATATGGAATAGTATGGATGACCCTAGTTACACTCAAGAGGCCCATGGCTATCATGAACTCACTGCAGAGCTCCTTTGCAGGAGGCTTGAGAGCCTCATCTTCAACGTTGGCCTAATATTAAACCCTGTCCTCTGTATTTGGTAATCCCGTGGGGAAGGTTGACAAATTTCTTCACTTTAAGTTATACTTTGCTGTTCTGTCAATTCATTTAAAACTATGACAGCATAAAATCCTGAACCAAAAATTCCAAAGCCAAAAAAATGCAAGTCAGGTAGCGAATCTGTTTGTTACGCTCCTCACTGCGATGTATACTGAATAGCCTGCAGGCCTCAGGGACTGGATGGCAGAGAGAAAGCAGCGGGAACCCAAGCTTTGCTAGTCAAAAACCACTTTTGTACAGCTGTAGCTATGGGTGACTTCATGACTTCCAAGGCAGCCAGGTGGACAGTCCTGACTGCAGAAAATTATTCCTAACATTGAACCTAAAATCTCTTTCATTTTGGAGTTAGAAAGGACAAGTTTAATCTCGCAATTTTTAACTGAAAGAGTTCATCAGAGTCATGTCCGAACCTTAGCAGGGACATCAGTAGGAGAGAAGTAGAGAGGAAAACATGAAAACTGGAATCTAGTTGTTTTTTTTTTTAGACAGAGTCTTGCTCTGTCGCCCAGGCTGGAGTGCAATGGCATGATCTTGGCTCACTGCAACTCCTGCCTCCCAGATTCAAGCGATTCTCCCACCTCAGCCTCCCGAGTGGCTGGGACTACACGCTCGCACCACCACGTCCAGCTAACTTTTGTATTTTTAGTAGACAGGGCTTCACCACGTTGGCCAGGATGGTCTCGATCTCTTGACCTTGTGATCCACCCGCCTCGGCCTCCCAAAGTGCTGGGATTCCAGGCGTGAGCCACCGTGCCAGGCCTAAAATTGTGAACCTAGTTTTCAATGAAGTGATAGGGCAACAACCTCTTGGAAATGTCTGTGGAACTGTGAGAGAGTCTAATGTGATGCAGTCTAAATAAATATGCCAGATGAAATAAATTATCTATCTCAGGGAAATAGCAAAGGGGGACCAACCTAAAGTCTGTAGATAGGTGGAGAGGGAGAAAGAATTATCCAATAGCTACCACTTACTGAACATCTTATATACGGCACACTGGCTCTCTAAATAGATAATTCAATCCTTACAACAGCTCTGTAAAATAGGTACAATCATTATCTCTAACTTATACGTAGAGACTGAGACACTGTTAACTCACTTGCCATGGGTTACAGAGAATGAGGGGTGGACTGGTATTAATAAAATAGACTGGTTTTTAGTTTAAAAGACCTCTGGATATAGCCAGTTGGGGTCTGAAAACTTGACTTCCAGTTCTCGTGCAAATCACACAAGAGAATCTTGTTCTCTCTCATTCTTCCTTTCTTTCCCTCCTCCTTTGGTAGTGCTTTTAAGAGTGTAGATTGCTATAAGAATGCAAGATTATGCAGTTTTAGTCCAGATGTTAAGTACATGCTTCACTAAAGCAAGTGTCAATGCCACAAAAAGTTAACTCTGAATGGTTGCTGAGGCCTTGTAGTACTGTACACATCAACAGATGCATTGCCTTAGAGGAGATAAACACCTCTCATTCACAGCTTTCAGAGTTTTTCTTCATATGTTTTGTCAGTTTACCCACACAATAACCCTACGGGGTAGGCACAGGAAATGATAGGATTAGATGCTAAGATAAAGGTTAGGAAGGGGTCAAAGACTTCCAAGTTACTGGCTTAGGAGACTGGAGAGCTGGAGGTGCCATTAATAGAGAAAGGAAAGGTTAAGAGACAACAGATTGAGAAGGGAGATGATGAATTTGGTTTTGAATACGCTGTTGTCTAAAGCAACACTTCAACACCTATGGAATACACGAGATCCAAATGAAAGTAGGGATCTCTGATTATTGTGAAATTAAAAGTCATTAAAAAGCCTAATTGAGAAATGGTTCAAAAAGTGGCCTGAACACTCTTGCTTTGCTGCCTCATTTGTGTGTCCGTCTAGAAACACACTAAGCTGCTTCTAATTCTGATCAAACTTAATTCTTCCCAACTATCTACTGGATAGAGAGGAAAGTTTGCTGTGTGAGAGGCAGCAGAGCATACCGGAAAGGGCCCAGGATTTCAAGTAAAGACACCTATGTTCAAAACTTGACTCTCACTTCTAATATACGAGGTTGGGCAAGACACTCTGATGTCAGTTTCCTTATCCGTAAATTAGGAATAATCCACCACACCTACATCCAAAGCTGATATAAACCAGACAAATACCAAACAAGAAAAGTGCATGTGGAAGCTCTATGTACATGTTATTGATAGAGATTAGCTTGAGTGAGTAACAACATAAGGATTTCAGTAGGAAAGCCACTGGGGAGGGAATGCAAGCAGGGACAACGAGGTGATGGGAGTAATGAGTGATAACAGAATCACCACTCCGATAGGGAAAACTCAATTACCCTGCTGAACTTCCATAGCACAGATCTGTAACTCTTCAACGTCATCCAGCGCTTCCTATTTCATTTTTCATGTTTACATTATATTACTTCCACTAATCTATAAGCTCTTTTAGGACAAAATATGTATCAGCTTCATCTTGGAATCATTCAGCATGCCCCTGTATACTTTAGCTAACCAAGTACATATTTATTGAATTAGCAAATGGAAGAAAATTCAGGGAGAACATGAGTGCAATGAAGACCAAATGTTTCTAGAATCTCACTACAAAAGGCAGTATTTTAATCTCTTTGGTTGATACAAAGTATATATAAATAACATTTATATATATAAAATGATATACCATTTGTAAAGCAAATATGTTCTATTAGTTATACAGGGAATAAAAGTATAAATAATGCCTGATCATTGTAAATAATTCCTAGTTAACCATGGGAAAAATCCATGCCCACTATAGCCCCAGTGTTCTGTATCAACTTGCTCCAGGTTGATTCTGTTGCTGCTGTTCCATTTCCTAGCTGAGCAGGTAAGAGAAAGCAACTATGTGATCACAGAGAATCAGACAGTTAAATTATACCAGCATCAATGGCAAGATGATGCAGACTGGACTTTAGACTTTCGGCATGATGGTTTGAGGAGACTGACAAATCCTCTTCCCCCACAGCAACTACAAAGCCGAACAAAACTGTCAAAAACTGGAAACCAACCAAAGACAAGCTGAGAAGCATCTGTTCATGAAAATTACCAGATGTCACACACAAACACTGTCTGAGTCATCCCCCACCCAGCTCTGCTGGAGTGATTGTTCAACCAGGCTAGAGCAGGTCCTATAAACCAGTGGCTTTGCTGCTGTTGCCAGAGGAGCTCATTTGATATGGAGCACTGTCAATTAAAGGAGCAATCCTAGTGGCAAGTGAACAGGAAGGGCCAGTGCTCTGCTACCCTGAGGTTGTATCCTATTGTGGCAAGCAATGGATGGTAGACTAGCCATGGAACAAGGTATTCCATGAGGTGAGAAAGTGGCAGGAAGGCTTGATAACCTCTGCACTTATCCTAGGTTGATGGAAGGCCATGCGTAGGCGCCCCAGGGATTGCAGCAGACCCAAGCCACTCACATAACCTATGGTAGTTGAAACCTGTGTGTGTGTGTTCACAAGACAACTGAGAGAGCCTGGTAGAAAGCAAAACCTGGGCAAACTAAAAAATCATCAGATTTTGAATGCACTCCCCAAACCAGACCCATCAGCTCAAAGTGGTAGGCTTACTAGCTTGAGGTATTTGAGCCTAACTTCTGACCGATCTTTGGTTCAATACTAATCTCTACAGATACAAGGGTTACCCCTAGAAAACACAATCTAAACAGATACTTTTAGAAAACAAAAATAAAAAATTAATCAAAACTAAACACTAAACAGAAACATCTGTAGTTGCATACTCTGGGAGAGACAGACAGCACAGATTTTGTACAGGCCAAGTTATTAAACAAAACAAGAACAAAAACAAGAACAACAAACAAAACAAAAAAAGCTAGGGGGTGGGAGGAAAAGTCAGAATCCACAGTAACTTATGAAAGCAGAAACTGACAGAATTAAAAAAAAAAAAACTCTGAGAAAACACCAAATATTTGAAAATTAAACATGCTCTTAAATAATCCATGGGTCAAAGAAGAAATCATAAGAAAAATTTAAAAATATTTTTTAATAGGCCAGGCATGGTGGCTCATGCCTATAATCCCAGCACTTTGGGTGGATCACTTGAGCCCAGAAATTTAAGACCAGCCTGGGCAACATAGCAAGACCCCATCACTAAATTTATGTTCTTCTAAATTCTTAGAAGAATATAAATTCTTCTAAATTCTTAGAACATAAATTGCCAAACCTATCAAGAAGAAACACAAAGTCTGAACAGACCTATAACGGAGAAACTGAATTAGTAAATAAAAATCTTCCTACACAAAGAAAATTCTAAGCCCAAATAGCTTTACCGCTGAATGTTATCAAATATTTGAGAAGAGAAATAATGCTAATCTTTCACAAATGTTTTCAGGAAATAGAGAAGGAGAACCATTTCCCAATTCATTCCTCTGAGTTCAGTATTACTCTGTTAACAAAGCCTGAAAAAGATAACACATGAAAAGAAAGCAACAGACCAGTATCCCTTGTCATCGTGATCACAGTACGAAAATCCTTACCAAAATGTTAGCAAGCCATATTTGGTAACACATTACAAAAGTTATACGTCATGACCAAGTAGAATTTATCATAGGGATTCAAGACAGGTTAACGTTCCAAAATCAATTCAACACAACACATTAAGAGAAAAAAGAAAAACCACTAGTGATCTCACTAGACACAGTAAGGGCATTTGACAAAATGAAACACCATTTCATGATACAAACCCTCAACAAACGAGGAACAGAAGTAAAATTCCTCAACTTGAAAAGCCTATAGTGAGCACTGTATGTAATGATGAAAGATGAAATGCTTTTTCCCTGGGATTAGAAGGATATTAGTTCTCATTTCTTAGTACTAGAAGTCCTAGCCTGTGCAAAAGGCAAGAAAAAGAGAAAAAGAAAATACTGACGGGAAAGAAAGAAGTAACAGTATTTTCATTTGTTAATGACATAATTATCTATGCAGAAAATCCTCATGAGTCTACTGCAAAAAGGACTAAAACTAATAAATAAGGTTAGCGAGGTCAGAGGATATGAAAACCAACTGCATTTCTGTATTTTAGGAACAATCAAAAAAATGAAATTAAGAAATCAATTCCATTTGCAAATTCCACTCACAATAGCATCAAAATTAAGATACTTAGGAATACATTTAACAAAAATATTTAGGAATAAATTTTAAGATACTCAGGAATAAACTTAAAAGAAGTGTAAGATTTCTACACGGAAAAAACTGTAACACATTGCTGAGAGAAATTAAAGAAAGTCTAAAGAAATAGATATTCCATGTTCATGAATTGGACAACTCAAAGCTGTTAATAAGGCAACTATTAATATGCTAGAAGAAATGCAAAAGACCTAGGACAGCAAAAACAACTATAAAAAAGAACAAAAAAGTGTTGGGGGACTTACATTACCTAATTCCAAAATTTACTGTAAAGCTATAGTAATCAAGATATATGAACAGGCACATTGATCAATGAGATAATTCAGAGTCCAGAAATAAACCTATCCATTTGTGGTCAACTGATTTTTTGGCCAAGGTGTCAATAAAGTTCAGTGTGGGAAAAACAGTCTTTTCAACACCTGGTGCTGAGACAGCAATATATCCACATGCAAAGTAACAAACTCACATCGTATATAAAAATTAACAAAATATCTCATCTTAATGTAAGAACTACACTTCTACAAGACTTCATGTCTTGAGTTAGTAAAGAATTCTTAGATATCACACCAAATGCACAAGACATAAAAGAAAGTATACCCTGATAAATTGGATTCTATTAAAAACAAAGACTTCTGCACTTAAAAGAAAACCCGTAACTAAGTAAATGAAAAGGCAAGCAAAAGACTGACAGGAAATTATTTCCAAATTATGTATCTGATTAAAAACTTGTACCCAAAATAGATAATGAACTCTTACAACTCAATAAGAAAACAACCAAAGGAAAAAAAAAGGCAAAAGCTTTGAATAGTCATTTCATTAAAGAAAACAAAGAATAAACACCTGAAATGGCTAATAAGCACATGAAAATGACATCATTAGTCATTGGGGAAATGTAAATTAAGAGCACAATGAGATAACTACTCCGGTGGCAGAAGGGAAAGAAACCAATGTGACTCTAAAAGATTTTTACTACTTGTGGCTTAGAGATCTATATATTTCATGTTTGCTTTCAGCCCTTGATGACTGGTTGGCATTTATAAACATCTCTGAGTAATTTCTGGACATTTTAATTTGATGAAGACTTCAGATAGCCTGATTTTAAGCTCAGGTGTTTTTAGCAACAGAAATGTCCTAGTACTGTGTAACGACTGCTGTTTTACACTAGGAAAAAAGTAAGTTTAATAGTTTCACACTATCCAGTCTTTCTTTAACAGCTTTACTGAAGTATGATTTACATACCATAAAGTTCATCCATTATAAGTATACCAAACAGCCTGCAGAATAAGTCTAAACATCACAACACAGAGTTCAAAGTCCTCCAGACTGGTCTCATCCTAGCTTTCCAGGTTTATTTCCTAAACACGATGTGCTCTGGATTTGCCTGGTTACTCAACAAGAAGGAACTTTATAGCTTTTGTACCTTTGTTCATACTGCCACTACGCTTAGGGCAATAAACACCATGTAAATCTGAATCAAGCTAAAGGCAACCAGGAAATCTATTTGGGAAAAGGTATTACACTTTCAAATGTGAACAAAATTGCTGTCTGCTCTGACCTGCTGCTCAAATGCTTGGCAGCAGCTTCACACTGGCCCAGTCACTGAAATCCAAGGGCCTCCATAGGCTTGTAAGTAGAAGGAGCTGAAGTGTTCTGTGGAAGGTCCTAAAGAATGATGATGTTTCTCTTGATCCAGATTTATTTGTTTTTGAGACGGAGTCTTGTTCTGCTGCTGCCCAGGCTGGAGTGCCTGCCCAAGCTGGAGTGCATGATCTCGGATCACTGCAACCTCTGCCTCCTGGGTTCAAGCGCTTCTCCTGCCTCAGCCTCCCGAGTAGCTGGGATTATAGGCATGCACCACCATGCCCAGCTAATTTTTGTATTTTCAGTAGAGATGGAGTTTCATCATGTTGGCCAGGCTGGTGCTGAACCCTGACTTCAAGTAATCTGTCTGCCTTGGCCTCCCAAAGTGCTGGGATTACAGGTGTGAGCCACTGCGCCCGGCCTGATCTGGCTATAAATTGAGTAAGTCATCAGAGCTACTCCTAATATTTCTAAGAATTAACTTTCGAAATCTAGCTACACCATGGTTGATGGCTCCAGTTTTAATACATTAGATCTGTGACTGATAAGGTGTCACCTGTAACAGTTTATAATTATTAGTTTAACCAATACATTCACATACTTGAAGTTTTCTGAAGGTGGAGTTCATTAAATTCTGCACTAGGTGTGTCGTACCCTTGGTTAAGCAGATCCCCAATTACCCTAATTTGACACCCACTCACACCAGCTAGAGCTGTAAGTAGGTACATTTACATTTTCTTTTTGGAATACAAATTTTGTTCCTTTTTCATAACTTTTTTTTGAAAATAGATTAGTTTTGAAATCTCTTTCAAAATTTCCAAGCTCATTTGAAAGGCAAGAAAGTATCATGGAAAATATTCTTTCTCTCCAGACCTTCATTAGGAGTCTACTAAATTGGTACTTCCCAGGAATGTTCATTCCAACATTACTCAGAATTCATTATTTAGAACGGAGTCTGATTTACATGGTGCTTATTACTCTAAACATAGTAACAGTGTGAACAAAAGTACAGTTCCACAGAATATTACTTTTGAGAAATGTTAACACATATACTGTAAAATAAAAAAGAGAACAACAATCAAATTCGGGAGACTATAGAGATTTGCCACACATATTACGATGTTAAAGACTCCCAGCACCTGTTTTGTTTGTTAACCTAGCATTTCTCATTCTTATTAGATCATGAAATCCCTATTTCCCCAAATAGTAACCCAGTCTGGAGACCCATCCCTGAATGAAATGCTTCCGGAGATACTGTCTAGCAGAGAGTCCCTTAAAGAGTCCATCCAGGCATTCTTTGGATCATCATGGCAGCTGGTGGGCAGCCCTAGGTTACAGCTCCTACTTAGATGAAGAGTGGCATGCAGAGGCTGGTATTGTGAATTTAAGCTCCAAACTGACTGCAAGAACAAACCAGCAATCCCAAGAAGACCCACAAACCCTCTTTGAAGGAAGCAGATTGCTCCTGCAGGACCTGCGAGATACCCCAAATACTGCGAATGCACCAAGTGCCCCAACTGTGTAAGTGGAAAAGGGAGATTCTCCTCTTCCGAACACACACCCCCAATGGAAAAACTGAAGGCTGTTTGCAGGAGAAGGTTCCGATCTTACCTAGAGCTGAGTCAATTTAGACAGCCGAGCAAAATACAGGGTAGAGGAAGCAGCGGGAAATGCCCTGGGAGCTTAGTAGTTCCCCAAGCAGGCCATTCCTGCCTGGCACCACAGGAATCCTCTGAGAGGGCATCCAAAGGAGCGTGGGGAAAATGCCACACAAGGAGAAGGAAATCTCCAGCCGAACTTTGTAACAATTTGAAGCTGGGGAGAAGCGTCCTGGCCAGAACTTAGGAGAGGGCCTGAATCCAGTGTGCAGACTCCACAGGCTGGGGAAGAATGAAGCCCTTTTCTTTCACAGCCGTGAGGCAGGCAGTCTTTGGGGCAAGTTCTCAAGCCCGGCTTGCCCACTGCCTGAAACAGACTTGGGGCTGCTAGGAGGGGCACAGTGGGAGTGAAACCAGCCCTTTAGTTTCTGTGGGTGAGGCCTATGACTGCCAGATTTCCACCACTTGCCTGACAACCTGCATGACTCAGCAGAGGCAGCCATAATCCTCCCAGGTACACAACTCCATTGACCTGGGAACCTCACCTCCGACTCCCACAGCAGCTGCAGCAAGACCTGCCCAAGGAGAGTCTGAGCTCAGACATGCCTAGCCCCACCCCCACCTGATGATCCTTTCCTACTTACCCGGGTAGCTGAAGACAAAGGGCATATAATCTTGGAAGTTCTAGGGCCCTGCCCACCTCTGGTTCCTCTCTATACTACCACAGCTGACGCTCTCCGGAAAGCACAACCTCCCGGCAGGAGGCCAACCAGCACAGAAACAGAGCATTAAACCACCAAAGCTAAGAACCCTTACAAAGCCCATTTAAGAATAGAGAACCTAGAAATAAACCCAAATACAGTCAATTGATCTTTGACGAAGCAAACAAAAACATCAAGTGGGGAAAGGACAACCTTTTCAACAAATGGTGCTGGGGTAACTGGCTAGCCACATGTAGGGGAATGAAACCGGATCTTCATCTCTCACCTTACATGCAAATCAACTCAAGATGGATTAAGGACTTACATCTAAGGCCTGAAACTATAAAAAAATTCTAGAAGATAACATTGCAAAAACCCTTCTAGACATTGGCTTAGGCAAGGATTTTATGACCCAGAACCCAAATGCAAATGCAATAAAAACACAGATAAATAGTTGGGACTTAATTAAACTAAAAAGCTTCTATAGCAAAAGGAACAGTCAGCAGAGTAAACTGACAACCCACAGAGTGAAAGAAAATCTTCACAATCTATATATCTGACAAAGAATTAATATCCAGAACTTACAATGAACTCAAACAAATCAGTAAGAAAAAAACAAATGATCCCCTCAAAAAGTGGGCTAGGGATATGAATAGACACTTCTCAAAAGAAGATATACAAACGCCAACAAACATGATAAACATCACGAATGATCAGGGAAATGCAAATCAAAACCCCAATGAGCTACCACCTTAATTCTACAAGAATGGCCACAATAAAAAAATTAAAAAATAGTATATGTTGGCATGGATGTGGTGAACAGGGAACACTTCTACACTGCTGGTGGGTATGTAAACTAGTAAACCACTACGGAAAACACTATGGAGATTCCTTGAAGAATTAAAAGTAGAATTACCATTTGATCCAGCAATCCCACTACTGGGTATCTGCCCTGAGGAAAGTAAGCCAAGGAACAAGATACTTGCACGTGCTCGTTTACAGCAGCACAATTTGCAACTGTAAAATCGTGGAACCAATCCAAAGTGGATAAAGAAACTGTGGTATATTCATACAATGGAATACTACTCATCCATAAAAAGGAATGCATTAACAGCATTTGCAGTGACATGGATGAGACTGGAGACTACTATTCTAAGTGAAGTAACTCAGGAATGTAAAACCAAATATCAGATGTTCTTACTGATATGTGGGAGCTAAGCTATGAGGACGCAAAGGCATAAGAATGATACGACGGACTTTGGGGACTTGGGGAGAATGGTGTGTGAGGGGACAAGGGACAAAAGACTACAAATACTGTTCAGGTGATGAATGTGCCAAAATCTCACAGATCACCACTAAAGTACTTATGTAACCAAATACCACCTATACCCTAATCACTTATGGAAAAATGAAAATAAATAAATGCTGCAGAGAAATCCAATAAAAGACCAATGCAGGAATGCCATTCAAATTCAACCAAAAAAAAAAAAAAAAAAAGAGAGAGAGAGAGCCCATTATTCCTGAAAACTTCCAGTGGTTGCTTAACTACTGCTGCAGGTAGTCTGTTTCACCTTTTTATTGAAAAATCAAAATGTAGTATGTTTGTTATAAAAATAATACATATGGTACAGAAGTATACAAAGTTTAAGAAGTATAGACAAAGATTAAGCTTCCCCTTTTCATCACCTCCAAAACACTACTATTAATAGTTTGATGCACATTCTTCAAAATATTTTTCATTTCAATGACACACTAATATATACACATAAATATGGGAATGAAATGATACCAAACATGCTGCTTTACAAAGTGCTGTATGATGTAATGTCTCTAGGAGGTCCTCGCATCAGTACATAAAGGCAAATCTCATTATTACTAACTGCTGAAAAGCATTCCGTAATATATATATATATGCACGCACACACACACACACACACACACACACACACACACACACACACATATATACACAAACCACAATTTATTTAATCATTTCCTTATTGTTCCTTTCTTTCTGGCTGTTTCCATTACTTAATTTTTTTGCTACTAAAAGCAATGCTTCCATAAACTTTCCTATGCATGTTATCTTTGTGTCCATGTGTAAATGTTTCTATAAGACAAATAGCTAGAAGTGGAAATGCTGAATCAAAAGTTTGTATTTGAAAGCTTGAGAAATCATGCCAGATCTGTCTTCTGAAAAAGCTATTTTTGGCTTCACTTTTAGGATGGAAGCCCAAATACATTTCTGGGTCCATCACTTTATAAATACTCCCAAACAACAAATAAGACAAGAAATAGGAACACAAACTCCATTTTTGATAAAACTGAGAGATATTTTGGGTTGTAATCCCAACCTATAATATATGAAAGAAAAAGGTGGGTAGAAGAAAAGTAAATTATTTAACAGAAAAAAGTCAATCTAAGTACCTCCAAAGGGACAGACAGATGAGACTCAAGCCCACTGACCTTCAGGAACCAGCAACACTTCAGGAGGAAAAGATGATATGGGGGATGGAGGAATTATTTGAAAGTTCCTGTAAGAAGAGCTTTAAACCTCCAAATCCCTCACCCTTGGCAATAGGGGATTTACACTCAGGAGAAACTAAATCAGAGAGGCTCTGGGCTCAAGAGATGACTGCAGGGAGAATAAGACCGGCAAAAACCACCTTAACCACATGATCTATGTTAACATTACCAAATAACAGGACATGCTGGTATCATGGACCCCTGATATGAATGTATTGAAAAGGGTACATCACTTCTGTGGTATTCCTCCAAAAAAAAATCTATAATCTCAATGTAATCAGGAAAAAGTATCGGATAAATCCATACTGAGAACACTGTACAAAATACCCGACCAATACTTTTCAAAAGTGTCAAGGGTATGGCAGACAAGGAAAGACTGGAGAACTATTGCCAACTGAAGGAGACTAAATGCAATGTGAGACCCAAAAGACTCAAGGAGAACCCTATACAGCTTTCTTGAGCTTCTTCTCTGCATATTTCTCTTCTCTCCAGTAGCCTGCTGCAGAAATTCCACCTACTTTTCCAGACCTAAACTCTGATCCCCGTCTCACTAAGACTGCTGAGCTGTCTGCTCCCTTCTGCCTGTTCACAAACGGGGCATCCTATGTTGCAGAGAAGTGGCTCCAGGCAGAAAGCTGAGGGGCAGTCATAGAGCTCATCCCATTTGCTTTCCTTAGTCTTACAGATCATGGTTCTGCATGTTTTCAAATGTCTAAAAAACGTGTATTTCATATATTTTGCCAAGAGTGCTAGTCCAGTATTAGCCACTCTCTCATGGCCAGAAGTAACATCCAAGTGCTTTTATAATATTACAATAATTATCAGACAACCTCTTTCAAAGAAGTACCACTGTAATTTTAAAAATGCTGTATTTAAGGCCGGGTGCGGTGGCTCAAGCCTGTAATCCCAGCACTTTGGGAGGCCGAGGCGGGTGGATCACAAGGTCAAGAGATGGAGACTATCCTGGTCAACATGGTGAAACCCGTCTCTACTAAAAATACAAACAATTAGCTGGGCATGGTGGCACGTGCCCAGCTACTCAGGAGGCTGACACAGGAGAATTGCCTGAACCCAGGAGGTGGAGGTTGTGGTGAGCCGAGATCGCGCCATTGCACTCCAGCCTGGGTAACAAAAGCAAAACTCCTAAAAAAAAAAAAAAAAAAAAAAAAAAAAAATGCTGTATTTAAAGTATTTCTAAGCTCTGGTCATTGTAAAAAATGTTTATGTATTTTTATATTATTACTTCATTTTCTTTGCAGAAAATAATATTACCATACATTCAATAAATGTTTCTCCAATGACCAAATAAAAACTAACAGAACACTTAAAAACAAAACATGTTAATTTTGGGGATATGGAGAATCTTGAAACATAAGCTTATATGGTGTATAAATAAACCTTCTGGGGCTGACTTTCTAAACAGAACTTAATTAGTTTACATGAAAATAAAGACTTGACTATACAAAACTACACAGCTCTAATTCCTCTGAAACAATCTGAGAGCCAGTAAAAGTAATATTCTTATTAACCAAAAAGACCAGAATGTTTGTGAGTATATAAGTAAATATAAATGCATATGCTATGCTACATTTTCAAGGCCACATAAAATAAGCTATTAAACCTCCAAATAAATCCTAAATTATTTTGTTCTAATTTTTTAAAGTTCCACCCAAGTTATTTGCTTTTTTGAATAAAAGTTATGCATTCAACACTCAGTTTCACAAGATAAGCCTTCAAGATTTCTTATCAGTGGCTTTAAATTTATACAAAGTTCTTTATTTCCAATTTGACAATTTAGTTGGCTCCTGGTTAGGGCTAATGAAGTCCTTGACGGTTGGTGTCAATGAGGCCAACTTGCCTTCTGGATTCTTGAACAAAAGGAAAATTGTTCTATGGCTACAGGAAACACTTCTAATCACAGCCAGGCTCCTGGAAGTAAATGTAGAAATGACAAGGCTAAAGGGTATCACCACTTCAAGAGCAAAAATAACAATATGGTGTCCTCTTGTAAGTGGACACCATATTCTTGTAAAAACTCAGTTCACAATTTCTCAACTTTTCAATAGTCCTTTTGCGTCCACCTCGTCTTGTCTTATACTTTAGCTCTGATTTGCAAACAACAACAAAAAGACTTATTAAAGCACATGGCACTCCACATAGCATCTACATGGCAATGTCATCACAATATCAGTAGATCAGATATAAGCTACTTTTTTTTTTTGAGATGGAGTTTTGCTCTTCTCACCCAGGCTGGAATGCAAAAGCATGATCTCAGCTCACTGCAACCTCTGCCTCCTGAGTTTAAGTGATTCTCCTGCCTCAGCCTCCCCAGTAGCTGGGATTACAGGCACCCACCACCATGCCCTGCTAATTTTTGTGTTTTTAAAAAATTGAGACAAAAATAGTGAAAATGTCACCATGTCGGCCAGGCTGGTCTTGAACTCCTGACCTCAGATGATCTACCTCGCCCAGCCAAGCTACTTTTGTAATTCTTAATGGAGAGTCAATCAAAATTGCTAATGCGTGCTTCTACTATACTGAAATTATCATAAAAAAGTATGTATGACTGTTCACATATCTCAATATTCACCCTCAATTTCTCTACTGAGTCTTACTCCATGATTCCAATAGAGTTCATTTCCCCCATTGCAAAAAGCTCAAGAAAGCAATAAAAAAAACCTTGAGAAGCACAGAAAAATAACAAGAGTCCAATAAAACAACTGTTCATTCAGATCAAAGACATTAAAATGAAACATTTACACTCAATGGGAAACAACAATTATACTAGGCTATTAATCATAGCACTTTATTAAAAACACTAACAAAATGTGAGAAGAGCTGCATATTATTTGCTCCTGAGAGTAATCTGTCATGTAAAAGAGCTACTGAAAAATACGTGGCAGTTACACTGAGTTCAGGCTGTACACAGGTTGCTCCCAATGGTGTCTCTCAACAGACAAGTCATATTTCATGAAGTTCACAAGTGAGAAGTATGAGAAAAGACATATTTACTCTTTCCTTCCCAAACTAATGACATTTATCACTTTTTCCAAATTTAAAATAGAATGATAATGAATAAAAGAAAACTAAAGTGGAGGAATAATACTCCACATTGGTGATGATTCCGAATTAGCATCCACTTATCCTGTCACAATCTAGTTTATAAACATCTGCTCTCAGGAGACTCAGAGAAACAGCTACATCCCCACTCCCTATGCCCTATCCCATTATGCTCGACAACTGCTGTCGTGAGAGTTAGCATGAAAATCTTAAGGTGTGTTTTTTCTTTCTTCTTTTTTTTTTTTTCTTAAAGACAGGGTCTCACTCTTTTGCCCAGGATAGAGTGCAGTGCTATGATCACAGCTCACTGCAGCCTCGACTTCCTGGGCTCGAGTGATCCTCCCACCTCAGCCTCTTGAGAGTAGCTGGGACCACAGACATGTGCCACAATGTCCACCTTATTTTTGTGTTTTTTTGTAGAGACAGCATTTCACCATGTTGCCCAGGCTGGTCTCAAACTCCTGGCTCAAGTGATCCACCTGCCTCCGCCTCCCAAAGTGCTGGGATTATAGGCGTGAGTCAGCACACCCAGCCAATCTTAAGATTTTTATAAAATCTGTAACTTCTAAGTAGAAAGAAGCTTTGGAAAACATTCAGATTTTAGTTTAAAATAAGGAACAGTTTTTAAAAAATAAAGTTCTACTAAACAGTAGAATGGGATGTCTTGTGAGAAAGAATACCCTATCACTAGAAAATGGTAAAGATTGCTGTAAAGATAGCCACTGTACAGGTAAAATTTTTGATTCCAAAATTCTGTACTTTTCTGAAACAGAACAAAATAGTCTTGCTAATAAATCTCAGGGACTCCATGTTTGACATGTTACTTACTTGAAATGGCACAAACTTCTTTGATACGTACTATTTAAAAGAAAGACACCTTATAATCAATTGCTTTGTAAAATTCTGACAGGAATTTTAAGACTTGACAGATAATGCTATTTTCCTTCAAGATTTATGTGACAAAAGCAATGATTTATTTGATGCCTACTTTTAATTTGGGAATCACCTTCCATGTTATAATCCATATTATTTAACTTCTAGAAGGAAAAATCAAAATGTTTAGTTAGTATGCAAACGGTTCCCAAATATCCTGAATCTCCTTGAAATTTTCATACATATTCAGATATCTTTATTGATGTAGGTATAATGAGAAGCCTCTAATTAGTTCTAAAACTATTTGCCATTTCCAAGATATTCATAAATATTAATCCCAAAGGTAGGTTTAAAACAAATATGCTGAAGATCCCTTAATCATATTTAAATAAAACCCATGCAAATATTTATAATGAGCCAACAAGGATGCATTTATAAATTAAAGACAGAAGTTAAACTAAATAAATATACTTATAATTACTTATTAATAATACTTATTAAATGGTACATGCTGGGCAATGCTGGGAATTGTAAAGATAAATGACACAAAGGACACTGAGAAAAGACACAAATCCTTTTCTTAGTGATCTTGTTGTATAGTAGGGATGAAACTATGCATCAAATGACTTTATTATGTAAAATGTAGAAAGTGCTAGAAAAGAGATTAAAAAATGTAAAATTAAATTTTCTAGCTTTTGAGTTTTCTTTCTACTGGAGTATTGCCCAGAACACTGCTGTTGAGGTGGCATCTAAAGCTGGGCCTTGAGGCATGCAGGATTTGGCCTGGTAGAAGGGAGGTATCTTACGAGCAAATCAATTTGAGGGATGAAGTTTAAGGTGAGTGAGGAATTGAGGTTAGTTGCTGGGATAGAATCTGGGTTCATATCCTAGCTCCAACAGATATATTAGCTGTGTGGTCCTGTGTAGATTATTTAATGTTTTTAAGTTTCCATTTTCTTAAATGTATATATAAATAGTAACAACATCTACTTTACTCTGTTGATGGAATGATTAAAAGAAAACGTATTTGAAGGATTTATCATGTTTCCTGGCATAAAGTAAATGCTTAATTAATATTAACTTACCATTATTAATAGTAACAAATCTATTCATTAATTGAAAGTGAATGTGATTGGATTAAGCTGGATTGAGCCATACTTGTCTACCTTCCTTCCCAACCAAAATCTCTGAAAATTACAGAAACAACTACTTGCATAACAAAGGATGTCATTGGGTGTGGTGGTGTCCATCTATCTGAGTAGGTAGTAGTCCCACCTACTCAGGAAACTGAGATGCGAGGATTGTTGCTTCAGCCCAAGAGTTCAAGGCTGCAATGATCTATGATCACTTCACTACACTCTAGCCCGGGAAACAAAGTGAGACCCTGTCTCTTTACACACACACACACACACACACACGGAAAAAAAATGCCATTCTTAAAATTAAAATGTCGAAGAATTCTTAAACAATAGAAAATTGTTTAGTTAAAATAATAATAATAATAATAATTAGAATAGAGAAAATCTACAGCCAAATCTGGCAGAGGAAAAAACAGTTTTCAAATGAGCAGATAAGCAAGACCTGACACATTCCACAGAGTAAAGGACATGGGAAAATACATGGGTAATAAACAAACAAAAAAACTATCCTTGGATAGTCTAAGCCAGAGATGTTTCTTCTTCTGCTCCTATTGAGCCACATGTTATCCTTGCTTTATTCTTGGGACAAAACCTTAAACCTCCTTCCCCAAAAAGAGTGCTTGTGACAAACTTTTATGAATAAATTTGTGATAGGTCAGCAACCCATCAACAACCTAAATAGGGATAATCAAAAGCAAATATGTATGGAAAGCTGAACAATCTAGAATTAACACAATGAAAGAGGCATAAAACTCAACAAGAGAAATAATAAAGGAGAATTGAAAGCAAGGTTTCAAAGAGATATTTGTACAGATAAATCTGTAGCCATGTTCACTGCAGCATTATTCAGAATATTTGAAATGTGGAAGCAATCCAAATGTCTAATGATGGATGAACAGATAATCAAAATGTGGTATATGGATGTAACAAAATATTATTCAGAATTAGGAAGGAAATTCCAACATATGCTACAATAAGGATGTACCTTGATGATATTATGGTAGTAAAATAAGCCAGTCACAAAAAGATAAAGAGAGTTCTGGAGGTGGATGGCGGTGATGGCTGCACAGCAGAATGAAGGCACTTAATGCCAATGAAATACACACAATGGTTAAAACAGTTAATTTTAGGCTATGTACATTTTACCATACTTTTTTAAAATGGGGAAGAATATTAGCAGAAGAAGAAAGTCAGAGAGGAGGAGGTAGAAAACAAAAATAGCTAGAACAAAAGAACTATGAGCATGGGCAATTCTGGTTAAGGTAACTCGTAAAGGGACAAAGGGGCAATTAATCAAAAGCAGGTAACAGATGCTCTTCTTATGCCCCATTCAAGGAGGCTCAGCTGAATTTAAAACAGCTCTTTATTACAGATTTAAAACAATGACTTCCAGCCGGGTGCAGTGGCTCACACCTGCAATCCCAGCACTCTGAGAGGCCAAGGTGGGCAAATGACCTGAGGTCAAGAGTTTGAGACCAGCCTGGCCAACATGGCGAAACCCCATCCCTACTAAAAATACAAAAAATTAGCCAGGCGTAGTGGTGCAGGCCTGTAATTCCAGCCATTCAGGAGGCTGAGACAGAAGAATTGCATGAACCCAGGAGGCGGAGGTTGCCATGAGCCAAGATCGCACCATTGCAATCCAGCCTGGGCAACAAGGGCAAAACTGTCTCAA
>NW_016107518.1:1738156-1740494 GCF_001604975.1 Cebus imitator
AAAAAAAAAAAAAAAAAAAAAAAAAAACTTAAAGGGATAGAGAATGAATGACACAGCTTGCTATCATTAATCAAAAGAAAGATGGAATACCTTTTTTACATTATTATATTGATATATTAATTAGCTATGTTAATACTAGGCAAAGTATACAGATGATCTGAACAGTCATCTATATCAACTGATCTAATAGACATTTATATAATATTCCATCTAACAATGGCAAAACACATATTGTTCTTAGGCTCGCATGGAAATTCACCAAGATAGACAAAATCTGGGATGTAAAATATACTTTAACAAATTTAAATGAACAGAAATCATACAAAGTATGTTATCAGACAATAGAATTAAATTAGAAATATGTAATAAAAATATAGCTGGAAAACTCCAAATATTCAGAAATAAATATATATCTAACTCATGGGCCTAAGAGGGAACTAGATATAAAATCAGAAAATATTTTGAACTTAATGAAAATAAATGAAAGCACAATGTATCAAAATTTGTGGAATGCTGTGTTTAGTGGGAAATTTATAACATCAAAGCATAGATTAGAAAAGAGAACACATTTAAAATCTGTAAGCTCACATTATACCTTAGGAAACCAGAGAAAGAAGAGAAAATTAAGCTTAAAGCATGTAGAAGAAGAGGAATAATAAAAATTAAGAGTAGAAATAAAATTGAAAACAGAAAAACAGAAAAAATAAAATGGAACTAAAAGTTAGTTATTTATAAAGATCAAGAGACTAATAAACCTGTTGCCAGGCACCAAGGGAAAAAGAAAGAGAAGCCACAAATTACTAATATCAGATATGAAAGAGGGGCCAACACTACTCACTTCATGAGCACTGAAAGGACAAGGGAAGGCCAGGCCTGGTGGCTCATGCCTGTAAACCCAAAACTTTGCGAGGCCAAGGCTGGCAGATCGCTTGAGCCCAGGAGTTCGAGACCAGCCTCGTCAATATGGCAAAACTGACTCTACCAAAAATACAAAAATTAGCTGGGCATGGTGGCACACACCTGTGGTCCCAGCTACTTGAGGGGCTGAGGTGGGAGGATCACCTGAGCCCACAAAGTTAAGGCTACAGTGAGCCCTGATCATGACACTGCACTCCAGCCTGGGTGACAAGAGTGAGAGCCGGTCTCAAACAAAACCAAAAAAGATGAGGGAATACTATAAACTCTATGCCCACTTGTCCATGAGATGAAAGTGACCAATTTCTTTTTTCCCTTTTTTTTTTTTTTTGAGATGGTGCTCTCTGTCACTGAGGCTAGAGTGTAATGGTGTAATCTTGGTTCACTGCAATCTCTGCCTCCCAGGCTCAGGTGATCCATCTGAGCCTCCTTAGTAGCTGGGACCACAGATACATGCCACCATGACTGGCTAATATTTTTATTTTTGGTAGAGACAGGGGTTTGGCATGCTGCCCAGGCTGGTCTCGAACTCCTAAGCTCAGGCGATCTGCCCACCTCGGCCTCCCAAAGTGCTGTAATTATAGGGGTGAGTGACTGCTCCTAGCCAACCAATTTCTTAAAAGACACAAATTGCAAAAATGCATACGAGGAGAAAGATAACCTAAATAGCCCTATGTCTATTAAACAAACTTAATAATTAAAGATCTTCAAAAAAAGAACACACTAGGCTTAGATAGCTTCATTGGTGAATTATACCAAATCCTAAAAGGACAAATAATACCATCGCTCTACAATCTTTTTGAGAAAACAGAAATGGAGAGAACATTTCCTAACTCACACTATAAAGCCAGTGCTATGGTCTGAATGACAGTGTCTCTCCTCCAAAATGCATGCTGAAACTTAATCCTCAGAGGGGCGGTATTAAGATGTGTGGCCTTTGGGAGGTGATTAAGTCATGCTCTGGCTCATAAATCAGATTAGAACCCCTATAAAAGGGTTTGAGGTTGATGGGTCCCACTTTCGCCATGGAAGACACAGTTTTCCTCCCCAATATCGGGTGGAGCAATAAGGCACCATCTTGGAAAACAAGGACTTACCAGACTCTTACAGAGTGTGGTAAACAGGCTCTTAACCAGACACTAAGCCTGCTGGCACGCTGATCTTGGACTCCCAGCCTCCAGAACTGTGAGAAATAAATTTCTGTCCTTTATAAATCATCCAATCTAAGGTATTTTGTTATAGCAACACAAACATACCCAGAAAGCCAGCATTATCCTAATACCAAAACCAGATAAAGACATTACCAGAGGCCGGGCGCGGTGGCTCAAGCCTGTAATCCCAGCACTTTGGGAGGCCAAGGCGGGTGGATCACGAGGTCAAGAGATCGAGACCATCCTGGTCAACATGGTGAAACCCCGTCTCT
>NW_016107518.1:1740669-1792324 GCF_001604975.1 Cebus imitator
AAAAAAAGACATTACCAGAAAACTCAGACCAATCTATCTCATGAACATAGATGTAAAAATCCTTAAGAAAATATTAGCAAATGATTGAATAAATAAAGTAAATGGGGAAGGATGAACAATTCTGTATAGGGGAATTCCAAATATAGTCTACGCAAATAGCCCACAAAGAAGTAGAGCATAACTCTCCAATCCTTAAGTGTAGACTGTGTATAACGACTTTTTTCCAAAGTATAGAGTGTGGAAAGGGTAAAAAAAAAGAGTAACTTTATGGTGGAGAAGTCTGATAAACACTACCTTAGCTATGTGATTACAGGATGACATCTATAGTGATAAGTCATGTTGATGGTATGTGCTCTCAACGTGATGTGATGAGAATAGTATTTTATCTCTGTGGCCTTCCTCTCAAAAACCCAGTGTAATCATAAGAAAATATCAGGCAAATTCTAATTGGGCAATATTCAAAGTACCTCACCAGTGCTCCTCAAAACTGGTAAGTTAACCAAAAACAAGGAAAAGTCTGAAAAACCATCACCCCCAAGAGGAATCTAATGAAACATGACGACTAAATGTAATATGGCATCCTAGACAGGCTCCTTGGACAGAAAAAAGATAAAAGCTAAGATCATCTAAATAAAGTATGAACTTCTGTACATAAAAAATGTATCAATGTTGGTTATTTGTGACAAATTTATCAAATTAAGATTTTAAATATGGGGGAATGGTGTAGGATATATGAGAATTCTCTGTATTACCTTCATAATTTTTCTATAAATTTAATATAGTCCTAAGGTAAGGTTTCTTAACAATATAGACAGAAAAGCATACTGAACTCAAAAAAAAAAAAAAAAAAAAAGAAAGAAAAAAGAAAATTAGTGGTCTAGAAAGTAATTAGGAACTTTCCCTGAATATAACACTTAAAGGCAGCAGATGGCATGAAAAGCAAAAATCTAAGAGGAGCTAACGGAATAAGCAGCAACAACAATAATCAAACAGATAACATCGTAAGATTTTTCTGGACCTAAACAGATACAAGTCTTTAAAGAAACCACTCAACCTGGACAATATGAAACTGGGGGTTTCACTCTTTGAATTCTAAAATTCAAATAAAAAAAATCCTAAAAGCTTTCAGAAAATAAACTAAGCCATCTAAAATCAAGAAATTAATGAGAAGATAAATTCCTATCATTATGCTAAAAGATGATGAGACTGTATACAAGGGCAAATAATATACTTTCAGACATACATAGTCTTGAAAATTTACTTCTCATATACTCTTTCTGAGAAATTTATCATAAAATATAATCAAGTAAAATAAAGAATGATGAATCCAAGAAAGCAGAAATCGTAGCCCAGAGAATATAGTTTGGGGCAATGTACAGTATATAAGAAACAGGGCAGTGAAGGCATGAAGTTCTTTTTAGTTGTTTGGTGAGGGGAAAGGGATCATGATGAATCCTGAGTGCTGACAGAAAAAAAAAAAGGCTAAATATGTTGAATTTTTAAAGGTAGCCATTTGATAAATAGAAAACAATTAAGATGGCAGAACTCAAAAGGACAGTAAGTATAGTCTACAGTTGATAACCCTAAAACAAAAGGACATCAAAAGTTTGAAAATGAAAGAATAGAAAATATATGTCAGTCAATGCTATTATAAAAGCATGGCTAGGCATAGTGGCTCATGCCTGTAATCTCAGCACTTGGGGAGGCCGTGGCGGGTGAGTCACTTGAGATCAGGAGTTCAAGACCACCCTGGCCAACATAGTGAAACCTTGTCTCTACTGAAAATACAAAAATTAGCTGGACATAGTGGTGGGTGCCTGTAATCCCAGCTACTCAGGAGGCTGAGGCAGGAGAATCACTTGAAGCCAGGAGGCAGAGGTTGCAGTGAGCAGAGACTGTGCCACTGCACTCCAGCCTGGGTGACAGAGTGCGACTCTACCTCAAAAAAAAAAAAAGGGCAGGTATAGTAATGTCAGTATCAGACAAAACAAATTTGAAAGCAACAAGAATTAACTGGGACAACACAAATGTTTCCTGCTGATAAAACAAATACCATGTTTCCTTGATCCTTTTCCACATTTTAACATCTCTGCAATCAGGTTGCATCTTTATAAGGCATGGTATCTCAGATTTGATGAAATGGAGTAATTGACCAGGAAGATAAGTCATAATTCCTAATGCATTAACAACATAGTTTCTGAATATATAAAGGAATAGAAATTAAAAAAAATTGAACAAAGCTGCAATCATACTTTCTTAGAAATATATATATATTTTTGAGATGGAGTCGTGTTCTGTCACCCAGGCTGGAGTGTAGTGGCGCAATTTCGACTCGATGCAAACTCCACCTCCCAGGTTCAAGTGATTCCCCTGCCGCAGCCTCCCCAGCAGGTGTGGTGGACTACAGGAATGTGCCACCACACCTGGCTAATTTTTGTATTTTTATAGAGACCAGGTTTCATCATGCTGCCCAGGCTTGTCTCAAACTCCTGAGCTCAAGCGATCCACCCGCCTTGGCCTCCCAAAGTGCTGGGACTGCAGGTATCAGCCACTGTGCCTGGCCTCTTGGAAGTATATTTTCTTAGAAACTGACAGATGAGGTAGACAAACATTAGGTAAGATTCTAATGAATTTTAAGAACACAATTAAGTTTAATCCAATAGATATTAACAAACTGTAATATGCAGCAATCTTAACACCCAGAGAACTGTCACCAAAAAAACTGACAATGCATGAGATCATAAAAAGATTTTAAATTCCAATGAATGGGAAATGCAGGATCATCTGCTGAAATAAGAGAATTACAGGCTTGAGAAGGATGAAGGTTTTGAATATTGACATACAGAGAAAAGAGAGGAAGCAGACTAGGAAAACCTAATAGGATTTGCCAGCAGTCTCAGCCTAACTGAAGTTGGTGCTTATGAATTTGGTATACAGTGCCCCTGATGGTGAGGGAATAACATTCTTAAAAAGAAATTATTCAAAGCTACTATAATACCTGAAATGTCCATGAGCATGGTTGCTGAAAAGCTAGGAGACTGGTTAGGGCCAAAATGCAATGTGAACATAAACTTGCAAAAATAGCCAAGGCTACATATTTTAAGTATTCAAACAATTTCACTGCAAGGGAATAAACTGCATGTGAATAATCCCATAGACATTGGAGTTTCTCCTCTGAGGAACTAAGTCTCAAAGGCAGAGAAGAACTAATCTGATAGGAACACAGTGCTGTGGAGTTTTATATACGTGCATGTTCTGATAAGCAGCCCCTGCAATGAACTGCTGGTTTCAACAAATGACTTATATAAACAATTGAAGGAAGTTATAAAATAAAATGAACACAAAATACTCCTCCCATTCTCGTGTGCAAGAGGGAGGTTTTCATTTTAAGGAAGTCATCTGACTTTTTCCTGACATCAAAAGCACTCATTAAAAAAGGTGTGACAGATGTTAATGACGCACCTACCACAGCAGTGGGCCCAGAAAAAGACAGCCGCCTCTCCTTTCATCCTAAACCAAATGCTGTCTCCTCAATATGACTCCCACATCCCAGAGGAAAGGAGGAAGACTGAAAGCAGAAAGGCATTTCTGCTCATTAACCATTTAGTCCGATAAAAAAGAAAAACTGACTTTAAATGAGCTTAGTGATTTACATTACATCTAATCAGAACCAATGTTCTAGGCTGTAGTTGAGGGAGAAATAGTATTAACATTTTTTAAGATGCAGAAGTCCAAATTCAAGCAGTTTTTATTTCCAGAGATTATTTTTAAAAGTAGTCCCTAATTGAGATTTTTAACAAAACTATTCTAAAATAAACCACAGCTACTCAAATTTGTTAAAAAAAAAAAAGTGTAAAAGGAGAGGAACACAAAAAACTAGGAGAAAATCATCACCAAACCAGAATCTAGCTAAAAAGTCTCATATTTATTTTATCATTTGGGGTCTACAGTGCTCAGGTACATGCTATATAAGGGGAAACTCAGACAATAATTCTGGTGGTAAATAAAGGTTTTTATGAGAAATAGGCATACAGCTAAAATATTAAGATAATATAGCAGTTATGAGGCAGTAGTAACATTTAAAATGTTAATACCAAAGACACTTCTCAAAATGCATATCAAATTATACTGTACTTTTTATTTCTGGTAGGCTCTTAAGCATGCATCAATTGGGAGATATACTCACTGCCAACAACACTATAACCTAAAATGAAAAACACACAGATCCAACATTGAAACTATATGAAAGCTCGTCTATAAGCAGCCAGATTGTCAGTGATATCTTTCAGATTCAAATGATATTCTGCCAACTATGACATTATTGTATAATTTAGCATCTTTTAAATATAACTACCAATTAAAAGATATTCAGACATACTATCTTCCTTCTGGTGCTTTAGCAATGCATAATAGATTCTTTCTTTATAACAAAATAATAGCATCAAATTCAAATTCAAGATTGCTCTTTGATAATTCTAAATTCAACTTTGTGTCCAGAAAGGTCATCTGCAAGACTTTTATTTAACACCAAAAATTATCATTGAGGCATTAAATCAGCATTTGGACCTCACAAGTTCTGGTCTTAAAGTCCATGACCTTTGGCAAAGATGAAATTAATGTTCAACATCAAACAAACTATTCATACTTTAATTATATGTCTGCCTCTTCAAAGCTATCTAAAAACATAGCATGCATTATAGCACAACTCAACATTAATGGAGACAAAGTTCCTTAAACTAAGTAGAACAAAGATCACATCCCTAGATTTATACAGAGAATCCCTCTATTTCTGATTAGTGTAAAACTATTTTCTTCTCTCTTATACTAAATATCCAATAAATCATAAATCTTGTGCCATGTTCCTTTGTAGAAACATCTATCCAACATGTAATAAATAGGTATCATGTATAAGCCTGATATTTGTCCCCTCCAAATCTCATGTTGAAATTTGATCTGCAATTTGGAAGTGCAGCCTAGTGGAGAGTATTTGTGTCATGGGGACAGAACCCTATCAGTGGCCTGATGCCTTTTTTGCACTGAGTAGGCTCTCACGCAATTAGTTTCCTTGAGAACTAGTTGTTTAAAAGAACCTGAAACCACCTCCTCTCTCACCATGTGACATGCCTGCTCCCACTTTGCCTTCCACCATGATTAAAAAGCTTCCTGAGGCCCTCAATGGAAGCAGACGTTGGTGCCATGCTTCTTGTACAGCCTGCAGAACCAGGAGCCAAATAAATCTCTTTTCTTTATAAATTACCCATCCTTAGGTACTCTTTTCTAGCAATGGAAATGAACTATTACAAAGCCATTAGGGAGTAAAAGGAAAGTCTCTCTCTCTCTCTCTCCATTGCCATAAACTAATCCAGGGCCTTAAACATCACATCTGATTTGGTACAAAATCCTCCTCAATGGTAGGACGGATTCCGTATTTTCCTCTCTAACGCCACTAAACACATCTCCAATAAATTAATCCTCTTAAAGTGCTACGTAACTGAAAATTGCTGGAGTCCTCCAACTGCTCAACAAATTCCAACTTTCAACTTGGTATTAAACAATCTGGTCTATGCACACCTTCCTAGAGATATATTCCTGTACTCGTACTTCTTCGAACACTGGTAAACTGAGATGCTTGCTATTCTCCAAATGCACTTTAAGCCTTCTTACGTATACACCTCTTCCCATCTTCATGTAACCTCACTGTATCTATAATACCACACATCCTTCTAGGCTCCGCTCAATTGCCACGTTCTTCAAAAAGCCTCCCTTGGCTCTCAAACCTGGCAGAAATTATTTCTTCCAATTTAGAAATCAGAGTATACATACTTTTCTGCAACTTGTTTTATTAATAATATAACTTGGATATTTTTCCATACATAGATCTTATTCTTTTTAATAGCTTCCTAGTATTCTACTGTATTCAGGTATTTAGTTCCTTACTGGCTAATTAGGTTACTTAGAGATTTATGTTAGTCTAACATATGAATCTTTAAATACTTAGTAACTATATCTGTAAGATAAATTATTATAACTAAAATGGTTTGATGAAAGGGTATATGAATTTTAAATTATTCTTAAACTGCATCTCAAAAAAAATTTACATTGTTATCAAGAACTCAAAAATATGTTTCCTCACACACTAGTCTGACCAGTATAAATCAGTTTAAAAACAAGAAAAAGACAAACCTATAAGGACTACCATGTCTATAAGATACTGTTTTATAAAGTCTTTTTTATAAAGAAACATATTATTTCACTTCTGCAAATAAAAAGTTTATATGTGAATGTGTGTATATGTATGTGTAAGTGTAAAACACACACACACATAGGCTCCTTCTAACCCTCAGGTCTCAAATATCACCACTTCAGAAAGGCCCTCTCTGTCTACCCTATTTAAAATAACTCCTACTCTACCCCCCCATAATTGTTTATCAGAGCTTTATTTTTATTTACTTTAAGTAGACAATAAAAGGTATACTTATTCATTTACTTGCTTACTCTCTGTCTCTACTAACAGACAATAAGATTATCTGCCCATTATGAGGGCAGATAATCATGTCTGCCTGGTAACCGTTTTATCCTTACCACTTAGCACAATGAATATTTGGCATATAAAATTTTGCTTAACAAATTATTTACTGAATGCACAAATACATACAATGTTTGTTAACGAGGGTTATCTCTAGAAAGTAAGATTAAGGGAAGGGCTAAAAAGTAAATTTACTTTTATTTCAGTCAATTATGTATTCTTATCCTTGACAATGAACATGTGTTATGTTTACTTTAAAATATTTTAGTGCAAGTTTAGTTTTAACCAGATCATTACAGATGCCTTGCAATCTGGTCATATAAAGAAGGTTTTCTAATTTTGCCAATTTAAATGATCTAACTGAATATTATGTGGATTTTGTTGCTTATTTTGAAAAAAATCTTCAAACTTTACTTCATAAAGTTAAGCTTTTATCTTCATTTTTAAACTCCTTTAATGCTGACTACTGAATTCTCATGGGTGCTCTGCCTTTGTATGTTCTTTTGAATTATTATTACCCTAAAGTTATAGATTACTTACAATTTACAAAATGCTTTACAGATATTATTCTATTTGCCCCTCAAAGGTGTGCTGTGCAGGGATGACTGTTTAAAGTTATAGGTAAGAAAACTGAGGCACAGAGAGGTTAATCACTTCATCCACAGTGGGACTAGGACATTAATCCAGTATATCAGACTTTCAGCACAAGGTTTGTTTCATTATACAAGTTATGACAGGTTACATAAGTAACTGGAAATGCCTCAACCTGTCTGCAAACAACACACCTATTTCAATACCCATACAGAAGCAGCATTCTGAAACACATCTTACATTAAATGCGTATGTTTGTAAAACAATTGCATTTAACAGAGTATTTGGAGTGATATGGGACCTAAGAAATCATTGAATTTAATTCATTTTGTAGAAAATAAAAAAATCACAGAATTACAATATGTAATCCAGTCATTAACAGCAGACATGAATTAGAACCCAAGAAATGACAGCAGATATATTTTCAGTCTTTAGAAAGTTCCTAGACATGAAATTCATGATTAAGAAGTGAAATTACACCAGTTACCTTGAGTAAAACTTTCCCTAAAGTTATAATTAACCATTACAAAAAAGCAAAATAATTGATTAGAACTTATCCTTTAGTTAACACCAACACCAACTACTGTACATCCTAGTGCTTTGGAATTAAAATATTCCACTAATGAGTAACAATTTCCTGCTATCTAGCCAACTTTTAATCATGCCAAGTCATTAGTCACTTATTCCAGTGCTTCTTTTATTCAGTATCAACCTCAGATACTATATGGAATTTTTTACAAACACTTCTGTCAAAAAAAAAGGCGGGGGGGGGGATGCTCAGTGTATATTCTTATCTACCACAGCCATAATATCCCAGCAGTCATTTAAGGAGCTGGTAAAGTGTAAGTTTCTTTTATAAAAAACAAGTTCATGTTACTCCCTTTTCATCAATCTCTTCCTTTACTAGAACTAAAATTTGCCAATTATCAGAGTTGGTATGAAAGGACAGAAAAAGAAAAGCATATTTCTATGTTTTCACATTCCAGTCTCACATGATAATCTTGGAATCTATTCTTAAATTCAACTGACAGGAAGAAAGGCCAATAAAAAGTTAATGAACAAAAAATACAGACATTTTACCTGAATTCCTACTACTCTTAATCTACTGGCAATAATTTAAATAATAATAATAATAATAATAATGTACCTGCCAATGCTTTTTAAAAAATATAATTCAATAAATAATTAGGAAAAAAAACAGGATTTTAGCATAAAATGATAGGCAATGTTAATCTGAAATTACAGCAAATAAAAATAATGCTGTTTTATGTTCAGTTAAATATTTTTAAAAGACACAAGATTTTCTAAAATCAAGAGCTGCTGTTACTGAAAATATATAAAAGTAAAGGTAAATATTAAAGGTTGTATTTTAAATGTTTTGATGAATAAAGCATGTTGGGAGCAGACGTCAAAATCTACTTCACAATTTGCTCAGAAACTCTGTTTTCCAGTGATAAATGCACAAATGTTTTATATATTTTAAGCGTAATTATTAAATTTCATTAAATGTTCAAAGCTGATAATTAACCTAATAGTCATGTTAAGGATACCACAGGCCCACTATGGATGCTCCAAAGCAGCTTCTTGCAGTCGAGTGCTAGCCAGCTTGCTGATGGCCAGTATACATAGCCACACACTTCAGGTGGGAATCAGAAAACTCTCCCTACAGAAATAAGACTATGAACGATTCACAAATACTTTCAACATTATTTTAAAAGAAGGTTTGTGAAGATAAGCACCTCACAAGAGATTTATTTCCTTTTTCAATAACTAATGGAAGAATATAACTCACAGAAGAGCAAAGGTAGACTATAGTGGATCCCTGAACAACATGGTTTTGAACTGCATGGTTCCATTTAAATGGTGATTTTTATTTTCAACCAAATGCAACTGAAAATATAATATTTGTGGGATGTAAAACCTGACTATACAGACAGCCTAGTTTTCATGTTACTCAGTTCTTACAGAGCTGACTACAGTACTTCGATATGTACAGATCTGGGCATACGTGGAGGTCCTGGAACCAGTCTTTCCTGTATACCAGAGAATAACTGTATTTCTAAACATATGACAAATATTCTACTTCATAATCAAAGATACAAAATTCAATGAATAAGATGTCATTTTTACCGAATAATAGTTTCTTTTTGCATGGGTAGGTGGGTGGTCTTGCTCTGTAGCCTAGGCTGGAGTGCAGTGGTGCAATAACAGCTCACTGAGGCCTCAACCTCTCAGGCTCAAGCAATCCTCCCACCTCAGCCACCTTAGTAGCTGGGACCAAAAGTGTGTGCCACCACACTTGACCAATGTTTTTTGGTTTTTTATTTTTGTGAGGATGGGGTCTCATCATGTTGCCCAGGATGATCTCAAACTTTTGGACTGCACCCAGCCTAAATTTTGTATTTTTAAATGAACATGACTTTTTAATGGCTGGATAAGGTGTAATTAGGTTTGTATCCTTTCTTTACTTTTAGTAAAAATGTAAATTGTTACATCATTTACTAAAATCATTTTGACAATTACATAAATTACTGATTTAAACCATTAATTGTTCTTTTGGGAATTTTTCCTAATGAAAGAATCAGAGATTTGGACAAAGACTACTAATACGAGCATTAGTAATAAAAAAGGAAAAATAGGGATAAAGAAAGGAAGAATAGGAAATGACTTAGATGTCCCAAAATAGAGGAAGTAGTTAAAATAATTATAATACAACCTTATGATGGAAAAGTTTTTTGGCCATTATAAACCATGCCTTTGAACCCCTTTAATGATATCAGGAAGATCTCAGGATATAATAACAAGTAGAAAAACAAGATACAAATTAATATATACCAAGTAATCTGAATTTAATTTTAAAAAATATATATACACATGTAGACAGTTCCATACCAAAATGTTAACACTGGTTATCTTTGGGCAGTGGTATTTTCTCAGTGTTCTAAAATAACCATGTATTACTTTTATATAATTAGCAAAGTCTTTTTTTTTAAATACTAAACTCGCCTTTCAATCAGGGGTAAAATTTAGAAAAGGCACCAGACATAACATTGACCACTTTCTGCCAAAAACATCACAGACAGAAGAGTCTACAAAGAATTCCTTTCACAGGAGAACTGGGTTGTCTTGCAGAAGTAAATACAGCAAATTCTGATATACCTCACTGATACGTCTTGATTTGGTAAGAGAAAGGCAGGTGCTTGGACAGTCTGAAGGAGAAATGATGAACACTGGCCCATCTTGAGCCTCTTTCCATTTGTGTTCATTAGCATTGTGAATTTCCAAGAGTGGAATATAATGTTTATAGAGCAGTCCCCAAATCTGCTGGACTGTGGAACAAAAACAAACTTTTTGTTTGTTTGCTTTTTAGTAGACCCATTAATACATCTTGAAGGGCATAGTTTGGGAAACACTGATGTAGGGATATGCAAGAGATGATGGACTAGATCGAGACTGGCAAACTGTGGCCCACAGGCCAAATCTAGTACACTTCCGGCTTTTGCATATAAAGTTTTACAGGAACACAGCCACATGTATTTGTTACAGATTGTCTGTATTGTGTCTGTGGTGGTTTTTACACTTGCAATAGCAGAGGTTAGTGGTGTCAACAGAGACCTAATGTCAGGTAAGTCCTAAAGTATCTATTCTTTGGCCTTTTACAGATAGTTTGCCAACCACTGGACTACATGATACATATCTTTCAGCCCTGATAGTTTGTGATTCTAAGTTATTTCTCATCAGTGGATGTCTGTTTCACTTAAAATGTTTTAAATAAAAAAAAGGGGAGGCAGTGGGAGGAAAAAAGACAAACAGGGAGCAGGAGAGTGAAGAATAAAAGGGTATGAGAAGAAAGTCAGACTTGGTATATGAATAATGAGGAGGAAATGTGCCCTAGTGTCTCCAAGGAGGAACTGTTAAAGGGAGAACTACAAACTACAGATAATTTACTAATATATCTCTGTGATCAGTATCTGAGCTTAACCAGAAAAATAATGAAGTGAATTACTGAAAAAGGAAATAAATATTTTGTGATAGTCGTTATCTTCATGAGTCTTGTTTAAAAATAATATTGAAAGTATCTGAGTATCTTTGACACAAAGTATTGTTGTGTACTATAAGAATCTTACAATAGTTTATTTTCAATTCTACCCTATGCATCGGACTACACTACATATAACATTGTCATACTTTTAAATTTTATGTTATCAACTATTTTTATGTTAGACCAGAGTCAGCATATTAGGACCCGCTACCTGTTTTTGTAAACAAAGTTTCACGGGAGCAGCCAAGGTTGTTTGATCTATAGGGTGGCTTTTGTGATACAAAGGTGGAGTTACATAGCTGTGACAGAGACTGACCCTTTAAGCCTAAAATATTTACTATTTGGCTCTTTACAGAAAAATGCTGTTCCATATTACCCTATTGCTGCCTGCCCTATTCCCCTCACCTCCCCATCATTGGCACCCATTTGCTTTTAAAATCTACTTTATCTTGAATCATGTAAGACAAACATATTCTGATATAAGTATTTAATTCATGGTGCCTTGCATAATGGCCAAAGGCACATGAGTTTGTGAAGGTGGAAATAAACTACTTAGAGAGTAAAAACAAAAAAAATTTTTGTGGGCCCCTGTTTAGACAGTCAATTATCTCTTAAAGTAATTAAAAAATTAAAAATTATATTTTTATATTTACTTTAAAAAAGAAAACACTCTAGCCCACTTTGTTTTTGTCCTTTCACATTTTTTGTAGCATAGGTATGTCAGCAACAAATTCTCAGCTTCTGTTCTGAAAAGGTCTTTATTTCGTTTTAATTTTTGAAGGATATTTTTGCTGGGTATAGTTTTGGTTGCCTTTTTTTTAAGGACTTAAGAAATATTGCTCTGTGCTCGCTTGAGCAGCACATATAATAATTCTAACTTGGAACAATACAGTGAAGAGGAGCATAGCGCCTGAATTAAAAAAAAAAAACAACTAAAAAAATGTTGCTCAGTGTCTTCAGGCTCCCATTATTTCTGGCAAAAATTCTTATCTTTGTTCTTCTGTATGTAATGTATCTTTTTTCTTTTTAAATTTCTGACTGCCTTCAAGATTTTTTCATGTTTGGTTTCTAGAAGTTTGACTATGATGTATACAGGCATATTTTCTTCCTATCACCATCATCATCATCATCATCATGGTATTTAGCTTGCTTGGGGATTGTCTGAGCTTCTTTTTGGATGTATGGTTTGATCTCTTTCATTTAAAAAAATTCTTGGCCATTGTCTATCCAAACATTTGTTTTTCCCTGTCCTTGTTCTGTTTCTTTGTGAGACTCCCAACAAAGACTTTATAATTTATAAATTTATTTATGTTACAGCCTCTGATATTGTCCCATCTTAGATGCTCTGTTCAGTGAATGGCGTTCCACTGTATGGATGTGTCACAATTTGTTTATCCATTCAGAAACCGAAGGATATTTTGGTTGCTTCCAAGTTTTGGCAATAATGAGTAAAATTCTTAAAAACATTTGTGTGTAAGTTTTGTGTGAACGTAAATTACCAACTCATCTGGGTAAATATCAAGGAGCACAATTGCTAAATCTTATGATAAAAATGTTTAATTTTGTAAGAAATTGCCAAACTGTCTTCGAAAATGGCTGTACCATTTTGCATTCCCAGCAACAATGAATAGGAGCTCCTGTTGCCCTACATCCTTGTAAGTTTGGTGGTGGTGTCAGTGTTTTGGATTTTTGCTATCCTAATAAGTGCATAATGGTATCTCGTTTTTAGAGAAGTTTTAGATTCACTGCAAAATTGAGCATAAGGTGCCAAAATTTCCTCTGCCCTAAACATGCATAGCTTCTCCTATTATTAACATCCCCCACTTCAGTGGTACACTGATTACAATTCAATAATCTGCACTGAGACATCATTACTACCCAAAGTCCATGGTTTATATTAGTGTTCACTCAATGTTGCAAATTCTATGGACTTGGACAAATTTATGACATGTATCTTCCATTACAGTATCATACACAGTAGTTTCACTGCCATAAAAATCTATGCTCTGCTCATTCATTGCACTCTCCTCCCAAACCCTGGCAACCACAAATCTTTTTACTAATTCTATAGTTTTGTCTTTTCTAGAATGTCATGTTGTTGGAATCACACCGTCTTTAGCCCTTTCAAACTGGCTTCTTTCACTTGGTAATTTGCATTTATAATTTCTCCAAGGGCATTATGGTTTGACAGCTCATTTCTTTTTCTTTCTTTTTTTTTTTTTTTTTTTTTTTTTTTTTTTTTTTTTTTTTTTTTTTTGAGACAGAGTCTCACTCTGTTGCCCAAGCTGGAGTGCAATGGTACAAACTTGGCTCACTGCAACCTCTGCTTCCTGGGTTAAAGTGATTCTCATGCCTCAGCTTCCTGAGTAGCTGGGATCACAGGTGTGGACCACCACGGCTGGCTAAATTTTATATTTTTAGAAGATCTAGGGTTTTGCCATGTTGGCCAAGCTGATCTCGAACTCTTGCCCTCAAGTGATCTACCCATCTCAACCTCCCAGAGTGCTGGGATTACAGGTGTGAGCCACTGCACCCAGCCTGGTAGCTCATTTCTTTTGGCAATGAGTAATATTTCACTGTCTAGATGTACACCAATTTATCCTTTCACCTATTGAAGGACATCTTCGTAATTAGGAATAAAGATGCTACAAACACATTTGCATGCATGTTTTGCGTGGACATAACTTTTCAACTAACTCATGTAAACACCAAGGAGTACAATTGCTGGATCAGATGTTAAGAGTGTGTGTTGTTTATGAGTTCTTGGTTTAACTCATCTTGTAGTCTGTAGGAGTATACCTCAAGTAATTTTAAAAGTAAAGGTATGTATGAAACTGTCTCTATTAAAAATACAAAAATTAACCAGGCGTCGTGGCATGCACCTGTAATCCCAGCTACTCGGGAGGCTAAGGCAAAAGAATCGCTGAACCTGGGAGGCGGAGGTTGCAGCGAGCCGAGATTGTGCCACTGCACTACAGCCTGGGTGACAAGAGTCAAACTCCATCTCTAAATAAATAAATAAAGTACATGAAGAATGAAATGTGAATGGCGTATTTTGTAAGAATATCTTTCTGTTGCATAGAAGTCACAAAGTCTGAAATTCTATTGATTGCTTTCTCTCTCAACAATGGATGGACTTTTTCAAGTCTATTAATTTTTGCATGAATGATGAACATGCTATGCAGAACAGCAGTAAGTATTATTTATACCTCAAAAACGGGATGCCTGTTTTTTTGTCAAGCCATTAGTGTGAAACAGGTTAATCTAGTCAGGAATTGAGCTGGGAATGGATTTTATTATTACAGTTACCTTAAGTATACCATAGGTTTCAAATTCCTCTACTGGGAGACTACCATTGTCCTGTGCTTAGAAGCCAGAGGGTTTCTCTCTCTGTGTTGTTTTCTTTCCTCTGAGTTTTCAACCACTCCTGCATACCAACACCACAGGATATCCCTCTATGCTCTTGAACTTTCCCAAACAGCAGAAAGCTTTTATTAGTTGCTGTGAGCTCATGGTTGGGGCAGCTAGAATTCTCCACTGTTCTGGTCCAGCCTCAGTCTTAAGTAGGCCCTGTGGCTCTTCTTCCTATGGCAGCCAAAATCTGCTTTGTATTTGTACTGGTCTTAAGTGGAAGTTTCCTGCTCTTCCCCTAGTAGTAAAAGACCTCTCCTTGGTATTGCTGTAGAATCCTGAGGCCCAAAATGATTTCTGCACCTTTTAGAAGTAAAAGGTTTTCTCTTCTACCCTTTCCCCAGCATTAATGGGTCTTTGCCTGCATCCTGGGGACAGGGGGGTTCCTCCCCTAAGAAGCACAGGGGTTTGACTTCTAATCTCCCTTCAGGAACTTATGAAATAAGAAAGTTTTCTGCTCCTCGTCCACTGGTTTAAGGCTTAAAGGGGAAGGGTCTGAGTAAACGGGAAGGCCTCTGTCCTGTCTCCCAGGCACAAAGGCCTCTCTGCAACTGCAGATCATCACTTCCTTCATCTCTAATCACGGAGATGGCTTTCTGTAGTCTCCTGCTTTTGCATCCACTTAATTGGGAGTACTCTGTGGAACCACAAGGAAAAGCATTTGCAAGAAAGTGTAAACTCCCTTTGTATATGGGCCCCCCAGACATTCCAAACTAGCCCATAGTTGGCCTTGTGGTTAAAGGCCTTTTAGTTAAAACTCTAGGAGTTTTCCTCTCACTCGCTTCTACAGTAGCCATCTCTCTCTCTTGTGTTCTGCCAAAAGTGAAACAATACACACAATCTATGCCTTTGGGGGGGTTGTATGGGGAGGATTGTCCTTTTTGGAATTTAGGTTATTTGGTTGCTGATACGGTTCAGCTGTGTCCGCACCCAAATCTCATCTTGAATTGCACCTCCCATAATTCCCACATGTTGTGGAAGAGATAACTGAGTCATGAGGGTGGTTTCCCCCATACTGTTCTCATGGTAGTGAGTAAGTCTCACAATATCTGATGATTTCATAAGGGGTTTCCCCTTTCACTTGACTCCCATTCTCTCTTGCCTGCTGCCATGTAACATGTACATTTTGCCTTCCACAATGATAATGAGGCCTCCCCAGCCACGTGGAACTGTGAGTCCATTAAACCTCTTTTTCTTTATAAATTACCCAGTCTCAGGTATGTCTTAATCAGCAGTATGAAAATGGACTAATACAGTTGTTTTGCATGCTGAGCTCTCTCAAGAGAACTTACGATGTTATAAATTACTAAGCTCTTTCTTGTGATGAGAGTGGGATTTTCTTTATACACCTCTTTATATCCTGAACAGAAGTGGAAATCTCCTTCCACTTTGATCTGTCTTCCTTTTCTATTTTTGTAAAGGTGTCACCATTCTCCTAGTGATAAGGTTTGGCTGTGTCCTCACCCAAATCTTATCTTGAACTGTAACTCCCACAATTCCCATGTGTCACTGGAGGAACCCAGTGGGAGGTGATTGAATTATGGGAGTGGGTCTTTCCTGTGCTGTTCTCGTGATAGTGAATGAGTCTCACGAGATCTGATGGATTGGAAAAGGGAGTTTCCCTGCAAAAGCTCTCTCTTTCCCTGCTGCCATATAAAATGTGACTTGCTCCTCCATGCCTTCCACCATGATTGTGAGACCTCCCCAGCCATGTGGAACTGTAAGTCCCAAATCTGTTTCTTTTGTAAATTGCCCAGTTTCAGGCATTTCTTTATCAGCAGCATGAAAACAGACTAATACACCTAGTTTCCCAGGACTTGGGTAAACCCTGTTAGTATCTCTGACTCTTCTATAACAATGTATGATGTACAATCAGTTGATAAAGTCTCAGTCAAATAAATCACTAACACCCCTGATATAGTTTCGATCTCTGTCCCTGCCCAAATCTCATGTGAAAATATAATCCCCAGTGTTGGAGGTGGAGCCTGGTGGGAGGTGTTTGGGTCATGGGAGAAGATCCCTCATGGCTTGGTGCTGTCCTTGAGATAGTGAGTTCTCACAAGATCTGGTTGTTTAAAACTGTGTAGCACCCCCCACCTCACTCTCTTGACTCTGGTCCTGCCATGTGAAACGCCTGCTTCCTGCTTGCCTTGCACCATGACTGGAAGCCTCCTGAGGGCTCCCCAGAAGCCAAGCAGATGCCAGCACAGCCTACAGAACTGTGAACCAATTAAACCTCTTCCTGTACAGCCTGCAGAATTGTGAACCAATTAAATATCTTTTCTTTATAAATTACCCAGCCTTGGGTATTTCTTTATAGCAATGCAAGAACAGACTAACACAATCTCTTTAGTAGGATCCTTTTTGACCAATTTCTTTAGTATAAGTAGTTATCATCTCACAATGGCCTCTTCTAACAATATTCCTTCAACCAGCTTGCACTGTGTCTTCCTCTCATTAAACTTGATTTCATCATCACACTCATTACGCATGACATTGTTTTTGATTATTTATAATCATGCAATCTGATCCTATTCTGCAGTTAAAGGCTACCTTACTACAGAAACAGGTCTTCTACTCTATTTCCATACTGATCCAGATTTTCCTTTGAATTAACATCTAGAAATCTTATAATTCAAGGCCTATTACAAAGGGGGCATCTTACACGAAAAAATTCCCTGATCCCACAGACAGAATTCCTCTCTTCTGAACTGTATGCTGCTTTATTTGTGATATAAAAATAACACTAATCTGGACTGCTATTCAAGTTTTATACATCTCTTACATCACTTATTATATTGTAAACTCCAAAAAAGCAGAGATCAGATCTAATAAATTGCTATATTCCTTCTTTTAGCTTTCCCATATAAATATTTATCTTGCAAATTAAAAGAAAACAGCAAAACACAAAAAAACCAGAATTAATAACATGACACTTGCTCTCCTTCTCATAATCTATGCATCTTTAATGCATGCCCAATAATGTCACTAAAAAATTTCATCAGCTCCTAAAACACTATTCTCAAAAAGAAAGAAGCAAACACACTATGACTATAAAGTTTATACTATCCAAATAGTTTCAGAGGAAAGCCCAATTAAGATTAGTTTAGGGACATCCTAGCATACTTAGCCATTTCTACTGTGACAGTTAGATTTGTAACAGTAATCTCAAACACAAATATACTGAAGTGTCTTTGCTTAGTTCCACGTAAATAAATATACCCCAAATAGCCATGAGGTTTACTAAGAAAAGTCACTGCCACAAGTAAAAAGAAATAAGCCTATCTACCTCACTAATTCTGCTAATGCCTTATTCGGTCATTGTGCTCAGGCATTTCACCAAGATGGAAAAATGGCACGCTTCTCCTAAAATCATTTTCAATAAACAGGGAAGGGTACGATCACTGACAAACATAAGAAGAAAAAAAAGCAGTTCTAATATTTTATACTTTCCTGTAAAAGCACTCTCAAGTATATTTTTCAAAAAATAGCAAATAAAAATCCTACATATATGTCATGTTAGTCAGAAGCCACAGTAGGTGCCATCTTTGCCAATTAGCTTCCCAGGCCAAACTACCATCATCAGAGAAATCTTCCTGGAGCCACACCAGCACCTGATTTTATTTGACTTGGATACAAAATCCGATGTCTAAAGTGGCATCTTTTTCATGTATTCTTGAGAAATGCTCAAAATGAAAAATGATTTAGTTGCTAAAACAAATAAATAATGCACCTAACAGGTACCCTTATCAATTTAATACAGAACTGTTATCCAATAATTCAACTTTTAGCAATTTAGTATAAGGAAATAATCACAAAAAAAGTTCAATACAGCATTGTTTATAATTAAAAAAAAAAAAACAGGTGCCAATCTAAATGTTAACCAATATAAAATCAGTTATGTAAAACAAAGTATATATGAAGTTGAATATATACTATTCAACAATAGACAATATTGATGCCGATCAACTGCTGACACAGAAAGATGTACACAGCATGCTGTTGCAAGAAACAGGAAATTATAAAACCATACACAGTATCCCCAGGTGGCAGGATTTGGAATGTGTGCCAGTTATCAATTTATTGCCTCTCAGCTCCAAATTCACATTTCATTGCCTATGCTGCAAAAAACAGAGTCACTTCTTTATATACTTTTCCTTTGCCAGCTGGGACACGTATTAAACTTTATCAATAGAAGGCAATGGAGATACAGTACAGAAAAAAGGAGTTTCCTTCCTGGTTCTAGTGTACTACCATGGCAGGCTCCTATAGCTAGCAGCTTCCTCTAACACCTGACCCACTGGGTAGTTTTGTAGCAGATTGCCTCTGGTGAGACACTTCACTGTGAGCAGTTTTCCCTAACTCTCAAGAAAGGCGATTTGGAGCAAGTTTAGACAGCAAAGCACCACATCAACTTCTCTGCCATCCAGTAAATCATGGTTATACCATCTCCAACAGGGTCTGGATCTCAGCCTTAAAAAGAGGGGCCTCTTCCTGAGGGCTCTATCTCAGACCTAGGGGCTGTAGTTGCTCCTGATAGTTGCCATGTTTATATTGTCTAGCATTCTCTTTACTTCTTACTAGTCAAGCCTTTGCTACTCTAATCCCAATATCAATGCTAATTCCTTATATTAAACCTCTGCTCAAATTACAGTGTGGGTTTCCTAACTTGAGACATAGGATGGATTTTTTTTCTTTATACTTTCATTGTTATATNTTTTTTGAGATGGAGTCTCACTCTGTCGCCCACTTGGAACGCACTGGCGGGATCTCAGCTTATTGCAACCTCCACCTCCCAGGTTCAAGAGATTCTCCTGCCTCAGCCTCCCAAGTAGCTAGGACTACAGGCACGCGCCACCACGCCCAGCTAAGTTTTGTATTTTTAGTAGAGACGGGGTTTCACCATGTTGGCCAGGCTGGTCTCAATCTCTTGACCTCATGATCCGCCCACATCGGCCTCCTGTTATCTGAATTTTTAAATAATAAACTTGGTTTTTTTTGGTGGTAATCAGAAAAGGTAATTTAATTGTATTCTGGAAAAACTAAAAATTTCAATGCAAACCATTAAGCTTTTCTAAGAAATGTGGATTTGATAAACTAGTGCCTATAATTTTAACTTCTGTTTGATATAGTAGTCAGGGTTTCATGAACGTTGATTATTTTGTGCCAAGAGCCCAGAACTGTTACTTATATGTAAGCAAAAAACAATGAGCTCTGCTTCCAAAGTTATTTAGTTTTCTCAATGTTTGAATGTTATTTTCTGCAAGTGTGTTAATAAAAGTGTAAAGAATTGGGGAAAAAAAGTTTTTTTATATAGGGCAGAAATATATTTGTGAGATTAAGATGAATAATTCTAAAAAAACCCTTAATATTTAAGACTCTATAATATTTAGTTTTTCTTTCCTTAGTAAAAATTGCTTTTCAACCTTATCCAAAATTGTGTTTCTAGGTAATTCTATGTAATAGAAATGATTTAGACTGCTATTCTTTTTCTCTTAGTTATGCCACATGTTGGCCTTTACTAACGGGTTGTCAATCATGAGGTATTTGGACTGACGGGTGCTCATTCATCAAGCACATGGCCTCTGGCATCTGACTATTTCAGCCCCTCTTACCATGTTCAAGGATTATCAGTTGGGCTCCAGCTTGTGCATTTCCAACATCATTTTCAGCAATGCACTGATAGAACCCTTCATCTGATTTCACCAGACCCAAAACTTGAAGATTATGTTCCTTCTGAAGAAGAAAGACATAAATAAAATTTCATGATTTAACTGATAAATACTGGATCAAAATCTCAAAAACATGCTCTTTTTAGGGAGGAAAAAAACAAGTAAAGTTTTAATGATTCAATTATTAAAGATTAGCCATCTAAGTACCTATTAACTCAATTTCATACTAAAGCATTGGCAAGGTACCAATTTAACCAAATAGAAAAGTACATACTGTCATTCACAATGAAGAACTTAATGCATAGGAAGTCATACTCTCACTATTTGCACATTTATACCTTTGCTTGGAAAAACATCTGGCACACAATACCATCTGATCATAGTTAAAGTCCAATTTGTGAATTCAAGGTATTATTTTTCTTAAGATTATCTGTAATATCAATAGTTCTAATAGACTACACTACAATAAATTAAATGAAGCCATGTGAGCTTTCTATAAACGAAAAAGTACTACATGAATGTCAGCTATTATTATTGGGCCAGGAGCAGTGGCTCACATCTGTAATCCCAGCACTTTGGGAGGCAGAGGCAGGAAGATTACTTGAGCCCAGAAGTTCAAGACCAGACTGAGCAACACAATGAGACCCCATCTCTATAAAAAATACAAATTTAGCTGGTCATAGTAGTGCATGCCTGTAGTTCCAGCTACTCAGGTTGGCAGGAGGATCACTTAAGCCCAGGAGTTTGAGGCTGCAGTGAGCTATGATCACACCACTGTACTCCAGCCAGAGTGAGACCCTGTCTTTAAATAAATAAATAAATAAAAATAACTATTGTTATTGGTATATTGTTTTAAAATTTTTTAGTTTCCAAATATTGATTTTAAAAGGGTATTTTAACTATAACAGATTGCTTTATAATGTTAAATAAGTATGAATTACTTTTTGTAACAAGAGATCAAGCATTCCAAAAATAGAAAATATATTTCTAAGAATGAATTATTTGTAATGAATCACTTGTAATTTGTAATGAGATATTGTCTTTAACAACTATAGTTATCATTTTTATGAATGTCATGTATAGATCTCAAGGTATGTCATTAATCTTTAAGACTAAAGCTGGATAGTTCTATTACTAAAATGTTAGATAATGATGATAATATTAGTATATAATATCTACTAGGCATTTACTATATATAACATATAGTAAAAAGCAATTATGGCTGAGTATTCTTAAATATATTTGACACTTTTAAAATGAATTTTTAAAAAAGAATCTTTATAACTATTGCTATAATTTTCTGACACTGGGTCATCCTTATTTTGAAGGGTCTGGGCAGCATCAGTATATGATTTCTGGTTAAGTTTTGTATAGTCAGTTGCATTCTTACGTATTATCTTTTCCAAAAGGATCATTTCTGCTCCTTGAACAGAGAGCTGTGAAGACAACTGGGGACACACAAACACGCATACATGTGTGTGCTAATCATTAAGCAGAAAATGGTGACAGCTATGATTAAGAGAGCCAGTGTATTCAAGTAAGAGTCTAGACTCTAGGCTTAGGTAAGCCACTGACTTGCTATGTGATCTTACATAAGCTACCAAAATATTTCTGGGCTCAGCTTTTTCTGGGCATCAGCCAATGAAGATATTATAATCTATGTGAATTTTTCTATGTCATTTGCAGTACATAAGCTAGTATATATAAGATAACTGATCTCTTGGTGACTACATTTAAAAACATCTCAAGGTTACAGAAATAAACATACTTCTTTGAAAAATACTTACTACAATCTTAAAGTAATCACTTGGGATAACCATATCCCCATTTTTGACCCACTTCACAGTTGGAGCTGGTTTTCCAGTCACTTCACATTCAAATATAATATCCATAGATTCGTGAGCATATATATTAGTAGGTTGCTTCAGGAATTCAGGTTGAGCTTTAAAATAAAAAGGAAATTAAGACATTAATTAAAACAAAAATAGGTAGCTATTCATATTTCAAACAATTTTTTAAATCATAAAATCCACAGGATTTTTACTCATTATTTGAAGCTTTCACATATTTGTGCAAAAGCATAAAACAAATATATAATAAAAATACATGCTAGGAATAGAATAGCTTTAAAAATGATTTGCTGGTACAACTGTTTTAAAGATAATTTCTGAGTTTCCTTATTTGGAACTATTTATTAACTTGACTATATATTGGAGAAACTAATGTCTAAAAATAAATATTAAAGACTACTTCCCTAAGATTTATACAATTTTCTAAGAGGTATAATTAAAATTCAAAGAGTTGATAAGACTTTCCTTTTCAATCAGCTTGATGAGTAAGAACAAAAAGTAAACAAATGTCACATTAGAGTCCTTCAACAGCTCACTCATGCAACGCACTCCTACCACGAACATCTCTCATGATATGCAACGGTTTTACAGGGTAACGGGGAAAGGATAAGATTATTTGAAAAAGTCTGAATATTCCAGCAGCTCCCTTTTCACATGCCCCATAGTTGTAAATTGCTGACGTACAAATAATAGATCATAATATCTTTAATTAGAAGGGCTGAAGAAGATCATCTAGTCCAGCATCCCACCTAATGATGTAATTTCCTATATGACATCCTTGACAAAGGGTCTTAATAATCCATGTTTGAAAAGTGTGAATGACAAGAACTCCCTACATCAAAAGCTGCAAGCTCCTCTACTGAAGGCTAGTTCTATGAAATAACAACAACAATGGCAATGACAGCAGCTTTATTTACAGTTGACCTAAAATCTGCCCAGCCTGCTGCGATTCTGATTGAAATTGTGTTGAATTTGTGGCAACCTGACATCTTAAAAATATTGTCTTCTTTTCTTTTCCCTGAACACATGTTTATCTCTCCATTTAAGTCTAATTTCTTTCATAAATGTTTTACAGATTTCAGTAAGCAAATCTCGTTCATACTTTGTTAGATAAATATCTAGGTATTTCAAATATTTTTGACGCTATTCTAAGTGGTGCTTTAAATTTAATTTCCAGTTGTTGTCTTCTAGTACGTAGGAATGAAAATGATGTATGTGTATTAACCTTTTATCCTGTGGCCATCCTAAATGTTCTCATTAGTTGTATCAGCTTCTGTAAATACAGTTTTGGGATTATCTACATAGACAAATCATGTTTGTCTATGAGTAGAGATAGTTTTATTTAATGCTTTCCAATCTCCCTTTCCTTTTTTAAAAAAGGAATTTTTTTGGCCTATTGAACTGTCTAGAGCAGGCCCTAGAAAGAAATCCAAACTAGCTATATAACTTAGGTAAAGAAAGAACAACAGTACAGAGAGGAGGTAGAACCCCAGGCAAGCATAACCTCCCCCAAGGAAGGAACGAATGTATAATCTTAAGAAACAACATACATTCACAGTGATGGAAGATCCAGAAAACATAAATTGGTACAACATGAAATCAGGGAAATCTATTAATAGCGAATTTGACTATCCTCCTATCCAATGACAAGCCATTTATATTTATTATTTTGTAAATTATCTATATAAATATGCTGCCATTTTTCCAATTAGAGTGTTCACAATTTTCTTATCTATATGTAAGAGCTTTTCGCATAATGAGAGTTATTATTTCAAGGCTCTCAGCTCCAAATCTGTCCTTCTTTTCAGTAGTGGATATGGACCTTTGTCAGCTGGTGCTTTGTTAACAGCACAGGGGAAACCGTACATCAAAGCAGAGTGATGGGCTTAATTTTCAGGTTGGAGGATGCTCTTCTTTTTGCCCCTATGGTGAGGCTGATTGTGAGAGACCCAGTAATGATCACCCTCCTGTAAGTTTCTCTAGCTTATTCCAGCATGTGGCTTTCTGTGCACCAGCTCTGATACACTGCATCCCATTGGATAGAGTCCTCCACACCAGCTCCAACTTATGTCATCCCAGTGGGCAATTTTCTGCTTAACATCTGTCCAGCCCACAGCACCCCAGCAGGTGCTTTCTGCACACAAACTCTGTGGCCTCCCAGTAGGGGATTTCCTGTGCCCCAACTTTGGCCCATAGCTATGTTCTTTGACAGCAGCTACACTTTCTCCACTAAGGTCCAAACAAGAGCCTTCCTGATTTCTGGATTCTCTCCCTCAGCTCAAGAGGTAGTCATAGCTAATCCCTATATTTACTATTTTTGTATTCTTTAGTCCTTTTTGCCCCTTTTAGTAAGTAGATTTTAATAGTTAACAATTCTTTTTTTTTTTTGCAGTGGAGTCTCACTCTATTGCCCAGGCTAGAGTGCAATGGTGCGATCTCGGCTCACTGCAATCTCCGTCTCCCAGGTTCAAGCGATTCTCGTGTCTCAGTCTCCCAAGTAGCTGGGATTACAGGCGTCCACAACCATGCCTGGCTAATTTTTGTATTTTTAGTAGAGATGGGGTTTCACCATGTTGGCCAGGCTAGTCTCAAATTCCCGACCTCAGGTGATCCACCCGCCTCGGCCTCCCAAAGTGCTGGGATTACAGGTGTGAGCCACCGCAACCAGCCATTAATAATTCTTTATATTAAATTTTCTCTGTTCAAATGCCTAGTGTAGTTTCTTGGCTCCTAACTGAGCCCTAACTAACACAGTAAGCTATGAACCCCTTGTCTTCATGCTGCCAATATTTGTTTCCTCTTTTGTCTTGAACTTATGACATCTATTGTAACAAAGTTTTATGTTTTCACACAGTAAACTTGTAAGTCCTCTCCATTTTATCATCTGTATTTCACTAGTTTTACTCCAAAAGCTTTCCCTTCTTCAGTAGTATAACAACATTCACTTATATTTTCTTCTAATATTTCTATGAAACAATCTAAACTTACTAAGTATCCAGCTTTACATTTTTCTAAGTGGCAAAATCAGTCATCCCAAAAAGAATGACTGATTTGAAATATTTAATACTAAAATCTATGTATTCTTGGGGGTTTATTTCAGGACACCAATTGGTTTCATCCATCTGTCTATTCCTGGGCTAGAATCATAAAATTATTATAACTATGCAATATGCTATAGTATATGGTGGAACAAATATTCTTCCTTTATTTCCTCAAAATTTTTCTAACATGTTTGTTTAGTGTTCTACCCCCCAGATAAATTTAGACTCGTCTTATGTTAAGTTTCTCTGTTCCTTCTCAAAGCAAACAGACAAACAAGAACTTAAGAGTTTTCATATGAGCTGCAATCAGTTTAGATGCAGGAAAACTGAACATGCTTGCAATTGTGAGTCTTTCTATTTAGAACAAGGTCACTTAAGCTTACAATAAAACTTATGGGAGGCTACTAATGTGGACTGAGCTGCTACTCTAAAGATCAAACTAAACACAGTGAACCAAAATGAAGTCACTTGTGCTGAAGTTCCATATCACCAAACTGAACCTAAGTTATTTATCTTTCCTTCTAAGAAATTAGGAGAGAGTATGTGTAAAATCCCCAAATGAGACAGTTTTAGCCAACATAAGAAAGTCCTCTCTGCTCTGACCCTTACAATGAAAGTAATATGAAGCAACTGATGTTAGCCAATCTACTTTCAGCATGTCATTTCTTTGTTCAGCTACCCTGCAAAAACTAACTGTTCTACCTGCCCAGTGTAGTGCTTATCTAGTTCTTTAGATGAAGTAGTGCTTATCTAGTTCTAGTTATCTAGTTCTTATCTAGTTCTAGATGTAGTGCTTATGTAGTTCTTTAAAGAACTACTAACTGTAGTTCTTTAGATGAGATGCTGCCTGACTCATAATTACAATTAAAAGCCATTATATCATTTAACTACATTTGTAAAAATTTTGTCTTTTGAGTCTTAGATATTCTTTGATAATGATTTATTGTAAAGCAGTTGTAAAAGCTAGGAGTCAAGAGACATAAAGTTGAGTTCTGGTTCTACCACTGGACATTTTGCTAAATACAGGTATCAAACCCTTAGGTTACTAAATAAGGAATTCAACTAGACTATTCCTAAGTACACTAAGATCTTTAGCGAATGATTTATAACTTTAATATATATCTTTGATGTGTGACAACATATCAAAGCTAACACTCATAAGTGCTTTCCACTTATAACCATTTAGTTCCCATACGATTCTGTTAGTTACATTATTTCCATTTTATAGACAAGGACACTAGTACACAGAGAAGCTAAGTAACTCCATAGCATAAGGCTTAGTCAGTGACAGATCTGACTTTTGAATCTAAGCAGTCTGACTTCAAAAATCTGTATTCTTTTAAAAAACTTTTATTTAAGAGAACAGAATAAATCCCATGTACCCATTATGTTGATTCAATAATTGTCAAGTCATGATCAATACTGATTCATCTATGCCTTAATCCATTCCATTCCCAACTTCTATCGTATGCACAATTATTTTGAAAAAAAAAAAAACCTCCAGGTATTACATTATTTCATATATATTTGAAATATTTATATATATATATATATATATCTCTATAAGCCAAGAACTCTCATTTCTAAACATAACCATTATACCAACATTAGGCTGGTATCTAAAATAATTTCTTGGTGGAATGTGGTGGCTCATGTCTATAATCCTGGCACTTTGGGAGGCCAGGGCAGGCGAATAGCCTGAGGTTGGGAGTTCAAGGCCAGCCTGGCCAACTTGGCTAAACCCTGTTTCTATTAAAAATACAAAAATTAGCCAGGCGTGGTGGTGTATGCCTGTAATCCCAACTACTAGGGAGGCTGAGGCAGGAGAACTGCTTGAACCTGAGAGGTGGGGGTTGCAGTGAGCTGGTTTTGCACCACTGCACTCCAGCCTGGTTGACAGAGCAACACTCAAAATAATTTCTTAATATCACCTATCACCCAGTCAGTATTCACATTTCACTACTTAGCCAATGTTCTCACTCTATCACCCAAACTGGAGTGCAGTGGCGTGATCATGGCTCACTACAGCCTCAACCTCCCAGACTCAAGTGATCCTCCTGCCTCGGCCTATCAAGTGGCTGATACTACAGGAATGCACCACCATACCCAGCTAATTTTTTGATTTTTTGTACAGAGAAGTTCTGACTATGTTGCCCAGGCTAATCTCAAACTCCTGAGCTCAAGCAATCCTCTTGCCTCAGCCTCTCAAAGTGCTAGGTTTATAGGCATGAGTCATTGCGCCTGGCCTATATGTTCTTAAAAATGATCTACTTTATTCAAATTGGGCAAACAAGGTGCATTCACTGGTCCTGTTTCTTAAGATTTTTTTTTTTCATCTACAGATTCCTCTTTATCTTTTGTTTGAAATGTGTTTAAGAAACCGTCATTTGTAACATAAGGTTTCCCTGCTATCTGTCTTTAGCTGACAGTGCCACAGTGGTATTTAACATGTTCCTTCTGAAAGCTCACAGTTAAATGTAGAAACTTGATTGGAGTCAGGCTAATTTTTTTTCCCCCTGAGACTACTTCAAAGGCAGTTCCACGTGCATCCATCTGGAGGTTCATCATGTGTGTCTATCTCTCTTTTGGTGATGTCGAGGAAGGAAACCCCTTCCTCCTGAGCTTCTAAGGCCATTTCCCCTTTAGACTTCTACAGTGCATCTCAAAAGGAGAAGTTAAAAGTCAGCCAGAGGAGGAACCAGTTGGTGCTTCTGGTCAGGTCTAAAGGATTAAACCCCCTACTGCTAACCACAACCCTATCTATAGATCTCTCGGACATGGTATGGAGGAACTTTCCCTGGAAGGCATTGTTCTTGCTCAACTGCTCAGACTCCCACCTAGTCACGTCCCCCACGCTCTCGACCCTCTCACATGTGCACCTCTCAGACTGTAAGCCTTTAAAAGAGGACAGGATTTTCTAGTCAGGGAGCTCGGTTGTTGAGGCATCTATGCCGCAGCAGCTCCTGGCCGAATACAATTACCACTTCCTTCTCTGTTCGGTGTTGGAAAGGTTTGTTTGCGGCCCTCCTGTTTCAATGTTAACAGACTTCGGCTATCACTACCTATTAGGAGTTATAAAATATTAATACTCTCATTCTATCACTCATTCTATGAAGAGACACATGCCTTACATTACTTAACATCGTATTCTCTCAGTTATTAGAATAACTCCACAATTATTTGGTGATCCTAAAGTACAGTTCTTTGAAAAAGGACAGAAGAAATGCTTGATTTTTTTCCCTTCACATATGTCTTCAAAACAGTGAGCTGGTTTTCTAATAACTCCCACAAAGGTGATTACTGAGGATTGTTCTTTAAGTATTAAGTGCCCTTAGTTTAAGATATATTTGTTTTGTTTCAATTCACTGAAGGTGTTACTCTTATTTCTTAAACTATCCCATAATTGACGAATGGAGGAAGCCAAACACACTGAAAGCTGGGTCCTTTCTGACATGATTTCAGTTTATGGTCACTGCTCTTATGCCCTTTTTGTGGACAAAGTCAGCGATTATGTATTTTTTAAATATAAACTTCATCATGATTTCCTACTGATATTTCCAAGTAAGTCCAAGACTATAGGTTTTAGTTGTATCTTAATTTTACATCTGTATCTTTCTCTCATGCCAAAAATCTCTGTTCTCAATGACACTAACATAATTACTCACTTGCTTTACCCTACACCCATAGTCTCAGAATAAATATTTGTACCAACAATATGATAACAGAAAACGACTGAAGATTTTTTGCAGTTATTTCTGTCCTTAGAGTAAATCCCACTAGGTACATTATGGTCCAATTACAATTTTAAATTCATATGGAATTGTAACTTTTACTTAGAATTGTAACTTTCTGTGTGGCTGTATCACCAACTGGATATACCTTTAGAGCCACTTGATTCATTTTACTTTCCATTTTCAGGAACTACTTTGTAAAATTTTACACCCACAAAGAGAAGATATATTCAAACAAATCCACCTTCTAACCCTGTTTCTCTCATCCCGTATCCTCCTTTACCCTATTGGTAACCATTTAAAAATTTTTAAGGTTTATTATTCCATTATGAAAATTATAAGCACACACTCACACCCACACCCACAATTTGTCCTTGCTCCTCTTGTTTAGATTACATATGATAGCATACTATTTTTTTCTACCTTCAAAGCCCATACTCTTAGCTACTGAGATATCATGTTTCCAAAGAATTAACATATTCCTTGAGTCTAAAGAACTGAAAGAACTGAGGCTCCACCTAAGGCAGAATAAGTAATTACTCTGGAAAACACAGCAAAATTCTCTTCCAAAGGAAAAAAAAAAAAGTAATTTTAGTATGCATTTTTAGTAAACAGACTTTCATAGACTATTAGAAAAAAATCATCACAAGCAATGTTCAATTAATCATTACTTTCCTTTTCATGAATTATAAAATAATGCTCTTAAAATGTTCTCTGGATTTTAAGTACTCTGTAGATAGTATTCACACCAATTAAACACAATGTAAGAGCAGATGTTTGTGGTTGGGAAGTTAAATTGATAACCAGAGAACAAATGAGTCAATTACCATACGAAAATAAGTGTTGTAATGGAAGATTATGCATTTTGTTAGCAAAGAGATAATTAAGATTCAAATCCTCTTTGACAGCTCCCTATCCCTTCAAATGCCATCATCATTTCAAGAATAATTTTAATTGCTAAATGTACAAGTAGAATTTAATACTAAAACATATTATACTTGCAAAATTCTTTTACTAGAAACATCACTTAATTCCATCACTGTTATGTAATGCTGAAAATTGCCACTTATTTCAAATAGAAAACAATATAGGGCCAACACCAATGTTTCAAGGTTACTTTATTATGCTGTGATTGGGAAGACAATGTTTTTCATTTACATTAGCTCTGAATTGTTGGGAGTTTCTATTGTTTCATTTTAAAGGTTTATGCGCTGAAATTCTTATTAAACTCTATAAGCAGAGAAAGAAATCAATTTTGTCCATTTTATGTTAAACTGCTTATTTTGCGTAATTCACAAATTTACATCTACATCCTTAAAAAAAAAAAAAAAACTCCAACAAATAAAAACCAAGCATTTAACAGTCTGAAACCCAAAACCCCTTCAGGGATTTTGACAGTCTAATCACAAGTCTGCTATTGGTACTGACTCAACTAACAAAGTAAGAATGTATCTGAATTCTGACATTTCTTGAGAAAGTTCCCACTCCAATGAAGGTGAGCAGGTTTCTTCTCAACCTCCAGGAGAAACAGGTGACATCATAACTGTGAAGTAATATTATAACAATGTTGCCACTCAACTATGAAATTACATTTCTCTTCTTTCACCCCAACCCTGCCCCTAATCTCACTGCTTTTTCCTTACCTTAAACTTCAATTTGGCTCATCCATCTGACCCTAATTAAAAGTATTTCTCAGCCAGCGCAGTGGCTCATGCCTGTAATCCTAGCACTTTGGGAGGCCAAGTCGGGTGGATCAGGAGTTCAAGACCAACCTGGCCAACATGGTGAGACCCAGTACCTACTAAAAATATCAAAATTAGCCAGATGCTGTGGTGCATGCCTGGAATCCCAGCTACTCAGGAGGCTGAGGCAGGAGAGTCAACTAGAAGGCAGAAGTTGCAGTGAGCCAAACCTGCACCACCACACTCACAGTCTGGGCGACAGATGGTGATTCCATCTCAAAAAAAAAAAAAAAGTATTTCCTTAAAGAAGCGTTTCCTGACACACAGACCCTCAGTTTTCCCTGTTTCTAGCCCTTTGCTGCCCTATTTACTATTGAAATTCCAGTGGCCTAAATCATAATAGGTGCTCCATGTATATTTTTTTTTCAAGGACTCTCAGGTTTCTTAAGGATTCAGTGTTTTGTATCATTCTTTCTCCTAAATCCACTCTTGAGTGTCTGACTTTCTATATGAGTTTTAAATTTTGCTTTTAAATATTTACAATGATGTAAAATTTTAATAAACATGAAATTTCAGCACCAACATTTATGCTCATGCTTACATGTTAGCTCTGTGATCACAGGATTTAATTCTAATGCAATGGTCCTCAAACTTGGGATCTTAGGGTCTAAAGCTCTTAAATTAGAAAAACTGCACTCTATATATTAAAGTTTTATTTTGAAAAATTCACAAAAATCTTTATTAAATATAGGCTTCACTTCTTTAACAAGGTTACACGTACTAATCTTTGCTTGATGTCTCAATATTGTATGCATATACAACATCTAACTTATCCATTCATTCATGTTGGAAGTAAATGCTCATTCTCCAATGTTGCCAAGAAGAATTGGCACTCAGACTAAGTTTTCTCAGCAAGGCGATTTTACTTTCCACAGAAAGGGTACCACTCACCAGCAGTGTTGCCACAAAAGTGCAATGAACAAAAGAAAGTTGAAAATATTTATCCTTTATGCAGCTGGGTCCCTATTGCTGTGTCCTGCATCCATCGGCTGGAGCCGGGCCTCACAGTCTAAACTAAACCTGATTGGCTAATACCTTAAAACTTGCCTAAATAGGGAAGGGACAGAAAAGAACAAAGAAAAGAAGTTACTTATAAAAGACTTGACCTACCCAAAATAAGGAAAGGTATGTGTTACAAATTAAGACATGCCTGGGCCTGCCTGAGCATGTGTGCTAAGAAGCAAATAGAGTCAGGCTTTTTAATGCTAGAGAGCAAGGAGATAAAATATGCTTCATTTAAGGAAGAACTCTGCTATATCCTTCAATTCATCATCGTACACTTGCGTTGTTTCCATGTTTCAGCTATTGTGAATAATCCTGCCATGAATATGGATGTATAAATATATTTTTAAGACCCTACTTTCAATTCTTTTGAATATGTACCTGAGATGGAGCAGGAATCCTGAAAGGGCCTATGGGCCTCCCGAACCCCCAGCATGGAAATAAAAGAAAATCTTGAGTTCCTTCAAGAGAAATTCCAGGCCCCTAGCTGGCCCTGAGAAGCAAATGAGCAACTTGATAAGCAAGACAGTAACAGTAGCTTAAAACAACAGCCAAGGAAGTCAGAGTCATGGGATGTTTGGCTCCACATAGAAACTAAAGTAACATCTTAACATATGTCCCTGAGTTGTTTTTCAGAAACCTGGACCCCATCAAATGGATCTTTTGGCATGTAGACCTCAGATAAGGGGGAACTGAGGACTGAACATCTTTGTCCTAAAGCTATTCCTGAGGGACCTAGGGGAAGTCACACTCATGAGCCAGAGCTAATAGTCTTTTCTGCTGACCTCTAAATTTTAAAACAAAGCTGCTCTTCCTTAAGCAACTGCAAATCTGAAAATCTTTCAATCTACCTATGACCAATAAACCCCACTTCAAGATTTCACGCCTTTTAAAGTCAAACCAATGTATAATCTCCATTTATAGCCTTATGATTTTGCCTATAAATTCTACTTTCCTGAAATTTCCCCCTGCCTCCTTGCTCACAAGCAATTGAAGAGCATGAGCTACCCGATTCTCCTTGCTTTGTGTCCTGCAATAAATGCCTCCATTTCTCTTGCTGAAATCCCAATGTCTGTGTTTAGCTTTGCTGCACTGGGTGGGCAGACCAAAGTTCAGTTTGGTAACATGCCCAGAAGAGGAAACTGGTGGTTCAAATGGTATTCTAGTTTTTCATTTTTTAAGGAGCCACCATACTTCTTACCAGTGACCATACTTTTTGCTGTACCACAAGTGCACAAGGGTTCCAATTTATCCATATCCTTGCCAACACTTGCTATTTTCTGCTTTTAGAAAGAAGCCACTCTAACAGGTATGGGGTGGTATCACTGTACTGAGAGAGGACAAAGGAAGAAATCAGTGAGGCAGGCAGTTAGGGTGGGTCATTAGCTGAATTATTTCATAAAGAACATACTGAAAAATCAAGCTGCAGGCACATATAAGGAAACTTGCACAGGAGGGCTTGCCTAAGACATGTCCACAGACACACAGATAAGAAAGGCTACACAGGTTGCTTTCCCAGACATGTCCACAATGGAAAATCCCATCTCCTGATACATGTGCAGTAAGGGGAACAAAGCAATATAGAGTAACTCAAACTAAGCGTCTGCATGTACATTAGGAGGATGGGGTAGAGCTATCAGAAATTTGCCACCTTATGTAAATGAGATGCCCAGCCATTATCGGTTTCTTATAAAAAGCATTTGCATTCAACTGTAAAAATGGCAACCCTCTTCTGGGCCCCCTCTCTGCTGTGGAGAGCTTTCTTCTTTCCCTTATTAGACTTTTGCTCCTACCTCACCCTTTGTGCCCATGCCCCTTAATTCTCCTGGTTGTTGAGAAAAAGAACTCTGAACTCCAGGTGATACCTCACAAGAGACTGCTACATTGTGGTGCACTGGTGAGACTGTAACAGTACCATATATGTTTTTGTACCATTTGATATTTTACCGTGCTTATTGACTATTTGAGAAAATTATTGACTACTGGATGGTTTGAGTTTACATGTGCTCTGATTCTCCATACTGATCTACAGTTGGTATTTTTCTGTTAACTGATAGTATTATTTGCTTTCTTTCTCCATCTCTCTACTTTCCTTTTTATCATTTTCAAATTTAAGAAGTTGAAAAGTACTCAGTATAAAAGGTGTACAGACACATAAAACACAAAAGCCCCCTCTTTATCAAGCTTCAAATTTCCTGCCAATACCAGTACCCTCCCCAGAGAGAAATGCTATTCATTTTTGGTGTGTGAACTATCCAAACATTTTTTGTCATATTTAAAACACCTCTCTCTCTCTCACACACACACACACACACACACAAACACACACACACACATATACTCTCTCTCTCTCTCTCTTTCTCTCTCTTTACCCCCCCTTCTCCCTCTCCCTCTCTCTTGTTTTTAAAATATAGATTGGAGTCTAGGCAACATAGTGAGAACCCCGTCTCTCCAAAAAAAAAAAAAAAAAAAAAAAAAAAAAAATTGGCCAGATATGTGTCACATGCCTACAGTTCCAGTCACTCAGGAGGCAAAGGCAGGAGACTGCTTGAGCTCAGGAGTTCCAGGCTGCTGTAAGTCAAGGTGTTTTTGTATTTTAGATTTTGATAAATATTGCCAAAGGCTGTATACATTTCATATTCCTGTCAGAAAATAACTATCAATGAAGCAATTTAACATTCTACTGCAGGTCCTAGCTAATTTAATGAAACAAGAAAAAAAAAGCTGGGCACAGTGGCTCATGCCTGTAACCCCAGCACTTTAGGAGGCTGAGGCAGGTAGATCACCTGATTTTTCAATAATGTTACTGCGTTACTTAAAGAATTTTTAAAAGAAAAATAGAAGCCAAAAGAATAAGCTGAAAAACTACTAGAATGAAATACAAATCTCTGGAATAAATAATTAAAAATTTTTTTGCTGTCACTCACATTCTTATGCAACAACAAAATAGAAAATATAAATCTAAAACCTAATTCATCATAACTACAAAAGCAATAAAATAGATATGCACCTAACAAGGAAAGTACAAAACCTTGAAGAAAACTATGTAATTTATTAAGGAAACAAAATATTAAAGAGTGGCCTGGTTTGAGTCCATCCTGTATGGCTATTCTCTTAAGCAGTAGTTGTTCATTTCCATCTGATTTCTCTCCCATCTAAGTGTGTGCCACCACCCCATGGAAGATTCGGTGGACATGAATATGAGCCCCCAAGGCCTGGGGACCACATTTTTCACTGTGAATCAAAAGCTGACAAAGATTACCACCTTAAGGTGGTAATGATGAAAATGAGCATCAGTTATCTTTAAGAATGGTCAGCTTAGAGGCTGGTGCAAATGATGAACTGCAGACTGCTGACACAGAGACAATGAATTACAAAGGCAGTCCAATTAAAATAATACAGACAACTAGCCAGGTGTGACGACTCATGCCTGTAATCCCAGCACTTTGGGCCCAAGTGGGTGGATCACTTGAGGTCAGGAGTTCGAGATCAACCTGGCCAACACAGTAAAACCCAGTCTACTAAAAATACAAAAATTAGCTGGACATGGCAACACATGCCTCTACAGGTATTGATCGACTTACGACCTATGCAACTTACAACCATTCGACTTTACGACCACAATCGCTAGCCACGACTGCTCCGCTGTAGATTTTTGGAAACACTACAACATTTTGATGTGTATCAAGAATATCACTACCGCCTGGAAGACTGTGACGACAAAGGGCATGAATGGCATCTGGAAAAATTGTGTTAAGCGCTGTTAATGATTTTGACGGATTTGACAGTGAACATGAACTTGAAACGATTTGGGAAAAAATAGTAAAACTCATAAAGACCTTTCTTTGGAGTGTGAAATGGAAGATGTCAAAGAGTTGCTAGACAAAGAATCCGGAGAACTTACAAATGAAGAGCTAATCAAACGGGAAGAAGAAAGAGTGGCGGAAGAAGAAAGAAGAGAAGCAGAGAAAGAAGAGGAGGAGCCAGAAAGAAAGTTCACCACTAAGGGATTATCAGACGGTTTATCTTTACTGAATAAACTTCTTATACATTTTGAAACAATGGACCCAAACATCGAACGATTTGCAAGGATTGAACGGACGGCGCACGATGTGTTTCGTCCGTATCGTGAAATTTATGAAGAAAAAAAGAAACATACAATTCAGACAAAGCTCACCATGTTTATGAAAAAAACCAACTCCGGTAACCCCAACTGCTGCCTCTGATGACGATATCAACTATCCGCAGCCATGCACCAGCAGCCAATAAAATGTTTCGTACATGTTTATATATTTTGATATGTTTTGCAATTGGGAAAATGTTTCCTATGGTATTTTTTATGCCTGTATTTTGTATTTTTGTATGCACCTGTACTTTGTAATTTTGTATGTTTTGCAAATATTAAACCAGTTGTACTGGTAATGCAGTGTTTTACTTAAACCTGACGAATGTAAAAATAAGAAACAAAATGGTGTAGAGATGATACAAATGGCATAAAATGAAGAAAGAAAATTATGATATATAACAATAATGAAAGAAAATTATGATAAAATATGACTTAAAGATTTGTATAACATCATTTCACAGTACTGTACATATAGCCTACTCAACTTACGACCAAATTGTGTTACGACCGGTTTGTCGGAACCAATCGTGGTCATAAGTTGAGCACTAGCTGTAATCCCAGCTACTCAGGAGGCTGAGGCATGAGAATTGCTTGAACCTGAGAGGTGGAAGTTGCAGTAAGCTGAGATCACACCACTGCACTCCAGCCTGGGCAACAGAACAAGACTCCATCTCAAAAATAATAGTAATAAAATAAAAAATAAAGTAATACTGGCAACTTCAAACATGTCTGTATAGCCAGTGATTTCCCCTGGAGGCTTTGAAAATAACACCACATGTGGTCTTACGGTTGAAGTGTGCTTCAGGGCCTATGCATATCACCGTAGCTGGGGAGGGAGGTGCAGAGGCTTAGAAGATCAAGAGGAGGAGGACATGAAACTCTCAGGTACATCTGGAAAGCGATCTGTCCCTGGAGGTGGTAGCAAGGTTACCCATGTTGGGGGGAGGGAGGAGATAGGAATAAGTTCCAGTGAAGAAATCTTTGAGACACTCCAGCCAAAAATGCACAAAAATCAAATCAGAATGGAAAAGATTCAAAACCATCAACACCAAGATCAAAAGTTCAAGAATCCTTCAAAAAACAGGAGAAAAAAAAGACTTCCTAAAACACCAAAATGACCTAGTTCTGTAGAAGACATTAGAGCAAAAAGGCAAGCAAGTACAGAAAAAGCTGGATTTCTCTCCAAAGTGGAAGCCAAGTTTGTCAATTACATAAAGAATTGCTTCTGGATGACTGACCAGGAGGTAATTCAAGCTCTCTGGCAATGGAGAAAGTGTCTTTAAGAAAACAGTTTAAACAATTTTAAAAAAATTTTCCATCTTATTTCACTTATATAACAGTTGATACACAGTTGTCCTTTTTATAGTGTAGAGTGAGAACTTTCCCTAATATGTTTGATAAATGTTGTCCAAGTTCCACTGCCAAGAATGTGTTGTCCAAAATGCCTGTTTAGTTTTTAAAGATGGAAATCCACCCTTTGCTTGGATTTAAGCATGTATGGAATGTTATGATAGGACACAGTAGTAGCAGTGGTCAGACATGGAAATGGTGGGGAGATGAGAATGTACATATGAAATAGCCTTGGTATTTTAGTAAGTAGCACTGTTTCTATTCAAAAAATAATGGAGGCACAAATACAGATGCAAATATGTATGAAAATTTTCATATGATTAAAGTGACACATTAAATCAGGGAAAAGATACATAACTCAATAAAAAAATCTTAGAAACTGTGTAATCACTTTGAAAAGAATAATGTTGAATTTATATCTCATTTCTTATACCAAAATAAATTCCATATGTATAAAAAATGATTAAAACCAAATGTTACCACAAAAGCACTAGAAGACGACATGAGATTTAAAAAAACAAAAAAACCAAAAAAAACCATAATCTTAGAGGAAGGACTAAGTATGATATAAACTTGGAAGCCACAAAAGAAAATTTAAACCTACTGGCTGGTGATACTGTGAAACCTGTCTTTGGACTTCATCCTGGTTTCCTGACACAGAGCCCCTAAATTTCTTGGAATTTCCTGGGTGATAGGAGGAACTTTTGTCCTGTAATAAGAAGAGTCTTGATGGGGTACTGGATAACCTCAGGATGGGGGCTAACAGTGGAACCAACCATCAGAGGGCTGGAATTTTCAGCTCCGTTTCCCAAACTCCAGAAGGGGAGATGAGCACAAGGTTCAATTGATCACCAGTGGGCAATGATGTAATCAATTATGCCTACATAATGAAACCTCCATGGAAGCCCATAAGAGCAGGGTTTGAGAGAACTTCCAGGTAGCAGAACACATGCAGGTTCCTGAAGGGTGGTTCCCAGAGAGGACATGGAAAGTCCATGCCCCTTCCCATGTACCTTGCCCTGTGCTGTTTCTTTTTACATTTTGTAATATCCTTCATATTAAATGGCTAAATTTAAGTAAGCAATTCCCTGAACCCTGTATGTCACTCTAGCAAATTAGTAAAACCCAAGGAAGGGGTCATGGGAACCCCAATCTGTAGCTTAGTCAGTCAGAAGTTCTGGAGGCCCAGACTTGATTGCCATCTGAAGTGGGAGGCAGTCTGGTGGTCCTGAGCTCTCAATCTGTGAGATTTGACACTCTCTCCAGTGCTACATCACCACATGGAAATGGTGAAGAGGCAAGAATATACATATTGCCCATTGTACTAACAGACCCAACACCGACACACAAAGGTGTGTGTCATATTCAAAAGACCGTATCTCAAACACTGAAGGAAAATACCAAATTAACTTTCTATTTTCATAAAAAATGACTTACAAAATCACTGACATATGAGGAGACAATGAAATAAAATGCAGCAAAAACAAATACTACCCATAAGTTTATAAGGCAATATTTTTAAAGTGTTTTTGTTTCTGGATTTTTCGTAACGTTTGTAGCATTTATCAGCTTTTAAAAGCTAATTTATTGTGCTTTCTTTCCTTGTTCTAAATAACTCTACATTTTGTACCTAATACGGTATTCACTGCTTTTTTTTTTTTTTTTTTTTACATAGAATCTTGCTATAGCTGCCCAGGTGGAACTCAAACGTCTGGGCTCAAGCAATCCTCCTGCCTCAGCTTCCTAAACAGCTAGGATTACAGGTGTGTGTTACTACACCTGGCTACTCACTGTCACACACAAGGCTTCCAAAGTAGTTTTCACTGCAGCCCTCACAAAAGCTGAATCTGCTCCTAAGGATGAAAATCTCTAACATTGCTTGTTCTATGTATTATGCTATTTTTACACATCTCTTCGCTTGAACAGGCACAGAATATCTCTAGAAGGATAAGAAGAAAATAATGATGATGGTTGCTTCTGTGGAGGAGGGCTGGGACAGAGCAGTAATATTTTTTCTACATATCTTTTCTAGAACATCTTCTGCACATGTTATCTATAGAAAACATTAAATTTAAAATAAAAATGAGACCAAGTGTGATGGCTCATGCCTGTAATCCCAGAATTTTGGAAGGCCAAGGCACAAAAAACGCTTGAGGCCAGGATTTCAAGACTAGCCTGAGTAACAAAGTGAGACTGCCATCTACAAAAAAATAATAAAATAATTTTTTATTATTTTTTGGCAGTGGTCCCAGCTACACAGAAGGCTAAAGCAGGAAGACTGCTTGAGCCCAGGAAGTCAAGACTGTGGTAAGCCATGATCATACACTGCATTCCAGTCTGGGTAACAGAGTGAGACCCTGTCTCAAAATGATGATACTGATACTGATAATAATAATAATAATAATAATAATGTCATAATAGTGGAGACAGACACAAACCTGGCTACAAAGACTTAATTCTGTAAATATATCAATCATAATTCTTTTGAAATGAATCTGTAAATTCAATAAAATGTCATTTAATATCCCAAGAGAAATTTTATCAAAATTTAACAAGCTGAATCTACAGGCCATCTAGAAGAAAAAACGTTTAAAAAAAATTTTTTTTGAGACAGAGTCTCACACTTTCTCTCAGGTTGGAGTGCAGTGGGGCGATCTCGGCTCACTGCAACTTCCACCTCCTGGGTTCAAGCAATTCTCCTGTCTTAGCCTCACAAGTAGCTGGGACTATAGGCCTGAACCACCATGCCCAGCTAATTTTTTATATTTTTAGTAGAGATGGGGTTTCACCATGTTGGCCAGGCTGGTCTCAAACTCCTGATCTCAAGTGATCCACCTGACTCAGCCTCCCAGAAAGCTGGGATTACAGGTGTGAGCCACCACACTGGGCCCAAACACTGTTGTTTTTAAAGAAAAACAACAAGGTATCCTTTTAACAAAATATCAACAACTGAAACATGATGGTATTGATGCAGGAATTGATAAAGTTTTCAATGAAACAGAGTTTGGAATAAGATCCACAGAATTTCAGAAATTTCAAGGTTTTCTCCAAGACGGCTGACTAGAGGCATTTCCAGCATATCTCATCCACTTAGAAAAACCAAAATAGTGTGTAGACAAACACTTTGAATATATTATCCAAGAGGGAGCATGGGAGTTCAAGAAAAAAGCAAAAGGAAACTTCACAAAGTCTGGGAAGGAGAAGGAAAACAGGTAACTGGTGTGGCTAGGGCTGGCTGAAAATCAGGAATGAATCCTCAACAGGGGAGAGGGTGAGTGAGTGTGTTTCTGCAGTTTATGTTGTCACAGGGGAATTGTACAATCCAGGCCATGGGAGAGCACCTTGACCCTCCTGAGTCCTGAATCTCACCTGGGGAGTGACTGGGAGACTGAGAAGGAACTGCTCCAGGGAAGTCCCATATATTCCCTCAGACATAGGCAACTAGAGTAAAATGCCATTCTCAATCCCAGCTCTTGACAAGCTGTGGGTGGTGTCCTGGGAACTAGTGGCAGTGCCAGGCTTTGGTGTCAGAGGCTCAGGCCGGGGCTTGAAGAACTGGGGCTCAAGCAGAAGTCTGAGCTCCTGCAAACCAGAACTGAGAAATAAACTGGTATAGGCTCCAGCAGCTGATACTGAGACTGGGGTATTCCCCTACCCTTTTGGGACCTGAGGAGGAGGGGAGTTGCCATGGAGGCTTGGGATTAAGCAGGGTTGTATCTTCTAAGGCCTGGAACTGACTTACAGAGCACTGCCATGGCTGAATAGGCTGATCTGCTGCCACAGTTAGGACGGGGAGGGAACTATGCCAGGACTGGGATATGAGAGGAAAGCAAGTCCCACCTACACAAGCCAAATCTGTAGCCACTGGGACTGCTCCTCCCTCCCCATGACCTCAGCATAGAGACAGTCACCCCTCACCCAAGCATTTCACCAAGGGCCTGAGGACTGCCCTGACACCTCCATCAAGGAAGGTAAATGCACCTGCCATTGGGATACCTGAGTATAGGCTTCCCTGCTCCAGCTCCACTCAGCTCGGCCCCCACTGGGCAGAGGCAGGTGGTGTTAGGAGGATCCAGGCTCCTGAGCATTCTGCAACTCAATCCACCACGTGGGACACCTCTGCAGGCACTTCTCAGAAACAGAGGTTGGGCATAAAACCCACTGTTATCAGTGCAGCTGGCTCTTACTTGCAAGTGCCACCTAGTGGCCTGGAGGCTGACATGTACAGCCCATTGCAACAACTGATAAAAAAGGGCACAACACTTGTGAATGAGCAAAGCTTCTCACTACTACTGCTAACCCCATTGTTCATACCACCCTGGCTGACCAGGAGGTCAAGAGCCTGCTCACCTGCATGGTCTACCACTACTACAATGGGCACTTGAGAAAGCCACCCAGGGGCTAAAGATTCTGGATAAGGCCTGGGAACATGTGGAATCTGCCACACTCCCTAGCTATGCAAAGAAGCTTATAAAGAAAAGAGATTTTATATAAGAAAGGATGTTGTATGGTAAATTCTGGTCCTAACATAAAATGACTGCTTGCTTAAAAAAGGTGAATTTATTCAAGAAATGTTGTACAATTTAAAGGTAATTAGGCCTCCTAAATGTTTCATAAGATGACACTATGACTCTTAACTGTACAACATGCCTGCTTTTCAGCTTGGTAAGGCCTGGGACACATGGAGATAGAGGCTGGAAAGAGACCTTATCTGCACTTTCTGCCTGGTGTGTCCTAGGCTAGGCTCCACATCTAATACACAATTTAAATTTCTACTTCTCAAGACTTTTCACCAAAAGTAAAACCTGCTAGGAGTTAACATTGTGACATGTATTTGAAACTACTGAAGAAACAGTTTTACATGCAAGGTATATGGAAAGGGTGAAAAATGTTTTTAGTGAAAGATTATAAGAAGTCATGGGAATGTGGATTTCTTCTGTTTAAAGGGTTAAAGGACTGTTTGAAGTTAGATAGAATAAAGCTGAAGGTTTAAGCAAGCTGTGGAAGATTTGTAAAAAATAATCTTGTAAAAAAAATTCTTGGCTAAAGTTAAAAGGGTATTATTCAGTTTTTCCTTAAATTGAACATTGGAATCCTAGCACTTTGGGAGGCCTAGGTGGGTGGATCACCTGAGGTCAGGAGTTCAAGACCAGCCTGGCCATCATGGTGAAACCCCATCTTAAAAANGAAGGAAATTAGGCCGGGCGCGTGGCTCACGCCTGTAATCCTAGCACTTTGGGAGGCCTAGGTGGGTGGATCACCTGAGGTCAGGAGTTCAAGACCAGCCTGGCCATCATGGTGAAACCCCATCTTAAAAAAAAAAAAAAAAAAAAAGAAAGAAAAATTTGTAAAAAAAATTCTGTTTGTGAAAGAAATTCTGTGTGTGAACATACTGGCCAAAGTTATGTATTATTCCATTTTTCTGTAAATTAAACACTGGAATAAAAGCACAACAGGTTTTCCTTAGAGTAAAAACCTGCTTATGATCTTCTCTTAACAAAAACTGTAAAAGTTTATAAAAGGTTTATGAGAATCTTACCTTATGGTCAAACTGATTAAGATTAAATACATTTGTCTATAACATTTTATTAAGAATTAGCTTTACATCAATAATGCACTAATGCAACAGCGACATCTGGCTTATTTGGTACAAAAGTCATACAGGAAGCATTGCCAAATATAAAATGGTATTTGCTGTTCTTTGGGCTGTATTTGTATAAATGTGTTATTGGTATATGTTCCAAAATTATGGGAAACTCCTATAATTTTGATATGGCTTAGTGTACATTATCAGTAATAATTACAATTGTTGCATTAAATCATTGTATGCCACAGAGGTAACCAAATTTCTTTGTCAATTGTGTTTTTTAATTGTGACTTCCCAAAAACATTTTGTCATCCACAAGAAAATTGTTGTCTTGTTTTAATCCTCTTCAAAAGGTGATTTATAATCAGCTATGGAACTTTAACAGATGTTCTTAAATGCAAATTTCTAATAACTTTGGAAACTGTAACATTAGAATCGAGAAAAAACTTTCAGGACTCATGGAGAACTGGAATGTTTATAAATATCAAGCACAATAGGAGTTAACTGCATAAACTAAAGAAGTCTGAAGTAATCTTTTTAACTTTGCTTAAAACATTGCTGATCCTTTGTTATTTTTCAGAATCAAGGAAACTTTTCTTTTATTTACAGCTTTTAATAATTGAGTAAAGTACACTCCTATGAACAAAATTTGGAGCATATTTGTTTCTCTCTACCTGATTTCTCCAGAATTTGGAAATTATTTGTGAGTATTCTTAACTTACGGCAATATAGTTATTTGCATAAGTGCATTAAGAATCTGTTTCCTTTTGCAGCAGGACAGAACTGGAGAAATTGGTTATTTTACCAAGGCTTTCACTGGATGTTATGCTTTCCTTTAAGGAATCCAACTTGACTTATAAAGCCAATAAAATCCTTCTGGAGAACTGGCCTTATACCTTGCCTAAACAATCCCTGTACAGGTTTTCTAACCTGTGGTAAGTAGTCCCAGCTACTCAGGAGGCTGAGGCATGAAAATTGCTTGAACCTGGGAGGCAGGGTTTGCAGTGAGCTGAGATCATGCCACTGCACTCTGGCCTGGCAACAAAGCAAGACTCTCGTTTCAAAAAAAAAAAGAACTTGTATTTGAAATATATAAACTATAAGGTTAACAGTGTTATTTCTGGGTGATGAGATTTTAGGTGATTTTTATTTTTTTCTTTATGCCTTCTGGTCTTTTGTTTTGTGGGAGGAATATAAAATACGAATTACTCTCATAATAAAGTAATAAAAGTATAATTTTTAGAATATTTATTTATAGTCTATAGAAATAATTTTGTACTCTCATTATAAAATCTTCAATGAGTAAATGTAATTCCCTAAACAATAATCCAATCAAAATCAATAAATCATCATTAAGTTCCTTCTAAACTATCTAATTCCTCATTTCCAAAGATGAAAAGCTTTTTTCTTAAGCATGTTCTTTCTTTATCAAACTGTTACTAGCATATTTATTTTTTACTCCTCATGATAATTCTCCAAGTTGGCCTAGCATAAAAAAATCTTTGTACACGTTTTCAACATGCAAATTAAAATACGTATTTTTTCATTTCTACATAACAGCTAAAAATGAGCATTTCAGCTCTTAGAAGTTCAATAAATCATTGGATTTGCTTTTCAATATAAGCTTCAGCAGTTCAATACAAGGCAGAATATTTGCTTTTCAAATTGTTGACCCACTGGCATACCAATGGCAGTCCAGTGGGCATGGCCAATTCTGATGCAGGTATTGAAGGGGTTCGCTGTCTGTAGAATTTAAAAATAGTAATTAAACTGGCTTATAGTTGGTCTGCTTTTTATTCTCATGATGGCAGCAATTCTAAACAATGTCAGTGATAAACCAACCAGAGCAGACTACTCCCAACCTCTAGTCAGTTGACCTATCAATGTTTCATGAAATCAGTTTTGAAAATATGGAACAGAAAGAGATGGGGTGGGGGAGAATAGAAAACAGTGCACCTCACATAGTCTGGGTATGTATTTCTTGTTTCAGAGACAGATATATAAACAGATATATACAAACACACACACACACGGGGGGGATCATAAAATGGCTTTCTTACTATTTTTAGTAGTTTAAAATGCTTCGAAGCCACTGAAGAGAGAATAATGACCTTAATGAAGTGGTCTAACATTGCATGGAAAGTGCTAGACTAGAAATCATCACCCCAGTTAAAATGGCTTTTATCCAAAACACATTCAATAACAAATGTTGGCAAGGATGTGAAGAAAAGAGAACCCTCATACACTGTTGGTGGGAATGTAAATTAGCACAACCACTATGGAAAACAGTTTGAAGCTTCCTCAAAAAACTAAAAATAGAACTATTATACAATCCAGCAATCCCACTGCTAGGTATATAACTCCAAAGAAAGGAAATCAGTGTGTCATGTTTGCTGAAGCCCTATTCACAATAGCAAAGTGTCCAACAACAAGCAAATGGGTGAAGAAAATGTGGTATGTATACACAATGCAGTGCCATTCAACCATAAAAAACGACTGAGATCTTGACATATACAACAACACAGATAGAACTGGAGGTCATTATGTTCAGTGAAATAAGCCAGATATAGGAAGACAAACTTCAGGTGTTCTCACTTATTTGTGGGAGCTAAAAATGGAAACGACTGAACTCATGGAGAAAGAGAGTAGAATGATGGTTACTAGAGTCTGGAAAGTGGGTAGGTGGTGATGGCTAATGGGCACAAAAATATAATTAGAATGAATAAGATCTAGTATTTGATGGCACAACAAGGTGACTACAGTCAACAATAACTTATTGTACATTTTAAAATAATCAAGAGAATATAACTGGACTGTTTGTTATACAAAGGATAAATGCTTGGGTGATGGATACCCCACTTACTCTTATGTGACTATTAAGCATTGTAAGCCGGCATCAATATCTCACGTACCCCATAAACATATGTACCAACTATTACAAATATATTTTTAAAAAAGAATACTAGGCTATGAATCAGAAGTTCTGAGCTTTTAATCTGGCCTTTGCCTCCAAATGTGTTTTGTGATCTTGGGGAAATCAATTTTCCTTAAAAGGACGTAAGACCTAATATATGGGAAAATACTGTTAATATAAAAGATATTTAAATAATTTTCCAGGTATATCCATATAATGTAAATGTGACACAGTAAAAATTATACCTTGGAAATAAAATAAAAATTGCTTGATATTATTTCTACTATAATTAAATTTTTTGGCAAGTCAAAATGCTTCATAATTCTACTATGCTAACTCTTACAGTATTTTAAGATGCAGTAGCAACAACTATTTTTGATACAGTTTTAAGAGGAAAATATAATTTGGAGGCTTTCAGAAGCTTTATCAATCAGTGGACTAATAACAATACCTCTATATAAGGTTTTACAAGAGAAAAGAGAACTAAATTTTGTTCAGTATCAGATGTAAGTCAGGTATGTAACATGCACTTTATTAAATCTCTTTAAAGCTTCAAAAACATAAAGTATAATTTAAAGTATAATTATGTAATCATTGGAAATCAACTATTATAGTACCAATATAAAGGGCTGACAATAATGACTTTTGCCAATACAACTTGCTTACATTATTTTTTCACGTTAACACACTGATGTGATATGCTCCAGACTTCATAGTTTCCTTTGGCCCAGACTTTAGGCAGGGCCAATGTTTCACAAACAATTTACCTCAGAAGCATGAGAAGTAAGATGTATGCAGGGTTTTGGGAAGAAATGGTGTTTTGCCAATGCAGTGATCGTATTTTATAATTATATTTTTTAAGTATTTGTAATTAGATGAAGACTAGTATACTACGTGTGATGATAAATTTTATGTGTGTCAACGTGGCTGGGCCATGGTATGCCTAGGTATCTGGTTAGTCATTATTTCTGTGTCTCTCTGTGAGGGTGTTTCCAGAAGAGAAAAGCATTTGAATCGGTGGACTGAGTTAAAGCAGATGGCCCTCAATATGTGTCGGTATCATCCAATCCAACGAGAAACAAAAAGGTTAAAATTGTTTTCTGCCTGTTCCAGTTGGGACATTGATCTCCAACCTTCAGCACTCCTGGTTCTCAGGCCTTCCGACTCACAGTAGAATTTGAACCACTGACTCCAGCTCTCAGGCCTTCAAACGATACTGCTGGCTTTCTCAGGTCTCCAGAGACAGCAGAACATGGGACTTCTCAGCCTCCATACTCATGTAAACCAATACCTTATAATAAAAGTCTCTTTTCGCTTTCTCTAAACATACACACATACTCTTAAAAAACAAAACCTCTCAAACTGCATTTTTTTCTCTACTCTCACACCACCTCGTAGTGAAGAATATGTGGGAGTTTTCCCCCCACACACCTAGCAGTGAATACCAGCTGGGTATTCTCCAATTCAGTTCCAACACTATTTACCTGGAGATAGTATTAGATCCCACAGGATGAGGGCCCAGTCCCCAGAATTCCCCCCACCCCCAACCAGTTACAAGCCTAGTCCTCCAGAACTTCTGACCAATGTGTTTCAAGTGGAGGTTCCCAAGACTCCCTCTTTGGGTGCGATGAATTTGCTGGAGTGGCTCACAGAACTCAGAGAAACACTTTCTTAACATTTGCCAGTTTAATATAAAGGATGTTGCAAAGGGTACAATGAGGAGATGTGTAGGGTGAGGTATGCGGAAAGGGATGCAAAGCTTCCATGTGCTCCCTGGGGCACCACCCTCCAGGAGCCTCCACATATTCAGCTATCCAGAAGCTCTCTGAACCCAGTCCCCCAGAGGTTTTATGAAAGCTTCATGATGTCAGTATTCTTCCCTCCAGTATGTGGGGCAGGCACCTCTTTGGGAAGGTTCCTAAAACCCATCATCAGAAAGGCTGGGGAAGACTGGAGCCTTGGGGCAGGTGAAAGGAGGGCAGGAGAATATCAGAGAAATTCTGTTTCCTGAGGCATGTTCCTGAGCCTAACACACTCAACATATAATGGAAGACTGTAACAAAGGCTATCTGAGATATGTGCCAGAACTGGAGATGAAAACCATTACATGTAAACATATTTTGTAACAGCACACACACACACACACACACACACACACACACACACACACACATTTATATGGAAAATTTATGCTTCCTATTGGCTCTGTTTCTTTGGATAACCCTAATACAATAGGCAAATTCAATTATTTACTGTAAGTACAGATATTATGAACCAGCAGTTTATGTAGGCAAAAATATTTAGAATCCATTTGTAAATAACAGATATTTCACAGCATATGAGACAGTTATTTCGCTTCTTCAAGAGACTTTCAAATGGCTACATGGAGAAAATTTTCAAATCCTAAAATAATCAAAATAGAAGTTGATATGGTTTGGTTGTGTCCCTATCCAAAACTCATCTTGACTTGTAATTCCCATAATCCCCATATGTCGTGGGAGAGACCCTGTGGGGGGTAAGTGAATCACAGGGGTGATTACCCCCATGCTGTTCTCATGATACAGTAATCTTACATGGTGATTACCCCCAGGTAAGTTCTCATGAGATCTGATGGTTTTGTATGGGGCCTTTCCCCCTTTGCTTGGCACTTCTCCTTCCTGCCGCCATGTGAAAGGCATGTTTCCTTCCCCTTCCATATGATTCTGTTTCCTGAGGCCTCCTCAGCCCTGCAGAACTGTGAGTCAATTAAACCTCTTTTCTTTATAAATTATGCAGTCTTGGGTATTCCTTCATAGCAGTGTGAAAATGGACTAATATACAGAAATAATAGCTAAAATCAACTATTTATAATGACATGTAAAACAGGCTTGAAATTATTTCAATATTTTAATTTTTCTATTGCCCACTATTTTCAGGTATCAATAAGTAGACAGTTTCTTGACAGAACATTTTAAGAATTAGCTTTAATATTGCGATAGCATCTACCAACTACTTAGGAAATCAACACTGTTTAGAAAATATCTCACAAAGGAAGATGCCAGAACAGCCAATTTACAAATGTACAGTATTCAACATCACTAATCATCAGGGAAATGCATATTAAAACCATACAGAGATGCTACTATACACCTACCAGGATGACTAAAATTAAAATTTCTGACACCATCAAATGTTGGTCAGAATGTGGAGCAACCAGAACTCATATACATTGTTATTAAGGATGTGAATTGGTATGATCACTCTGGGAAAAGGCCTGGCATATACTACTCAGAAATACTACTCATCAACAAAGAAGAACAGGTTTCTAATACAAGCAGCAACATGGATGGACCTCAAATGTTATATTTTATGAAAGAAGCCTTAAATAAACAAATACAGACAACATGGTTACTTTAATATGAAGGACAGGCAAAACTAATTTATAGTGAGGGGGGGGAAAAAAAACAAAAGAACAGACCCTCTGGGGTAGTAAACAGAGGATTTACTAAGAGGCATATGGGAACTTTCTGCAGTGATGGTAATATTCTATATTTTAATATGGGTTTTGGTTGGTTGCATAGGAACACATATTTGTTGGAACATATAAACAGCACACCTAAGATTTGTGCATTACACTGTATATACATTTTACCTCAAAAGAGAAAAAAACTGCAAAGAAAATATTAAATCTTAGCTAATGATATGAATGCTTAAGGATCTGGGTATGTCTGCAACTTACTGAGAAATGTAACAAAAAGTTTAGAATGATGAATATAGTGATAGATATTTGATACAGCATTACAGCAAAATGTAATGAAGACTGAAGGTGGTAGGTACTTGCTGTAAAATTCCTTCAGCTTTTTATTATGAAAAATGCCTAACATAAAAAATGTTGAAAACAATTAGAAAAGATTTTTCCTTAGGAAAAAATATTCTTTATCACCTCTGCTTTCTTATTAGGAAATTACTATGATTAAGATTTTTTAAAAAGGAAAAAAACACTGCATTCTGAAAAATGGTTTTAAAAATCTATGTAAGATGTGATTAGAAAAGGATGGCAGAGATCAGGATGTTGCAAAATGATTTGGTTTTGAAAATGGCACAGAACAACCAATCGATCCATTTCTCAGGATTTCAAAGTTCACAAGTCAAACTCAGGCCATGTAAATTCTGCTTTGAAACTGCAGAACAACTTAGGCCCGTGATCATTACTGAATTAGATCCTTCACAAGTTTCAGGGACTGGGAAGGGTGTGTGTGCTGGGCAAGAAATCAAGGCAGGAGGGGATGAAGAAGGATGGTAAATTGGTACAAACACACAAAGTTTTCGTGTTTGATGACAATGACAGGGTGCCTATAGTTAACAATAGCATACTGTATATTTCAAAATAACTAGAAGATTTGAAACGTTCCCAACACAAGGAAATAATCAATGTTGAGATGATAGAAATTCTAAATATCCTGATTTTTATCATTAAATACTGAATGCATGTATCAAAATCTCACATGTATCCCACAAATATATACAAGTGTTATGTAGTAATTTAAAAATGTATTTCCTAAATATTTTTTAAATGTTTAGGTATATTATCATTTCTAATTCATGTGATGTCAAGAATTCAAGGAATAAATTTATCTGTTAAAATTTTGTATCATTTTTTTTTCCTTCTACTTTCTGCACAAGAATCACTGAAATCACCTGGAAGAGTAAGTCTCAGAGACATAGTTGACAGGTAATATTATAGCTTTTATCATCCTGGGCTAGAAATGTCTAATTACTTCTCTGTATCACCTATGGTATCCTTGAGGATGAGAATCTGCCTTCCGCCTATTTGCAGCAAATACTGAACAGTGTTTGAAAAACATCTTTGCTGTTACTTATAACATGGTCGCTGAATCCCTGAATTTTTTTTTTTTTTTTTTTTTTTTTTTTTTTTTTTTTTTTTTTTTTTTTTTTTTTTTTTTTTTTTGAGATGAAGTCTCATCTCTTCTGTTGCCAGGCTAGAGTGCAGTGGCACGATCTTGGCTCACCGCAACCTCTGCCTCCCAGGTTCAAGCAATTCCTGCCTCAGCCTCCCAAATAGCTGGGACTACAGGCGCATGCCACCACGCCCAGCTAATTTCTGTATTTTTAGTAGAGAAAGTGTTTTACCATGTTGGCCAGGATGGTCTCCATCTCTTGACCTCGTGATCTGCCCGCCTCGGCCTCCTAAAGTGCTGGGATTACAGGCATGAGCCACCTTGCCCGGCCAAAACCCTGTATTTGTAATCATCAACAACAAAAGAATCTAAACAAGGAATGGAGGGTCTGGGTGTGGCAACTACTCCTGCCCTGCTCTGCTTCCATCTGCGTAGTTCCATGTTTACCTTATTTTAAATATCTCACTTCCAATTATGATTTTGCTTCAGTTCTCTGGCCAAAAAAAAAAAAAAAAAAGTTCTAAAACCAAACACATGATTTCAACCTAAGGGATTTCTCTGGCTAAAAACGACCAAAGAAATCTTGGTTATCATTACAATAGGGACTGGGGAAAAGTAGAATAATTTATATTTATTTAGCTTTTTGTCAGTTATTCTCAGAATTTAAATGCATTCCATGCATTTAACTTTCAGATAAATCGAGGCTAATTGTGCTGCCCTGATATAACATGCTCCTGTTGGGACCTGATGGGGTAAGACCCCATTCCTGTGTGTAAACTGGGTTTATTTGAAAGTGCCATCAATACACCCTTAACAATAGGGGGTAGAAATAGTTAGGGGGGAAGAAATACAAAATGAAGAAACCTGTTCTAGATAATCTTTCATTAGGACATTATCTTTCCACTGCCCACTTTGGAGCTCTTGAGTTTGATTTTTAGTAAGAAAGGGGGCATTTAAAAAATTCATAAGGCTGGGCGCAGTGGCTCACGCCTGTGGTCCCGGCGCTTTGGAAGGCCGAGGCGGGTGGATCATGACGTCAAGAGATCGAGACCATCCTCATCAACATGGTGAAACCCTGTCTCTACTAAAAATACAAAAAATCAGGTGGGCATGGTGGCGCATGCCTGTAATCCCAGCTACTCAGGAGGCTGAGGCAGGAGAATTGCCTGAAC
>NW_016107518.1:1792376-1805947 GCF_001604975.1 Cebus imitator
CTCTACTTTTCCTGCTCTTCCTAATTCTATCATCTCTTTAACGAAGAAAGAGGAGGCTAACAAAATTGAAGAAGAGAATGGGAATTAACCAATAAAGTTTAAGAGATTCAGTATATTTAATGCAAGAAGCTTACTGACAATATAATTTAAATGGTTAAGATTCTTCCTGCCATGGGTCTCTTGATCAAAGCTGGTAGATTTGATGATATCCCTTTAAAGCAGAGGAAATATGGTTCAATAAAAGTAAGGTAGTAAATACTACATGAAAGACATTTGCCGGGCACAGTGTAATCTCATGCCTGTAATACCAGCACTTTAGGAGGCCCAGGTGGGTGGATCACTTGAGGTCAGGAGTTTGAGACCAGCCTGACCAACATGGTGAAACCTATCTCTACTAAAAATACAAAAATTAGCCGGGCATGAAGATGGCAGCCTGTAATCCCACCTATTTGGGAGGTTGAGGCAGGAGAATCACTTGAACCCAGGAAGTGGATGTTGCAATGAGCCGAGATCACACCACTGCACTCTAGCCTGGGTGACAGAGTGAGACTCTGTCTCAAAAAAATAAAAAAAATTCCATCAATAAAGCTGAATATATCCAAGAAAAGAAAAGAATATATATCCAAGAAAAGACTGAGAGTCAGCTAATTATTAAGGAATGCTTGAAATTCTGACATTAAGACAGAAGTAGAATAATGCCAACAATAATAGCCAAATCTTTTCACTTATTTCTGGGTTGGAAAGGATATAACTTTGTCCTTATATTGCCAATTGTTATGCTCTTTAAATAAACAATGAAGAAGATTTACTAACATTTTGTCATGCTGTCCTAGATAGGCAGGAGCCCAGCAAACGTAGACTTAGGTAAGAGAGCCTAGGAAGCTAGACTGGGCATAAGGAATGGGGTGTGACTTGCTTGGCTCAAAGACCACAAAACATGGTGCCATCTGATGGATGGCTGGTGGCATGGAAGAAAAGCAAACAGAAAGTTATCTGAGATGTCAATCTGAATAATCTAAGGAGGAAACAATCCTTCAGAAGGCAAAAAAGGAATCAAAGACAGCAGAATCAAGTGAAGAAGGCTTAGATAGCAAGGAAAGATTCTTTGGGCCCAGGGGACATTAGCTGAGGTACATTTACTGAATGCCTATAATGCACCAGGCACCGTGTTAAGGATCTTCCTCACAACACCACCATAAAGAAGGGCTCTTATCCCTATTTTACAAATAGGAAGAATGAGGTTCAAATAAATTGGTTAATTTGCCAAGATCACATTGCCAGAGGCTGGGAAACAGGGCTATGCTTCCAAAAAACATACGTCTTTCCATGATACCATATTCCTTCTATGAAGCACAACGTTAATCTATTAGTGGCACCACAAATCCATTTTCGCACCATGAATTCTGCTTATTTGTCCCACAAAAAGCTTCCTCATTGGGGTCACTTCAGTGTCAAAAATCACAATACAGCTGAGTTTTTCTTAGGTTGTATTTTGCCTAATGCACAAACAGCAAACAGGCAGAATCTTCAGGCCTGTGAATGGCTCTTCTATTCTGTTAACATTTTCAGGGTCAGAAATCATGCATCTGTATTCCACATAAATCTGGGTTCTAACTTTATACCATTATTTCATTTTATTTCACATGGATATTTCTGGTCTTTTCTAGAATATCTGAAAGTTCTTTTCTGAAGGTGGTTAGTTACCATGGAAATGAGGCTATTGTGGTTCAGAATAAATTTACATAACTATTAGAAAATTACTTCAAGCTTGTAAAATGTGGAATTTATCTCAAAGCTAACATGACCACTGATGCAATAAAAATCTAAGAAGAACTGCAAACCAATCCAAAATGATTCAGGACCCAATAAAGGATTATAAAGCAATTGCAAAGAATTTTCTAACATACAGTAATACCTTAAAAAATGTGAAGTTTAAAAGTAAAATTCTGAAATATTCTGAATACAAATAGCAAACTATAAAAGAATGGATTATAACCTACTGTCTGACATCTTATCCAGAAGTACAGAGACTAAGTTCCTAAGTACTCAGTTGTTTTCAAATACACAGTATCAGACACCACTACATTAGGGGCTAAGGATCTGAAGGTTTTCAAATACGTACTATCAGACATTACTACATTAGGTGCTAAGGATCTGAAGGTTGACAAGATCCAGTCCTGTCCTCAAAGAACTCAGTCTAGTAGGGTAGAAACTGGATACACAAACTGGGGGGAAACGTAAATGGGATAGGTAAAACAAGACAGATAATGTACAAAATATATGCGCACAATTAATGCACAGCTAATCAAAGGAGGTAGGCAGAAGAAGAGTACAAGGGATAGGAATAGGTAAGAATCAAAGTTTTAGAGGTTTCTGAGGGAAGCCAGGCAAAGGGGTGGAAGGAGGAACACTCTAGGTGGAAGTAACAGTACAAGCAAAAAAACTGCATGCTGTTTTTAAATAGCTAGTGGTTGCCCTTGAAATTAAATGACCTTGAGAAGCACACTCCAATTCTCTCTTTACTTGGAGCTTAGAAGAAAAATGACCCTTCAAGATAAGTAAACATCTAGTATTCTGAAAATTATAGGGAGAAGGCCTCAAGAGGAAGGTATACAAGACTTCTTCCTAATTGGAGTGAGGCTAATTTCTGTAAGTCAAAGGATCTGATCCAATTTACAGTATAACTTTGTGGCACAAATCATACTTCTTACATGTTGCTTTGGGATCTTACTTTTCTTCATTTAATATACCCAAAGTATCTTATCTTGCCATTTAATAGACTTCTAAAACACGATTTTTGTAGGAAGCATTGTACTCTGATACATAGACCATTTTATTTAACCAATTGCCTATTTTTGGCCATTTAAGTGGTTTATAATTTTTCCCATTAAATATACATCATTGCATGGATATTTCCATGCATAAATCTTTGCACACATCCTTGATTATTTCATCAAAACAAATTATTAGACATGGAACTGTTGGTCAATGAATGTGAGTTTAAAGCTTTTGATAAGATTATTAAACTGCCCTCCAGGAAGGTTACATCAATTTTCACCACTACCAGTAGTGTATGAGAATCCCCATATTACTATAATTTTGCCAAGCATGGGTTAGTATTTTTAAATTCAATCAGCAGGCAAAAATAGGCTACTTTAATCAGTATTTCTTATACAATTAGTGGAGTTGAACTCTTTTCAAGTCAGCTGGCCATTTTCATCTCATTTCTGTAAGCAAAGAATGATTTCCACCCTCTCCTCTTTTAAACAGATATTCATCTTGTTCTTATTAATTTGTAAGTACCATTTATATCATTGCAATCATTTCTCGAAGTTTTTAATGAAATAATTTTAATCACTTTTGCCACTCTGTGAAAAGTGGGTTTCAGGAGAGGCCAGGTTAGAACTAGAGAAATCAGTTAGGATACTACTGCAGTATATACGTTAAGAGATGACTTGGACTTGAATCAGGGGAGTGAACGCAAGGAGAAAGATAACCTAATGAACTAAATGTGGAAAGAAATTTAAAAATTAAAATAAGAAAAAATAATTTGCATGTTTCTAGCACAGATAAAAAGGTAGGCAGTGACACTACCAAGATACAGAAAATCAAAGAAAAAGATTTTGAGAGAAGAATGTTAAATTCAATTTTGGATTTGTGATTTCTGAGGAAATGCCTAAAGCTTGACAAGGGGTCTGGTCTGGGAATCTGGGCATTACTGTATGCAAATCATACGTGAAACCAGAAGTGGGTACTGTGAAGAGTAGCAGGCTGACAAGAGAACTCTGTGGAACACTAATACTTTAATCAACAAGTGTAGAAAAGATTCCCATGGAGGCAAAACAAAAAGAATGGGCACGGAAATAAAAGGAGAAACAGCATAACGCAGTGGTATTAAGTCAAAGTAGTGGAGCATCTCATGGAGGTGGGATTAAAGATGTCAATGCACTTAGTCTTGAATCATGACAGTAATAAATGTGTAAGAGTTTTTAAAGCAGAGATGACAGACACATGGAAGAAAGCTCACCTTTAATGGCTTCAGTTTCTTTTTTTTAAGTATTATGTTGGCTTATGGAAAGTATCAGAAGGTCAAAAATGGGAATGAATGAAACTGATAAATTGTCTGTAAACACGTATGCATGTGGAGATAGCAATTATGACTTCTATTATATAAGAACAGGTAATGGTTCATCTTCCTCCAGAATAATCTTTCAGAAGATTTTTCTTTTAATCCTGTTTCTTTCACATTAGAAATCTATGAAATACAATATGCAAAGGATAACATGAATAGTAAAGTAATCACAAATATCAAATCATTCTAGTGCCACATTTAACAATTTCAATTTAAAGTTTCATCCATTCATTTCATTCATTAATACTCTACTATGATTTTTTTAAATGAGTAAGACCAGTTCCTGTTGATAAGAACTCCAGCCTAGTAGGAGTGGAAGAGGACATATAAACAAATCAGTTAGAAATTTTAAGAGACCAATTATGAAGGGATGGTTAAGAAAAGTGTCACAGAGGGGTCAAGTAAACTAATCTTGAAGGTCTATCAGAAAATAGTAGTTGGAAGTAAGGGGACACAGGGGAACATTGCTATCAAACAATATAGTACGTTCAGAAAACTAATTTGGTAAAGAGGACTCCATCTCCATTCCAGATTTAAGTGGAAAGTGCTAAGAGTTTAATCCTAGCACAGGGCGGAGCATGCAGGGGTGCCCATATGAGCAGACAATGTATTGCAGGGATGAGGCAGAGATGAGGAACCACTGACAGGTCCCTCTCACGCCACACTGCCTGCCCACCCAGCATCCGCCAATGCCCTGGGAGTGAAGGTGGAGATCATCTCCCCAGGAGTTGGGTACCTTCCAGAAACCAGGATGCTTTAAGATGCAAAGAAATGTGATTCCTCCTGGGACAGAAACGAGCCCTTTAAGTTTGTGCTAGGCAAGCAGAAGGTGACCTGGGGGTGCGAGGTAGAGGTTGCCCAGATGAATGTGGGCAAGAGAGCCAAACTGACTATGTCTAGACTATGCCTTCAGTGCCACTGGGCACTGGGGCATCATCCTACCACATGCCACTCTTGTCTTCAACGTGGAGCTTCTAAGACTGGGATGGCAAGAATGGCCTCCTCCCTTAGTTCTCTGTTCTTAGATTGCCATGGAGGGATCTGGTGCCTCCAGCCACATGCAAATGAATCTATATGGAGCTTGTCCATATGTACATCCACTATAACCTGTATTACACCTACCCTGACTGAATGCATTCTGCCACTCAGCTTTGCTTCTGACACCTCCATTTCCTCTTCCCCTTTCTTCTCATTTTACCTAAACTATATGCCATAAGCCTCAAGTTTATTTTGTTTATTTTTCTTTATTTCGTTTTCATTTTGGAGTGAAGATTCAGTTTCAGCCTTTTGAATCTAGTTTCCAAGTAAGTCTATGGTCAAGTATTAACAGACCAAGTGATCGGTTAACTTTAGAAGAGGATTAAGTGTTGTGGGGGGATTATAAGAATCTTTAATTTTTTTGAATGTAATTTTTATCTATTATATACTAAACATTCTTGCTGCTGCACTGCAAAGTCATAGCAGATCTGAGGCATTCTTGAGGGCTGAATTATTCTCCAAGTTGAAAGATGTCCTTGGGTTAAATTAAAGGCCCTGCCAAAAACTGAGGTGGGGATGGGGAGCCTTTGACTCCACCAGTCCCATTGTACCCTCCCTTGAAACCTTCTGCCTTTTGAAAGCAGATCATTTTCACTGTGATGTTGGATGCTACAGGCAATCTGTCCCTGGGCCCGCAGGGACCTCTGAAGTCTTCTTAGTGGCCTGATTTATTTCCCCGCCCCATCCTGTGGCTTTTCTAATGGACTTCAGAAATTTTGTAATCTCATAACTTTCTAAGTTCCACCACTTCCTTAATTTTAAGAAATTTAATTGAAAGTATAAATTGAAGGTGTTGTTTGTAGACTTAACCACCCAATGAAAGCCCAGCCATCGTGACAAATCCTCGAATGTTAAGCAAATGATGCTGGTCATTGCAGCTTCACCATCTCCCATTTCTACCATTGACCCCCTCTGCTGATCTCAAAGTTTCCTGGCTTTTCATCCCTCAGCTCCTTGTCACCCCTTTGATGTCCTGTGTAGTGAACTGGTGATAGAAATTGTTGCTGCCCCTCTCCCCGCAACACCACGTATGAGTTTCCAGTTTTATTATTACAATATAAGTACTTTATGCTGTCTCTTCCATAAAAAAAAAAAAACATTTAATTCTTATAACAACTCATTCAATTGATAAAAGAAACAAAGACACAGGTAAATTAATTAACTTGGCCAAATTCACAAAGCTAAGTGACAGAGCTGAGACTGGAATCCAGGTGCACTGGGGCAAGATCATTCTCAGTCATTCCTCTGTTGTGCCTCTCCAGTTAACTCTGTAAAAGCCGGCTATGAAGGGTCTGGATGTACTTTGTATGTACTCCACAAGGAATATGCTTTTTACCCTGAAGCCAAGGTAACTGAGATTCTAATGAATGGCAGCATAATGTTGATCATGAAGTAAAGGGAAGTGAAATCACAAAGACTGAGAAAAATGGGGAGATCGATGTCTTAATGTGGCCAGAGATAAGAGCAGAGCAGAAGAGTCAAAGAAGTCGAGTGGCATAGGCTATGGCTTAAAGAAAGACAGCTAGGTTTAAAACTTAAGTGGCAGATTAGTTATAGATATTTACAATGTCAATGGGGTAGCCAATTTAGAATTTATCAATTTGTTCCACAAAAACACAAATGGAAAAATTTCTTTATGGTGGCAGGGGAGAGGAGATGTGTATCCAGACTACTGTAACTGTTTTAAGAGAAAAAGGAAAAGTTTCTGTTTTTAAAAAAATCTCATGATCCATTTTTAGTGTTATCAACAATCTGAGATGACAGGAAATACAGGATGGGCTAATTCACGTCACTGCATGTGTAGAAACCCCAGGAGTTTACGATGAGACAATAAATCTGAAACATTTAACAGATGAAAAATGAACTTATAACCTTTTCTACATTAACACTCACTATGGCATTTCCTAAAGCTATAACTTCTTAAAAAAATAACAAGTCAGACAAGTATGATTGTATTTACATATACATATATCTCCAACTATTTCACAAAATCTACTTTCACTACCTGAAAAAAAAAATGCTTTCAGTTATGGGACAGGGCTCAAAACAAAATTTTCCAAATATGTTTTTGCACACTATGAGTTCTAATCTGTAAACAGTAAAAAAAAGAGATGATCTCACGTGGCACACATGAATGATACAGCTTGAACTGTAACTGCCATACAGATTAAGAAATGAACACACCAGAAGCCAGGCTGGGCAACACTCCGTCACTACTCTGCCCTTCTCCAAAAGTGAACACTATCCTGACTTCTAAAACCACAGATTAAGTTTTGTCTGTTTTTAAACTTTACACAAATGAAATTATATATAATAATATAATGATACACATAGTAGGTATTCTTTTGTGTCTGGCTTCTTTCTTTAAGGGTGTTTGTGGTACTTATCCACGTTGTTGAATGTAGCAGTGATGTGTCACTTTTTGTCGCTGGTACTTTGCCACTGTATGACTGGAACACTACTCTACATTTGTATTTTGATGGGCATTTTAATTATTCCCAGTAAGAATACTATTGTGCATGGTTTTGGGGGCATATAATTATACATTTCTGGTAAGTATACTCCTACGAATACAACTACTCTATCATAGGTTATTTCTGTATACAGTTTTTATGTTTTTATTTTTTAGAGATGGTCTTGCTTTGTCACCCAGACTGGAATGCAGGTGGTACGATCATAGTTCACCATAACTGCAAATTCCTCAGCTCAAGCAATCCTCCTGCTTCAGTCTCCTGAGTAGCTAGAACTACCTGTAATGCCATAGCTTACTACAGTACCTGTAAGCTATGGCATTACAGGTACATGCCACCGTGCCTACCTAATTTTCTCATTTTTTGTAGAAATGAGGTCTCACTATACTGCCCAGGCTTGTCTTCAAATCCTGGCCTCAAGTGATCCTCCTGCCTCAGCCTCTCAAAGTACAGAGATTACGGGCATGAGCCACTGTGCCTAGCCAGTGTACAATTTTTAATAGATTCTGCCAAACAGAATTTTAAAGCGATTGTGTCAGTTACACTCCTGTCAACAGTACATTACAGTCCTCAGTGTTTTTCATCCTAACCAATGCCTGGTATTTGTTGAGCTTTTCAATTTTAGCCACTCTAGGGGAATATAGTGATATCTCATTGTGGTTTTTATTTGCATTTCTCTGAAGGTTAATGATGACAACCATTTTTTTCAAATATTAATAGCTAGCTGGACATCTTCTTCCAGGTCATCGTTCAAGTCTTTTGCCTATTTTCTATTGGTTTCTCTGTCTTTTTTTATCTTACTGATCTGTAGGAGTTCTCCGTAGAATCTACATCAAGGATTGGCAAACTTTTTCTGTAAAGAGGCAGATAGTAAATATTTTAGATTTTGTGAGCCATATGGTCCCTGTCACAACTACTCAACTCCTGTGTAGTGGCATGAAAGCAGCCATAGGCAACACATAAATGAATGAGTGTGGCAGTATGCCAGCAAGACTGCATGAACAATAAATTTTAAAATCTCATAAAATTTTCATGTATCACAAAGTATTATTCTTCTGATATTTTTCAACTATTTAAAAATGTATAAACTATTTTTAGCTTACAAGCTGTAGAAAAACAAGCAGTCAGGAAGATTTAGCCCACAAGCTATATTCTGCCAACTCCGGGCCTAGATAAAGATCTCTGTCAAGTTATGTATGTCTTCCTAGGGATTTATCAATATTGTTATGCATTACAAAGAACCAACTTTTGGCTTTGCTGACATTCTCTGTTTTTAATGTTTGTTTTTTTATTTCATTAAGTTTTGCTCTCGTCATCATTTCCTTCTTCTGTTTTCTTTGGTTTGCAAATATTTTCTCCCATTCCATAGGTTGTCTCTTCACTGTTGATTGTTTCCATTACTGGCAGAAGCTTCTCAGTTCAATGCAATCCGATTTATCTATTTTTGCTTTTGTTGCCTGTGTTTTCTGGGGTCACATCCAAAAAACCTTTGCCAAGATCAACGTCAATAAGCTTTTCCCCGTTTTCTTTTAGTGGTTTTACAGTTCAGGTCTTATGTTTAAGTGTTTAATCCATTCTGAGTTGATTTTGTAAATGGTGTATATGTGATTTACGTATATGAGATGATTTCATTCTCCCACATGCGGCTATTCAGTTTTCCCAACACCATCTACTCAAGAAACTATGCTTTCCCCATTGTACATTCTTAGCATCAAGAGAACCAGGAAGAATCTGCACTGCTCTTTTTTTCTTTTTAAAAAAATTCTCTCCAAGTGTGACAACAAATGCACAGCTTTTTCTAAGCCTCAGAAGTCACATATGACTTCTGCCATACTCTATTGATCCAAATAGCTCCAAGCCTGCCCAGATTCAAGAGCAAGGGACATAAACCCTACCACTCCTTTAGAAGGATAAATCAAAGAATCTAAGAGCTGTTTTAAAACTCCCCCTTTGTTTTAAAAGGCTCCTGCAGTATTTCCCAGATATATCTTTTATTGAGTATTTATTCCAAAAGTGTTTTCGATGTATATTTGTGTAACAAACCTTCGGAGGTCTTATGTGATAATTTTTATTATGCCTCAGAGTTTGGATGCATATAAATTGTGTGTATTCAATGTCCTTTTGTGATATTGTGCTGGCCTGGAGCCAGAACCTGAGCAACGCTATTTTTATAAAACGCAAAACTTTTTAAATAAGTTGCAATGGCTGCCCCATTCTCCTCACAATAACTACTGTTCTTGGCCTCTGTAAATAGAACTGCTAGTTTGTTCTGCAAAACTATGTAAAGCTGCTTACCTTTTCTTATCAGTAACTGCTAAAATCTGTGACTTCTATCACCACCCAGACAATGTGTAAACAAATGTATATCTTGACTTCTGTAAACCACTGAAGTAACAAACAGAATGACAAAAGTCCCCTAGACCTTGGAATGTCCGGAGACCCCCGCCCTTGTCTCCACCCAGGAGGTGAATCACAGAATCCCCTAGCCCTTGGAATGTCTGAAACCTTTTCATCCCCATCCCCGCTCTTCACCCCCACTCCCAAGGTGGTTTTTCGGGTATAAAAAGTCGTGGCACCCTCCTTTTGAGACCACAGGTTGGAGAGACGTGAGTCCTCTGTGGTCGCCGGCATAATAAATGACCCTGCAATCTGGCATACTTTTGTCTTGGTGATAACTTTCTACTCTCGGTCCAATACAACACTTTAACACTTTAAAAAGATTACTCTATTGTCCTCTTAATACCAGATTTCTCAAATCAACACTTAGGTACAATACAATTCTTTTCCTTTCGTAGGTAATCTGCTCTTTGTCATTGGAAGCTTTCAGAATTTTTTTGTCTTTGATATATGTACTGTATATATAATTATATATTATTGTATGTTACTGTAAATGGGTCTCAAGGTGGGTTTTTACTTCTTTCACCTATTTAACAGTCTATAAGTCCTTTTACTCTAAGGTGTTCTACAAGTCTAACTCTGAAAATTTTATCTTATTTCTTCAAATATTTGCCCTTTCCTTTTTCCCTTCTAAGACACCTATAATCTAGATAGAAGTCCTTCTACATATACCTATCATACATCCTACCTCTTAGATTTTACTCCATGGGTTATCTTTATCAATCAATGCTGCATTATCAGAGAATTCCTCAATGTAATCTTCCAATTCATGAATTTGTTCATCAATCGTATACCTTTCTCTGGCCAGGCACAGTGGCTCATGCCTGTAATCCCAGCACTTTGGGAGGCCAAGTTGGGTGATCACCTGAGCCCAGGGGTTCCAGACCAGCCTGGACAACATGGTGAAACTCCATTGCTACAAAAAAATACAAAAGCTAACTGGACATGGTGGCATGTGCCTATAGTCTCAGATACTTGTGGGGCTCAGGCAGGATGATCACTTGAACCCAGGAGGTCGAGGCTGCAGTGAACAGAGACTGTGCCACTGCACTCTAGCCTGGGTGACAGAGGGAGACCCTGTCAGAAACAAGAAAACAAAATTTTAAAAAATGGGATACCTTTCTCTATCAACCAGATTGCTTTATTCTTTATTTTTAGTATATTTTTCAATTCTTAATATTTTTATTTGGTTCTATGTTTATATTTTCTTGTTCTTGCATCATATTGCAAATATCTTCCTTATCTCCTTAAATGTATTTGTTTATTTTTCATTCTTGGTCTGTCTTTTCTAATAATTATCTATGAGATAGCATACATTATTCATTTGGTTGCCAGTCTGAGAGCAGTGGTACTATTCAAGTGTTCAGCTTGGCTATAAACTCATGTTTGTCAGGGGTACCAGCCACTCTGGTAATATATACGGTGAAAGCACTAAAGGCCAGGGCTTAATTGTATCCAAATGGTGAACTTAAGAAAAGAGGAGGATGAGGCCCAGAGCAAAGAGCCCCAGGGACCTCACAATCACTATGATTCACTCCTATTTGTTGGGCATTCCTCAGGCAACAGTCCGGGTCACAGTTTCACATTAAACTCTTAGGGAGAAACAGCACTGAGAACAGTCTTTCTAGGTTAAAAACTACCAATCTGGGAGTTTCAAGAAGGTGGGAAGAAGAAGTAGGAAAGTGACCACTGGTCACTTTAGTCATCTCTAGCCAGCACCTGAGGGTACTTTTCCATATGGAGGAATGGCCCAGGGATGGGGATAAAGACAAGACTATATATACATGCCATCTTTACTTTCTGACTTCTGAATCGGAGAACCTACAAGGGGAAAAGGGAAGACTACGAAGAAAAAGGAAGAACTACCCTTGCAGTGATTACTAGAAGTATGAACAGAGGAAAATAAACACCAAATCATCAAACCAAGTTATATGGAGAGGCACAGTGTATTCCTTCCTGGGTGATCTGTTCACCCAGAAGAAAGGGACACCAGTGCAGAGGAGAAACGTAGTTCAGGGTCACAGAACAGAGACATCTTCATGAGAAAACATCCTGAGAGACGAAAAGTGAACTGAATCTTCCAGATGCCCCAGATCATACCCTTCCCGTCACTACTACTACTACTGCCACTAAAAACAACAACAACAATAACTAACATTGAGATTTTAGAATATTCTAGTCACTATTCCAGGAGTTTTATAAGTATGAGCTCTTTTAACCCTCAAACAATCCCAATAAGGTAAATACTCTTATTATTTCCTATTATTTCCATTTTACAGGCAAGGAAAATGAGGTTCAGAGAAATTAAATAAGTTTCCTATAGTCATATATCTAGGAAATGTAAGATTTAGAATTTAAACCCAAGCAGTCTCTTCTAAGACTTATGTTTTTAATCGTTTTTGCTGTATTGCCTCTCCTATGTTAATATTTTTTTAAACATTAGCAGACCCAGAAAGTACATATGACTTTTAAATTATATGGTAAATATTTACATACCTTGTACTGTAAGCTCTGCTTGAGCTTCAATTGTCTCATTTCCATTATCAGCTATACAAAAATAAGTCCCAGCATCATCCTCAGTGACATCACTGATCTCCAGGCTACCACCTGACAGCAATACCAATCTTTCAGAGCTGTGTTTAAAAAAAAAATACATTTCAGTACTAGGATACCTGAGAAACTCTCCACATAAAATAGAGAAAACAATTAAACCACATTTATTATTTATATAGCTATAGAAGAGCCAAGACTAACATAAAATTACCAGAATTTAATTTAGTCCAATTTGCTTTACTCATATTTTACATGCATAAATATCACAAATACAAATCTAATGTTACAATGAACTATCCCTGACACTTCTAATTATTCCCAAAGGGATATCACTCTTGGAACCAATTTCACTTCCTTCAGCCCATCCCTGTATCCCTATTCTGGCCAGTTTTTTTTCCAAATTATGTAATTTTGAAGTCTGGAATCAATCTGAGAGTTAGTTACACCACCACAGCTATGCCACACTGAGATTAATAACAGAAAGAAAACATGAAGAGGTCAAAATGTTAGATTCAAAACAGTAAGTTATGGGGTCACAGTGCCTAGTGAAAGTTTCCCTGTGGTAGCTTATTTAGGAGAGGGAGGAAAAGAGGAAGGGAGAGAGAAGAATGGTTGCCAGCCAGAGAGCAGCTCCCTGGGTGTGGTAGCTGCGCACAAATCAGTCACCATCATGCAATTATCAACCAGGATGTTGATGAATACTGAGCAACTCTACAGAGGCTTATTTAAGCCGATTTAAAGAGAAACTAAAATAATCCTATAACATTGAAGAACAATCAATGTGCTGACAGTTCTCGAGTAATCCCAGTAAGGCCCCCAAAGTACTGGGATTACATCCAGGCATGGTGGCACATGCCTGTAATCCCAGCTACTCAGAGGCTGAGGTAGGAGAATCAATTGAACCTGGGAGGCGGAGGCTGCAGTGAGTCAAGATCATGCCATTGCACTCCAGCCTGGGCAACAGGGCAAGATCCGTCTCA
>NW_016107518.1:1806000-1835469 GCF_001604975.1 Cebus imitator
AGAAGAAATGACTAGATAGTCGCAGCCACATTTATAATTCTAAGTAAATAAAGTGTTAGTCGGGCTTAAATTTCAGTACATTGTAAATCTAAGTAATCAGCATTCCTGAATCTGATAAACATGAGATTAAGTTTCTGGACATAGAAAGCTGAAAGCCAGAATCAGATTTGGTGACTTCTCTAAGAAATACAACGCTGCAAGGTCATGACTAACCTTTGTCAAGCAACCTTCCTATCAGAAATGTTTTAATTATACCCTTAAACCCCAGTTTTATCTGATGAAGCAGAGAAGCAAGATATTATACATGGAATAGAGCAATAATGACTGGAATAAAAATAAATGGAGAGAGAAGACAGGGCTTTGGTGCCTCACAAAACAAGAAAAATTTACAAAAATTAAAATCCTACATTTTACACCTGGATAAAACTACTACTAAGTTTCAGAAACAAAAAATTTAATGTTCATCAAGTGAGAAATCAGCAATGTATACATATGATACCCAGCTGAGATGAACATTTGAAACACTAGTTACTTTTGAAAGTGAGATTTAATCTATATCTCATAGGCCAGGCGCGGTGGCTCACACCTGTAATCCCAGCACTTTGGGAGGCTGAAGCAAATGGATCACAAGGTCAAGAGATTGAAATCCTCCTGGCCAACATAGTGAAACTCCCCTCTGTTTAAAAATACAAAAATTAGCGGGGTGTGATGGTGCGCACCTGTAGTCCCAGCTACTCGGGAGGCTGAGGCAGGAGAATTGCTTGAACCCGGGAGGCAGAGGTTGCAGTGAGCCGAGATCGCGCCACTGCACTCTAGCCTGGTGCCTGGCGAAACAGCAAGACTCCTGTCTCAAAAAAAAAATTATATCTAATAATTATACTAAAAAATATTGCTAATACTTGGTATGCCTGATAGTTGGCAGACCTGAGTATGTCAAGTATTATAGCAAGTATTTTCTCCTGCCTATACCAGTAGTGTAGCAGTCAGTCTTCCTTAATGGGACTGATTTTACTCCCTTTAAAAAAAGCCTGGGAGAAATAATGTCCATTTGCTTGGCAGAATTAATTCATTCAACTAGTTCATGGCTCACAGTAAAAAGATCATCAAGATTTTAGAACCCTAAAATTCAAAGATGCAGGCAAAAAAATGTGAAAAAACATATACAGCCAATGGACTCAAGTAAATTCAGTGTTGCTGGGCATAAGGTATCCCTGAATGGCCTATGGTCAGTCTGGAAGAGCTTGGTGTGCAGTGTGCTAAGGAGAATTTTTATTCTTTGACTAAAGAGAAAGGCCTTTTCTTTTTTTTGAGACAGAGTCTCACTCTGTCACCCAGGTTGAGTGCAATGGCATGATCTCGGCTCACTGCAACCTCTGACGACCAGGATCAAGCAATTCTCCTACCTCAGCCTCCCGAGTAGCTAGGATTACACGCACCTGACACGGCGCCTGGCTAATTTTTGTATTTTTAGTAGAAAAGGGGTTTCACCATCTTGGTCAGGCTGGTCTTGAACTCCTGACCTCATGATTCACACACTTCGGCCTCCCAAAGTGCTGGGATTACAGACATGAGCCACTGCACCCAGCCGGAAAGACTTAAAAAAAAAAATTTCAATAGGTTTTTAGGGAGCAGGTTGTGTTTGGTTACATGAAAAAGTTCTTTAGTGGTGATTTCTGAGATTTTGGTGCACCCATCACTCAAGCAGTGTACACTGCACCCAATGTGTAGCCTTTTATCCATCACCCCCCTCCCACCATTTCCCGTGAGACCCCAAAGTCCACCGTATCATTCTTATGCCTTTGCATATTCATAGCTTAGCTCCCGGTTACAAGTGACAATATAGGATGTTTGGTTTTCCATTCCTGAGTTACTTCACTTAGAACAATGGTCTCCAATTCAATCCAGGTTGCTGTGAATGCTGTTATTTTGTTCCTTTTTATGGCTGAGTAGTATATATATGCCAAAATTTCTTTAACCACTCATCAACTGATACGCATTTGGGCTGGTTCCATATTTTTGCAATTGTAGATTGTGCTGCTATAAACATGCATGTGCAATTATCTTTTTTGTATAATGACTTCTTTTTCTCATTATAGGTACAAGAATGGGATTGCTGGATCAAATGATCGATCTACTTTTAGTTCTTTCCAGAATCTCCACACTGTTTTCCACAGTGGTTGTACTACTGTACATTCCCACCAATGGCGTAAAAGTGTTCCCTTTTCACCACATCCATGTCAACATCTATTATTTTTTTATTTTTTTGATTATGGCCATTCTTGCAGGAGGAAGGTGGTTTCACATTGTGGTTCTGATTTGCATTTCTCTCATAATTAATGATGTTGAGCATTTTTTCATATGTTTGTTGGCCATTTGTATATCTTCTTTTGAGAATTGTCTATTCATGTCTTTAGCGCACTTTTGATGAGAATGCTTGTTTTTTTTTTTACTAATCTGTTTCAGTTCCTTGTAGCTCCTGGATATTAGTCCTTTGTCGGATGTATAGATAGTGAAGCTTTTCTCCTATTCTGTGGGCTGTCTGTCTACTCTGCTGATTATTTCTTTTGCTGTGCAGAAGCTTTTTTGTTTAATTAAGTCCCATCTATTTATCTTTGTTTTTCTTGCATTTGCTTTTGCGTTCAGGGTCATGAAGTCTTTGCCTAAGCCAATGTCTAGAAGGGTTTTTTGAATATTATCTTCTAGAATGTTACTTTTTCACGTCTTAAGAAAAGGCTTTTGAGCAGAGTACTGACACAATCAGACTTTGTGAATAAACCAAAAAAGGCGGGAAAACACTGGGGCAGAAGTCTGGTTATATAACTATAATGGTCCAAAATTAAAGAGTAAAAGGTTAACGATGGCAGTAACAATAGGGATAAAAAGAAAGCAAAAAAGTATTGACTACTCTTAAGAAGTTGGATAAAGAAGGTAAGGAGAGAGAGTTACTCGTTCATTTAACAAATATTTATTCATGAGTCTATGTGTGTCAGGTAGCAGCTTGGGATACAGCACTGGGCAAAAACACAATCAGTGCTGTCATACATCTCAAGTGAAAAACAAAGATATAAAAGATAACTCTACAAAATGGTATAGCAAAAGAACCTGCCAGCAAATTAGAGACAAGGAGAGATTTTCCTGACAAAGTAACCCTTAAGCTGAGATCTGAAGAATGAGTAGAAGCTAACTAAATAATGGGGGAAGAGGGAGGTGGAGAAATATTTCGTAAAGAAAGACTAGCATATCCAAACTAATTGTGGCAGAAAGGACCACAGTGGTTTGGGGATCTAAAAAAAAAAAAATGGGTGTGGCAAGGTGTAAGAAAAGTGAGGAGGATGAGGATGGAGCCAGCTTGCATAAGGCTTTGAAAACCATTTTAAGAATTTGGGTTCTTAAGAACAATGGAAATCCACTAAACATTTTTTAAAGTGGGTCGGGGTTGACAGTGCTGTGGTAAAATGAGAGCTTTGAAAAGACTGCTCTGGCAGGAGTGTGAAGGTGTATTTGGAATGAGGTCAGGGTACACATGGGAAGAATAGTTAGGAGGCCATTGCAGTGACTGTAACTTAGAGTAAGGCACATGGTGCCTTCATGGATGGGTTCCAGAGACATGCAGGAGGTAAAACCTTACAGATACATCAGATAAAGGAACTGAGAAGGAAACAGATGTTAAAGACAACTTCTTTAGGGTGGTAAGAATGAAGAGAAAAGCAAAAAAGAAAACTGTTTAATTTAGGTTTTGTTTGTTGTTACCTGAATGAGAGGTAAACATTTTCGAATTTGCATTGAGGAGAACTTTTTCTTTGCTGAGATTTCTTTGCTGAGATTTTTTCATTTGTTTCAAATGTGTAATTATTCACTGAAGCCATTCTATGATGACTGCTTTACAATCTTTGTCAGACAATTCTAAATCTCTGTCATCTCCGTGTTGGCACTGTCTTTACTCCTTTCAGTTGAGATTTTCCTGGTTCTTGGTATGATGCATTACGTTCAGCTGAAACCTAGATATTTTAGGTATTATGTTATGACACTCGGATCTTATTTAATTCTTCTGTTTTAGCTCTCTTCTTCTGACACCACCCTAGTAGAGAAGTGGGGGGCCGGGGTGCTGTCTCATTACTGCCGGGTGGGGGTAGTTGAGGTTTCCCACTCAGCCTCCATTAACATGTAAGTCAGGAGAGGTTTCCTCATTGTTTCTTAGCAGGATTGGGAGTTCCAGCTCCCCACTAGGCCTTCACTGATGCCTCCCTGGGTGGAACGGATAGGGCTGTCTCATTATTGTTCCCCCACATGGTGTTGACATCATGGAGGGGGCCTTGCTACTACATGATAGTAAAGCCCTGGCTCTCCACTAGGCCTCCTTTGATACCACTCCAGTGTGAAGGGAAGGGTTGCCTCTTATGGCTGGATGAGGTGAAAGTCGAGGCTCTCCATGTGTTCTCTACTGACATGGGAGGGGCCCTCATTACTGCCTGGCTAGGATAAATGTCTTGGCTCCCTACTACAACTTTTACAGCACTTAGCAAGCAGGCTGAGATGCCTCACTACAACCTGGGAAGGGTGGAAGTACAGGCTCCTGGCATGGTCTCTGATTGGCATGGTAGGTTGGGGCCGCAGTTTCTTCTGTGGTATTTGACTGGAATAGCAGTAAGTACCGTCTGACATCTTTTGTCTTGCTGAGATGCTCTTTTCCTGCCCCCCTGGCTAGAGAGCACCTTCTGTTCAGGATTTTTTTGTTTGTGCCTATGAGGGTTTCCAGGTTGCTGCTTTCTTTAGCTCCAAGTTAGGGATATATGAAGCAAAAACACAGCCCAGGTTCCTGACAGAGTCTTGTGGGGGGGAAAAAAACCTGAGCCCATCGAACTAACCATCAAGTTGGCCCGGTACAGTGGCGGGCATCTGTAATCCCAGCACTTTGGAGGCCAAGATGGGTAGATCATTTGGGGCCAGGAGTTCGAGACCAGCCTGCCAACATGGCGAAACCCCATCTCTACTAAAAATACAAAAATCAACTGGTGGTGGTGATGCATAACTGTAATCCCAGCTACTCACTTGATCCTGGGAGGCAGAGGCTGCAGTACACCAAGAGCACGCCACTGCACTGCAGCCTGGGTAACTGAGCGAGGCTCTGTCTCGAAAAACAAAAAACTAACAATCATGTTGTTCCTTGGGTCTCAAGGTCCCTAGCCACTCAATCTCAATCATTCTCTCTCCACCATTCAGAGTCTTCTTATGTTTGTTTTACATGTCACATCCAGGGTTTTTTGGTCTATTTAGCAAAAGGAATATGGAAAAATACATCTATTCAATTTTCCCAGAAGTAGAAGTCTTCCATTTGTTTTTAAAATAACCTTATTTTTCTACTACTGTCAATTGTAATAATATCAAGTATTTTAACCTGTTCCTTTGCAGCGGGGTTCAGATCTATCATTCCATTAAAAGAACATTATTTGACTGCTAAATTACATTTTTCTGTCAATCACCTTGAACATTAGCATATATATTTTCCAGATTCTCTCCCTTTAAAATAAAACTACTTAGTGCATGGGATCCATTTCCACTCCCCTCTTTCATTAGCTATGATTATTGTAAATCTGAACAAATTTGATCAAAGGTTAAATATATAGATCAATTCTTGGGCATTTATAAAAGCCATGGAAATGTTTTTAAATTCATTTTCAAAGAATTCTTAAGATTAGAAATAAAGAAAGATGTTTAGTTATTTAAGATTTTTTTTTTTACTAGAGCCAGCCCAATACTATCTGAATTTCTAGCCACTTTTTTCTTTCAACTTCTAAATCTCTTTCTAATTTGGGTCTAAATAATTTATTAGCTAAGGCCTATCTATATATCTGATACGAGTCTAGCAGAAACAAAGATATTTTGAGTAATTGCATACATCCAAACAAAAGTACTCCTGTGCTCCATTCATTTGCTTATATTTTCCTCCATTACTTTGGGTTATTCAAGCTAAATATATTGGCCACCACTTCTGCTCCCCAGTTATGTGCCAAGCACTGTGCTAGAGTTTGGAAAGACCAATGTGAATACCACCAACGTTGTCCTGCTCTTATTTTCTTCTGAAGCTTCTTGAGACAGTGACATACTACGGCAGTGCTTCTCAGACTTTTCAGCCATCTAATCTGAGTATTCAGGAGTCTAAAGAACTATAGGCAGAAATAAGTCTACTCAATCTTCAAAGTCTACTGCTTTATCCTTAAAATTCAGAGGAATATTATTAACAATGATATATCCACATTTGATTTAGTTAAAAACCATCTGCTCCTAAGGATATCTTTGAATAAAACTGGATGTTTCAGGAAAATATAAAACTTTTCTATTATGATGTGCATACCTTGGCCCACTCGGAACCCAGTCTGAGAATCATTCTACTAGAAGAACAATTTTCTAACACATTGTATAAGATATTTCTCTTCCGGCCAGGCATGGTGGTTCATGTCTGTAATCCCAGCACTTTGGGAGGCCAAGGTGGGTGGATCATGAGGTCAGGGGGGTTCAAGACCAGCCTGGCCAAGATGGTGAAACCCTTTCTCTACTAAAAATACAAAAATTAGCTGGGCCTGGTGGCGGGCACCCGTAATCCCAGCTACTTGGGAGGCTGAGGCAGAGAACTGCTTGAATCCGGGAGGCGGAGGCTGCAGTGAGCCAAGATCGCACCACTGCACTACAGCCTGGGTGTCAGAGTAAGACTCCATCTCAAAAAAAAAAAAAAAAAATCTCTTCTACCTCTATTTATACCTCTATTTTTCTGGCACTCCTGATATAATTTGTCTTAATTTTCTTCATAGCACTTATCATAACCTGACATTTTACATTTTCACTTATTATCTGACTCTTTCCCACTAGAATATGAGCTCTATAAGATCAAGAACTCCATTTGGTTCACACTCCATTCCCAGCACCTAGACCACGCATGACATAGTCAGCATTTGATAAATATGTGTTGAGTACTGAACAAATGAGAATCATAGAAAGCCTCACATTTATTTCTGACATAAGAAATCATTACATATATGTCTTATATCTTCAGAATGTCCCTTTATGATAAAATATGTTGTCAAATAATATATTGCAGCCTTCCTACTCTTGATAAAGATTTTGTTCTAACATGTAGCCAATTAAAATTTCTGCTGTAAGAAATTCACATTTTTATCCCGATTTTAAGTTTCCCTATGTTTCAGTTGGCTACAAAAAAAAATCCTGTGAAGTCTTATAAATTGTTTGCATAATATTTAGCTGCAAAGAGGAGTAGAAAGACAGGGAGGCAACAAAATATAAGCAGAGGAAGCTGGTAAGTGGATGGCTGTTGACAAAGAAAGCAGGTGATATGGGGGAGGATGCTGTTTTGCTAATGGAGCATGTGGGGAATAATCTGATTGTATTCCATCATCCCCAGAGATCACTGAAGGCTGACCACCCAGATGACTAGACAGATACCATTTCCACGTCTTGCCTACTGAACTATACAAATTAAAATTGTTTGTTCACTTCTGATTATGCAACTTGTAAACTCTAGATCTGCCCTGTCCAAATCAATAGCCACTAGCCACATGTGGCTGCCTGAAATGTGGCTTGTATGACTGCATAACTGAATTTCTGAATTTTTAAAATAAATGTACAAGCTAAAGCTGCATAAAATGTTTCCCACTAGGTCAGGCATAGTGGCTCATGTTTGTAATCCCAGTACTCTGGGAGGCCGAGGTGAGTGGATCACCTGAGGTTGGGAGTTCGAGACCAGCCTGACCAACATGGATAAAACCCATCTCTACTAAAAATACAAAATTAGCCGGGCGAGGTGGTACATGCCTGTAATCCCAGCTATTCAGGAGGCCGAGGCAAGGGAATTGCTTGAACCCTAGTGCCAGAGGTTGTGGTGAGCCAAGATCAGGCCATTGCACTCCAGCCTGGGCAACAAGAGCGAAACTCCAACTCAGAAAAAAAAATGTTTCCCACTAAGCACAAACTTTATTGTTTTGGTAGAGCTACATTTCATATTAACTGGTATATCACATAAAATATTACTGTTATATTTATTAGTATACATATACTTCTTACTTTCCAAAAACGTGGACATTTTTATATTACATGTGTGGCTCGCATTATATTTCAATTGAACAGCACTGCTCTAGGACAATGGTCCTCAACTGGGGGCAATTTTGCTTCCCAAGGACCATCTCACAGTATCTAGGGACATTTTTGGTGGTCACAACTTGGAAGTGCTATTGCCTTGTAGCACTTGGAAGTGCTTCTGCTTCTATGGGTAGAAGGCAGGGACACCAGTAAACATCCTACAGTGCACAAGACAGCATTATTTTGGAAGCAAAAATATACCTACCTACTACCATCCCACACCTCTTATGAGAAAACAGCTGAGAAAAGCACCCATTACATAAGGAAGTAATGAGAGAAGATAGGAGGGACAGTGGGGTGGCTAGTGTTTTGTGAAAGATGAAGAATTTGTGATTTCTAATAGAATTTTACAAGACAAAAACAACAGGATGAGGAATACAGTTTCTTATACTGATTGTACAATGGAGAAAACTACTATCAACAAAATACATACAAGAATGAGTGAGAAGACTCAGGTTTCTCAGGACCAAAGCTCTTGTAACAACTTAGGGAAGAAGATCCTAAAGCCTTGAGCTGAGTACACTGAGGCTTCAGCAAGAACAAAGGGAATATCTCTTAATATTTTGAAAGTATCTTTTTCTTTAAATATCCTAATTATATATATCATATAAACGTATTTCAAGGATGACATATGAGTATTATGATGTGTTTAAATAAAGTTGATAATCTTTTAAAATTAGTCAATAGTCCCAAATGGGATTAGAAAAAGTCTCAAGCTAAGGCTGAAAAAGGCTTTTAGGCAGACAACACTTACCTTTCTGTGTCAAGCGCCTCCTCATTTTTCATCCATTTAATGGCTGGAGTAGGAAGTCCTGAAGCAACACATGGCAACACTACATCTTGACCAATGACTCTGACTAAGGGAGAAGGCTGTTTCAAAAATACCAAGTTTGATGTCACCTCAGGATCTAAAATTAAATAAATAAATAACAAAAGACAAAAATTAAATAAAAGACAAAACAGACCGGGCATGGTGGCTCACACGTGTGATCCCAACACTTTGGGAGGCCAAGGATGGTGGACTGCTTGAGCCCAAGAGTTTGAGACTGCATAGGCAATATAGCAAGACTCCATCATTACTACACCCACCCACCCACACACACACACACACACACCCACACACACCCACACATACACACACACACAGCACTTTACCGCTTTAATCTTATTCAGTCCATGTGGGTTTACATGAAAAATATTTTAAGCAAAAGTGATACAAAAATTTCCATTCAAATTAGCAAACACATCTCAAATAAGTTCTATGAGCAAAGCATTGTGCTAGGCTCTTTAGAGGTCTTAAAGATATTTAACTTATAGCTCTTGCCTTCAGGGAATGTTACTTGTCAATCAATTTAGAAATATTTGATATGAATACCCTTCACATTCAAAGCTAAGATAAAAAGCCATGTGAGTGGTACAAACAGTAGAGAATGAGCAAGCTCAGGAGGCTTGGCATCCTCCTCACTCACAGGAATAAGAAGTTTCCTTTCCTTCCCTATGATCTGTGTGTTATTTCTGAAAATCTTTCTGAGTTTCATCTCTTTAACTTGCTCACTTCGTCTGTCAATCCCTTGATTTTGTAATTAAGCAACCATCTAGCTACCACTGTATTTGTGTATTTCTTATTCAGACATTAGAAGTAATGTGTGTTCACTTCATAGAGTTGTCCTCTTGTGGATATATGAAAAGGCCACACTTTTGTGAGCAGAAGACAGAGTTCTCTCCTTAACAGGGTAATATTAACTTAATAGTGAGTTTTGACAAAAAAGGTCTCAGGCAGGAGAGATGTGACTCTTATGCCCACACACTTTGGAAAGATGTTCTACGGCCATGATAACAACCTCCAGGACTAGCTTTAAATTTGTCTAACCAATTAATGACAGTCCTGTAGCCATGGTAACAAGGAAACACTGCCTAATTGATCAGTGACAACTCACACGGTGAATGTGTCTTTGAAAGCCAAACAATCAGTGATAAGTTCAGGCTTCAAAAGTCACCCAATTAAGGGTGGAGTCACTTGCTTTTAAGGCTGACATTAACTTGCTCTCACCTCCGTAATCAACCACAAAACATGTTTCTATTACTGACATCAACCTACTATCTCTGTCTCTTAACCAGTACAACCCAAAACAATGTCTTCTGAAAAACTCGACAGGAGATCAGCACTTAGCTGTGCTCAAGAAAACTATATTTGACAAGCACAACTGTCCCTTACTAAAATAAGCAAAACATTTCGCATTATGTTTTCGTTTCAGATATTGAGTAGTGGTCTCATCTTTTGACATTACGAACCTTGTTTTCTTGGATCAGATTTTAAGGATTTGTTTAAATGCTACCCTAGGTGTAGAGAAGTATTACCTCTGCCATGTAAAAGCAGGTGAGCAAGCAGGCTGAACAATATTGGTATATGGCAATAGTTCTTTTTTTTAAAATTCACCTTGAATTATTTAGGTATATTTAATTGAATTTTCATAGAATCAATTAAACAAATTCATAGCAAATATTACTGGCTTCTTTGTGCCAAGAAGTGTTCTTGGCAGCAGACAAAATTCCCTGCTCTGGTTGAGCTTACATACTAATGAGTGAGAGAGACAAATCAGATAGAATATGTCAGATGGTGATATGTTCTGAAGTAAAATGAAGGTAGAAGGAAAAAACACTGGGGGTGGAAATCAAAGACTCTTGTTTCGAACAGAGTGTTCAAGAAAGGCTTCACTGATAAAGCGATATTTGAGCAGAGAGTTAAGATAGAAAGCCAGGCTGGTATCTGAGGAAAGAGGATTCCAGGCAGAAAAAATGGCCAAGAGCATATCTGGAGTGTTCTAGAAACAATGTGTTCACAATCTTCGAGTGAGATAGAGAAGAGTAGGAGATGGGACAGGGGAGAAAAAGGAAGAAAGTGGTATTAAGATTATAAATCTTTACAGGCCAGAACTTTAAATCTGAATGACAATGAAAACCATTAGGGAGTTTTGAGCAAAGGCGTGACAAGATCTAATAATATACACCTTGCACTGGGCACTGTGGCTCACACCTATAAGCCTGGCACTTTGGGAGGCCAAAGCAGGAGAACTGCTTGAGCCCAGGAGTTCAAGGCCAGCTTGGGCAATATGGTGAAATCTCATCTCAAAAATCTCAAAAAATATTTAAAAAATTAGCCAGGTGTGGTGGTGTGCACCGTTAGTCCCAGCTATTCGGGAGGCGGAGGTGGGAGGAACGCTTGAGCCCAGGAGATCAAGGCTGCAGTGAAACAAGATTGCACCACTGCACTCTAGACCGGGTGACACAGCAAGATCCTGTCTCAAGACATACACACACACACACACACACACACACACACACACACACTTTAAAAGATACTGTCCTTGCTGAGAATATACTAAGATAGGAATGACAAGGGATAATGACGATAAAAGAAGCTGCGTTTAAAAAATCGGCTGAAGGGCTATTAGGAACACCCTCAAGAGTTGCGGCTCATGGTCTTGCTTTGTGAGGCAGTCTATAGGTTAAAAATGAGCCTATTTAATACTCATATGACTCTTCCCAAATAATGTAGAGATGGTGCAATTATATTCATAAACTCAAATTTGAGATGAGAAATATGGAGGGGGCATCTGGTAATGAGAACAGAAGGTGAACAGTCATGAAACACCAAAAGGCTAGAGAGGCTATGATAAGCTACAAGTGAGAGGAAGTTGTAAGCAGAAGTTTATACAGTGAGAAAAGATATACAAAATTGATTATGAGGAACACCAGAAGGGGCAGGAACTGAGAAGACACACAAAAAGAAGAAAAACTAAAATAGGAGCTGAGTTTACACTAAAATGGGGAGTATAAAGATCCAAGGACTCTTGCCTGCCACTAACAGCTGCCACGTTAAACACTTACCACCCAACCCATCCCTTATATGAACTAGCCTGGGTGGGTCTCTGATTTGTGCAAGTGAAAAGACCTACCTATAAAAGTATCCTACTGTTGGGGAGAATGCTTGACAAAAGACACAGAGCTAATATTTTTTTGATCAATAAGAATACCATTAGATAATGAACATATTTTATCACTTGATAAATTTTTAATAATGCATTCCTTAAAGAGTGGATCTCCTGGCATATTTTCCTCTTTTCACTCCTATAAGAAACTGAGACTCCTTATATGCTGACAGTAAAATGTCATACCACATATTAACTTTTTTTTTTTTTTGAGATGGGGTCTCGTTCTATTGCCCAAGCTGGAGTGCAGTGGCACAATCTAGGCTCACTGCAACCTCTGCCTCCCAGGTTCAAGCAATTCTCCTGCCACAGCCTCCAGAGTAGCTGAGATTACAGGTGCCTGGCCACCACACCGAACTGCTAATTTTTTGTATTTTTAGTAGATATGGGGTTTTGCCATGTTGGCCAGGCTAGACCTCAGGTGATCCACCCACTTCGATCTCCCAAAGTGCTGGGATTACAGGTATGAGTCACTGTGCCTAGCCAACATTCATTACTTTTTAAAATTCTAACAGAACAATTTTTACCCATTCATAAACATCAAATCATCAGTCCTGATAAAGAATTAATACCTGGAAGAATCTTCAATTCAGCTTCATCACTATACTTTGGTGGCCCACCACTTTCCAATACACAGCGATAAAGCCCGCCATCTCCTTCAGTCGCATTGCTGATAACCAGTGTTCCACCTGGAAGTTTGATAACTCTATCATCCAGAAGAAGGGGTTGTCTATTCTGTTCCCACCTCACAAACGGGACCAAATCTGCATTAACTTCACAATTCAGAATTGCGCTGTTCCCAGCATAAACTGAGGAAGGTTCTGGTTGGCTGGTAAATCTTGGAAGACCTAGACAACAAAGGAAAAGAAGGAATAAAATTTAATTAAATATTACTTAAAAATTTTGTCATGGGGGCCAGGAGCAAGTCAGCCCACAAGGCTACAACATATGGTGGAACCAGGGTTGGGAAGAAGGTCCATGGAAATTAGCTAAATACAGGGATACAGAGCATATAAGTAAATGCATTAAGGATAACTGGAGTCATATTCCTCACAGTTGACGAAGCAAGGTGCAAACATCAAAAAGGAGAAGGGTAGAATAAATCCCATGGTATTTGTCTAGAATGAAGGTATCAGTGTAAACTTCATGGTTTTACATAATTATAGACATAAAAATATATATGGATATCTAAATATAAAAGTATGTGTGAAACATTTATATACTTTGTATAGTCATTACATATTCATTGCTATACTTACATACATATATACATCTATATATTTCCTAGCCTTGCCCACAAAGAAGGTCCAGAACCAATATCACTTCAGTAGCAATGGTACACATGGTGACTCTATCTTTTCTAAATAACATTCTTGGAGAAGCGGCCAATTCTAAGAGTGCAGAAGGAGAGAAGGTATAAGATGAACCTGGAACATCTTATAACAAAAAGAAAACTGTCCAAATAACAATGTGGACATATGAAAAGGATATCTAAGACTGAAGGGAGCTTCCTCTGACTAAATCTGGGATAATGGTATTAATATGCATTATAACCCCCTGAATAAAACAAAAACCTTGGGTTCATGCAAATGTAAACAAACAAGTGGAAGAGAAGGAAAAGCTCTACCTTATAGAAATGATGGAGCTAGAAAAATCACCATTTGATAGTAAGAAATGATTCAGGCATGAATCCTCAATGGATACTAAAACTAGTAAACAAAAATGTGATGAGGAACAGTCTATTTACAGAGTGTCAAAGTATCTCTTCCCAAAATACTCATTACTAAAAGTACAAAGCTTTACAATGGAGAAACACTGCACAGACCATCTTAAGTATTAAAGTTATCACCAGCAACAGAACAAAATATCACATGCTTCTTGGCATGATGCACTGAGAACACAGCATTACTTCTGTGGTATTCCTCCCAAAAATGCAAAATCTGAATCTATTCATAGGGGAATATCAAACAAACCCAAAATGAGGCAAGGAAAAACCAAGTTATATCAAAAGAGTTTAAAAAGACACAACCACTAAGTGAAATATGTAATCTTGGGCCAGAAAGAAGACTGTGTGTAGGAGGAGGAGAGGGGAAGTACTCTGCTTTTGGTTTTTTCTATAAAGAACTTTATTGAGATAAACAGTGAAATCTAAATTAAACAGTAGTATTGTATTAAGGTTAATTTCCTAACTTTGATGAACATCTGTGGTTAACTAGGAGAATGTCCTTGTTTCAAGGAAGCATACATGTAGGTATTTAGGTGGCAGTTACGGAAAACTTGTCTGCAATTTACTCTTAATGGTTCAGAAAAAAACATGCATATTTGGGGGGATAAGGCAGATATGGTAAGATGTTAACACTTGGGTAATTTAGGTGAAGGTATATGAGATTCATTGGTTCTATTCTTGTACCTATTCCCTAGTTTGAAATTATTTCAAAATAAAATGTGAACCAAAAATGTCATCATACTCTACAGATGCCACAGAATGTAGTAGCTAAGAGCATAAGTTTTCAAGTCACATATCTGAATCTGAATCCCAACACCACTATTTCGTAGATGTATGAAGTTGACAAGTTATTTAACCTCTCTCTAAGACTCAGACTCAGTTTCTTTACAAGTAAAACGAGAGTAACAGGCCTCACAGGATTGTTTTAAAAAAAAAAAAGATACTTAAATAATTTATATATGTATTGCATAAACACTTAACTAGCTATTATTATTATTCATATCTAAAAAGTGACTCTGCTGTGCTCAGAACAAAACAAAAAAATAAATTACCAAAAAACTTGCTTTTTTTTCCTTGAGCTCCCATGATCTGACCAAAAATCTACTTTTAAGAAACCAGAATATCAGAAGAAAGGAATTAACAAAAATAAACACAGAAACTGATAAAGTTGGGGAAAAGAGGAAATCTTCATCAATAAAACCAAAATATGATTCTATTTTAATTTTTTTTTTTTTTTTTTTTTTTTTTTTTTTTTTTTTTTTTTTTTTTTTTTTTTTTTTTTTTTTTTGGAGACAGAGTCTCACTGTCACCCAGGCTGGAGTGTAAAGGCACAATCTTGGCTCGCTGTAAGCTCCGCCTCTAGGGTTCAAACAATTCTCCTGCCTCAGCCTCCCAAGTAGCTGGAATTACAGTCATGCACCACACACCAGCTAATTTTTGTATTTTTAGTAGAGGCAGGGTTTCACCATGTTGGCCAGGCTGGTCTCAAACTCCTGACCTCAGGTGATCCATCCGTCTCGGCCTCCTACAGTGCTGGGATTACGGTCATAAGCCACTGCGCCCAGCTAGGTTCTATTTTTAGAGTCAAAAAATTCTTACTCCTGAGGTCCCATGAAAATTAGTAATTTTTAAAATGTAAGCCCACAAAAACATATGGAGAATTGGCAGACAAGAGATTTCAAACAATTTCTGAGTAGGAAAAGCAGATGGAGGACTAGGAACTGACATATCAAGGCAGAGAATGCTGCAGCTTCCTGTGCTCCCAAGAAGGAAGCCAGTTGCCCTGCTGCCTCTGGAGAACTGCAGAAGAAAAAGGAGAGTGGGAGTAAGACCCAGAGTTGACAAGAAGACATTAACAATGTCTGTATTTAGAACACCCTATTCCACCTCTGGGCACAAAATACTCACAGTCAGCGTACTGCCCAGGCAGAAAAACAGAAATTTTGGTTGTGGAGAAATGAGACAATTCAGAGAAAAAGACCTCTCATATTTAATTCTATGAGCTACTTATTTAATGATCTTTCGAAAACTTCCCTTCTTGTTTGACTTGGCTACAATCAGTTCCTACTGCTTGCAACCAAAAAACCCTGAGTCTTTTAGAATGGCAATTTGGCAGAATTTTTTGAAAAGTTTTATTGAGATATAATTTATATACCATAAAGTTCATTATCTAAAGTACATAATTTAGTATTTTTTTAGTATATGAACAAAGTTGTACAATCATTACCATAATCTAATTTCAGAACCTTTTCATCATCCCCAAAAGAAATTTGTACTCACTTGCAGTCATTCCGCATAGCCCATAACTACCCCACACAACATACCCCAAGTGCCTCATCCCTGCTCCCCCATTCATGAGTCCTTAGTCCTAGAAAACTACCAATCTGCCTTTCTATTTCTATAGATTTTCCTATTCTGGACATTTCATATATATGAGATGATACAATATGTGATCTTTTGTGACTGGCTAACTTAGCATAATATTTTTGCAGTTCATCCATGTTGCAGTATATGTCAGGACTTCATTCCTTTTTATTGCCAGATAATATTTTATCCTATGAATATACCGTATTTTGGTTATCCACTCCGTGATGGACATGGAGGTTGTTTCCACTTTTGGGCTATTATGAATAATGCTGCTATGAACATTCATGTACCAATTACTGTGTGGACATAGCTTTTCATTTCTCCTGGGAAGATACCCAGGAGTGGAACTGCTGGGTCATATGGTAACACTATGGTTAACGTTTTGAGGAACTGACAAACTAGTATCTTTTAAATTGCGTGCATGCATGCACACACACAAAGTGTATCCTATGATCCAGCAATCCCAATTCCAGTAATCTGTTTTATATAAATAAAGATTTGCAGGAGGCAGTTCGCTATAATACTGCCTATAACATCCAACAATTTTAATCCATTTAATTGTTCAGCAGTGAAGAAATCTTTAAAAATAAAAACAGTATGTATATCTAGACGACGTATACTATGCAACTATTTAAAAGAACTTTTATTTAATCTCTTAGCTTGGGCACTATTGACTCCTGATACCTACAGCCAAGAATAGCTTAAATAACTTTCCAACAGAACCCTGTATACAGTCACCGCAGAATGTATCACCTTCTATGGTGCTGCTTGCTTAGATACTGGGTCAAAAAATGCTTCCTGAAGGATATCAAAGCTAAGAGCAAGAATGGACAAACTTAGCAGAGGAGAAGAAAGTGAGGAAAAGGTGGAGGATAAAATTAACAGTCAGTGGGGAAGCCATGAGCAAAGGCTGGAATGCAGAGAATAAATGAAAGGAAATAAAATAGTACTGCCAGTGCTTAAAACTGTGGTGAGGGGTAATGAGGGTGGTGGTGGAGGCAGGAGATGGGGGTGGGGACAGAGGCAGGGTGAAATGTTAAGAAATAAGGTTGGAGAAGTGGAGAACGGCTAGTAAAAGGAATCAACAGGCCTGTTATTTGAGAGTTGGATGTTAATTTGATGGTGTTACTGGAGGATCACTGAAGGGTGAGAAAGAGTACTCTAACCAGGTGGAGACTGGACTGGAGGAGGGAAAGAATAAGGTAGCAGGTAGATGCTTATAAGGCTGTGGTGAGGGAAGACTGGGAGTAGCCAGTCTTCTTTCAATAGCCATTTCTTTCCATCCAGAAAGTGGATTAAGTATAGAGAAATTAGGAAGCAGAATTCACTGGATCTGATGATAGCATGTGAGGGTCCGCTGAGAGGAAGAGATATTTAAGAACTTAAATTATAAACAGACACTGACCTCAATGACACTGTAGAGGCAGTCATTATACTAATTTATTTATAAACATGTTAGAGAAACCCCGGCAAATGGATTATTTTTTAAAGGGAGAGAGAAGAAAGAAAAGAAAAAGAAAGAGAAAAGAAGAAAGGAAGGAAGGAAGAGAGGGAAGAAGGGAGGGAGGGAGAGAAGGAAGGCAAGAAAAGGGAAATTGCCAAAAGGTCCCATTTGTTTCTCCTTTTATTTTTCTATCCTCAATCTATGACTTTGGAATAATTACAGAAACTTTACGTCACACCCAAATTCAACTTTGACTATTTGTCCCCAAAGTGGAAAAAAAAAAAACAGCCATTATGCTCTGAATGAATAAGCAAATATACGCTGGAGTGAGCATGAAATGGGAAACCATAATCCTGGAGTAGGAATGAGGCAGGAGACTACTGTCTCTGAGGTTCTGTATCACATGTGGGCATTTCACCAAGAAAAGAGTAAACACAAGATTTAAAGATAATATTTTTGTGTAACATGACCCTTAACAAAAACCATTTCATCTGGTACTCAAGTAAAGAAACACTATCTCAGGAATGCTAGTATCTTCTACAAAATGGACATGACTTACTTAGAAACCATATCTTACCCGTCTAGATCCCTAATTTTTCTTTCTTCTTTTTTTTAATTGTACTTTAGGTTCTGGGGTACACGTGCAAATCATGCAGGGTTGTTGCATAGGTACAGACGTGGCAAGGTGGTTTGCTGCCTCCTTCCCCCATCACCTGTATCTGGCATTTCTCCTCATGTTATCCCTCCCCAACCTCCCCAACCCCCTCTGTCCCTCTCTGAGCCCCCTCCCAACAGACCCCAGTGTGTGATGCTTCCCCTCCCCATGTTCATGTGTTCTTATTGTTCAACACTGGCCTATGAGGGAGAACATGCGGTATTTGGTTTTCTGTTCCTGTGTTAGTTTGCTGAGAATGATTGTTTCCTGATTCTTCCATGTCCCTACAAAGAACATGAACATACCCTTTTTATGAATGCGTAGTATTCCAGGGTGTATATGTGCCACGTTTTCTTTGTCCAGTCTATCACTGATGGGCATTTGGGTTGGTCACAGGTCTTTGCTATTGTAAACAGTGCCGCAATGAACAGACTTGTACATGTGTCTTTATAATAGAACAATTTATAATCCTTTGAGTACCCAGCATATACCCAAATGATTATAAATCATTCATTATAAAGACACATACTATTGTCAGGTCATGGAATTTCTATTTCTAGATCCTTGAGGTATCGCCACACTGTCTTCCACAATGGCTGAACTAATTTACACTCCCACCAAAAGTGTAACAGTGTTCCTTTTTCACCACATCCTCTCCAGCATCTGTTGTCTCCTGATTTTTTAATGATCACCATTCTAACTGGTGTGACATGGCATCTCAATGTGGTTTTGATTTGCATTTCTCTACTGATGAGTGAAGATGAACATTTTTCATGTTTGTTACCTTTGCAAATGTCTTCTTTTGAAAAGTATCTATTCATATCTTTTGCCCACTTTTGAATGGGTTTGTTTTTCTTGTAAATCTGCTTTAGTTCTCTGTAGATTCTGGATATTAGGCCTTTATCAGATGGGTAGACTACACAATTTTTTTTCCCATTCTGTTGGTTGCTCTGATGATTGTTTCTTTTGCTGTGCAGAAGGTCTTAAGTTTAATTAGATCCCATTTGTCTATTTTGGCTTTTGTTGCCGTTGCTTTTGGTGTTTTAGTCATGAAGTCTTTGCCTGTGCCCATGTCCTGAATGGTATTGCCTAGGTTTTCTTCTAGGAGTTTTATGGTATTAGGTTTTATGTCTAAATCTTTAATCCATCTGAAGTTAATTTTAGTGTAGGGTGTAAGGAAGGGGTCCAGTTTTAGCTTTCTGCAGATGGGTAGTCAGTTTTCCCAACACCATTTCTTAAACAGGAAATCCTTTTCCCATTGCTTGTTTTTGTCAGGTTTGTCAAAGATCAGATGGTTGTAGATGTGTGATGTTTCTTCCAAGGCCTCTGTTCCGTTCCATTGGTCTATATCTCTGTTTTGGTACCAGTACCATGCTGTTTTGATTACAGTAGCCTTGTTGTATAGTTTGAAGTCAGGTAGTGTGATGCTTCCAGCTTTGTTCTTTTTGCTTAGGTTTGCCTTGGCTATGCGGGCTCTCTTTTGGTTCTACATGAAGTTTAGAGTGGTTTTTTCCAGTTCTGTAAAGAAGGTCAATGATAACCTGATGGGGACAGCATTGAATCTATAAATTACTTTGGGTAGTATGGCCATTTTCACGATATTGATTCTTCCCAGCCATGAGCATGCAATGTTTTTCCATTTGTTTGTGTCCTCTCTTATTTCCTTGAGCGGTAGTTTGTAGTTCTCCTTGAAGAGGTCCTTCGCATCCTTTGTTAGTTGTATTCCTAGGTAATTTATTCTCTTTGTCACAACTGTGAATGGGAATTTGCTCATGATTTGGCTCTCTGTTTATCTGTTATTGCTGTACAGGAATGGTGCGACTTCTGCATGTTGATTTTGTATCCGGAGACTTTGCCGAAGTTGCTTATCAGTTTAAGCAGATTTTGGGCTGAGACGATGGTAACTTCTAAATATACAATCATGTTGTATGCAAATAGAGACAATTTGACTTCCTCTTTTCCTAATTGAATACCTTTTATTTCTTTTTCTTGCCTGATTGCTCTGGCTAGAACTTCCAATACTATAATAAATACGAATGGTGAGAGAGGGCATCCTTGTCTAGTGCCAGTTTTCAAAGGGAATGCTTCCAGTTTTTGCCCATTCAGTATGATATTGGCTGTGGGTTTGTCATAAATAGCTTTTATTATTTTAAGATACGTTCCATCACTGCCTCGTTTATTGAGAGTTTTTAGCATAAAGGGCTACTGAATTTTGTCGAAGGCCTTCTCTGCATTTATTGAGATGATCGTGTGGTTTTTGTCTTTGGTTCTGTTTATGTGATGGATTATGTTTATAGGTTTGTGTATGCTGAACCAGCCTTGCATCCCCAGGATGAAGCCTACTTGATCGTGGTGGATAAGGTTTTTGATGTGCTGTTGTATATGGCTTGTCGGTATTTTATTGAAGATTTTTGCAGCAATGTTCATCATGGATATTGGCCTGAAGTTTTCTTTTTTAGTTGAGTTTCTGCCAGGTTTTGGTATCAGCATGATGTTGGTCTCAGAAAATGAGTTAGGGAGGATGCCCTCTTTTTGTATAGTTTGAAATAGTTTCAGAAGGAATGGTACCAGCTCCTCTTTGTACGTCTGGTAGAATTCGGCTGTGAACCCGTCTGGACCTGAACTTTTTTTGGTTGGTAGGCTATTAATTGCTGTCTCAACTTCAGATCTTGTTATCTGTCTATTCAGGGATTCAACTTCTTCCTGGTTCAGTCCTGGGAGGGTGTAAGTGTCCAGGAATTTCTTCATTTCTTCCAGATTTGCTGGTTTATGTGCACAGAGTTGTTTGTAGTAATTTCTGATGGTGGTTTGTATTTCTGTGGTTTTGGTGGTGATATCCTCTTTATCATTTTTTATTGCATCTGTTCTAATCTTCTCTTTTCTATTAGTCTGGCTAGCAGACTGTCTATTTTGTTGATTTTTTCAGAAAACCAGCTCTTGGTTTCATTGATTTTATGAAGGGTATTTTGTGTCTCTATCTGTTTTAGTTCTGCTCTAATCTTAGTTATTTCTTGTCTTCTGCTAGCTGTTGAGTGTTTTTCATCTTGCTCCTCTAGCTCTTTCAATTTTGATGATAGGGTGATGATTTTAGATCTTTCCTCGCTTCTCATGTGGGCATTTATTGCTATAAATTTCCCTCTAGACACTACTTTAAATAGGTCCCAGAGACTCTGGTATGTTGTGTCTTCATTCTCATTGGTTTCAAAGAACATCTTTATTTCTGCCTTCATTTCATTGTTTATCCAGTCAACATTCAGAAGCAAGTTATTCGGTTTCTATGTAGTTGTGCAGTTTTGAGTGAGTTTCTTCTTAATCCTGAGTTCCAATTTGATTGCACTGTTGTCTGATAGACTGTTTGTTATGATTTCTGTTCTTTTGCATTTGCTGAGGAGAGATTTACTTCCAATTATGTGGCCAATTTTAGAGTGTGATGTGGTGCTGAAAAGAATGTATATTCTGTGGATTTGGGGTGGAGAGTTCGGTAGATGTCCATCTATTAGGTCCACTTGGTCGAGATCTGCATTCGAGTCCTCGATATCCTTGATTTTCTGTCTCATTGGTCTGTCTGATATTGACAGTGGAGTGTTAAGGTCTCCCACTATTATTGTGTGGGAGTCGAAGTCTCTTTGTAGGTCATTCAGAACTTGCTTTATGTATCTGAGTGCTCCTGTATTGGGTGTGTATATATTTAAGATAGTTAGCTCTTCTTGTTGGACTGATCCATTTACCACTATGTAATGCCCTTCTTTGTCTCCTTTGATCTTTGTTGGTTTGAAGTCCGTTTTAACAGGAATTAGAATTGTAACCCCTGCTTTTTTTTTGCTCTCCATTTGCTTGGTAAATCCTCTTCCATCCCTTTATTTTAAGTCTATACGTGTCTTTGCATATGAGATGGATTTCCTGAATATAGCACACCAACGGATCTTGACTTTTTATCCAGTTTGCCAGTCTGTGTCTTTTGATTGGGGCATTTAGGCCATTTATATTTAAAGTTAATACTGTTATGTGTGAATTTGAGCCTGCCATTTTGTTACTGGCTATTATTTTTTTTTTCCTGTTAGTTGACGCGGTTTCTTCATTGTGTCATTGGTCTTTACCATTTGGTATGCTACATGGCTGGTACTGGTTGTTCTTTCTCGTGTTTAGTGCTTCCTTCAGAAGCTCTTGTAAGGCAGGTCTGGCGGTAACAAAGTCTCTTAGAAGCTGCTTGTCCGTAAAGGATTTTATTTCTCCTTTACTTACAAAGCTTAGTTTGGCTGGCTATGAGATTCTGGGTTGAAAGTTCTTTACTTTAAAGATGTTGAATATTGGCCCCCACTCTCTTCTGGCTTGTAGGATTTCTACCAAGAGATCTGCTGTGAGTATGATGGGCTTACCTTTGTGGGTGACCCAACCTTTCTTTCTGGCTGCCCTTAGCATTTTTTTCCTTCGTTTCAACCCTGGTGAATCTGATGATTATGTGCCTTGGGGCTGTTCTTCTTGAGGAATATCTTTGTGGTGTTCACTGTATTTCCTGGCTTTGAATGTTGGCCTGCCTTGCTAGGCTGGGAAAGTTCTCCTGGATAACATCCTGGACAGTGTCTTCCAGCTTGGATTCATTCTCCCCATGACATTCAGGTACACCGATCATGCATAGATTGGGTCTTTTCACATAATCCCATATTTCTTGGAGGCTTTGTTCATTTCTTTTTACTCTTTTTTTTCTATTCTTGCCTTCTCATTTTATTTCATTGAGTTGATCTTCAGTCTCTCATATTCTTGATCGATTCGGCTACTGAAACGTGTACATTTTGCGAAGTTCTTGTGCTATGTTTTTCAGCTCCATCAAGTTGTTTATGTTCTTCTCTAAGCTTGTTATTCTAGTTAGCATTTCGTCTAATCTTTTTTCAAGGTTTTTAGTTTCTGTGCATTGAATTAGAACATGTTCCTTTAGCTCAGAGAAGTTTGTTATTACCCACCTTCTGAAGCCAGCTTCTATCAATTCATCAAATTCATTCTCCATCCTGTTTTGTTCCCTTGCTGGTGAGGAGTTGTGATCCCTTGGAGGAGGAGAGGCGTTCTGGTCTTTGATGGTTTCATCCTTTTTGCACTGGTTTCTTTCCATCTTCATGGAATTATCTAGCTTTGATCTCAGGGAGTCGCCTGAAGCTGTAGACTGTCCCTTGTCTGCCTGTAGAGGTGCTACTGGGCTGCCTCGGTCTCAGTCCAGATGCTACTTATGCTTTCTGTGTCTTTTTTTTACACTGGGAGATCAGGCCCACCTCAGTAACGGTGGATGCCCTTCCCCACACCAAGCTCAATCCTTCCGGGTCGAGCTTGACTGGTGTGCTGGCTGCAAAACCCTCAAGCAAGAGGGCTTCAGCCTGCTGGGCTTTGTGGGGGAGGGACCCGCCTAGTCTATCACCTGTCTCCCTGCTTTTAGCACCCCCTCTCTCCCGGGGGCCGGTAGCTCCATCCTGTTTTCAGCCCGGCGAAGATCTCCTGGAGAAGTGCAGTGTCTGGACCAGTGTGCCAGGGGAGGAGGAAGCCCCCAATCCTCTGGTTAGATACACTTCCCCGGTGGAGCAGCACCCCACCCCGCCTCAGTTTGCCCTCTTTGGGCTATGCCCACTGTCCAACCAGACCCTTTGGGATGAACCTGGTACCTCCTTTGGGGATGCAGGGATCACTTGCTTTATGCTTCTCTCTCATTGGGAGCTAAGCACTGGAACTGTTTCTATGCAGCCAGCTTGGCAGACTCCTAGATCCCTAATTTCTCTTACACTTTCCATCATTCTTCAAATTAGGATACTCCTTTTCAGGAGTATCCTTTACAACTTTCTGCCCTTTACAACTTTCTGCTCTCCACCTTAATACACACTCTCTAGATTTTAAATCAATCCAGTTGAACATCATTTCCTTGGTTAAGGCATTAAGGAACCAGGATTCTGACTTCACTTCAAGTTTTACAAAACCATACTAAATGGTTATGCTGGGTAAGATAGAAGTTGGCCATCAAAGTGATTTAATTTTCCTATACCACTTCCTCTGTCACTTCCAAGTTTAAAAGGAGAAAAGAACTGCTCAGTACTTCTGATAGCAATATTAAGCCATCAGACAAGTGGAAACACACTACAGTTTATCCTCATGACACTGAACAAGCCCTATAGCAAGGGCCCATACACAGAACATATGCACAATTGATATCTGTCAAATGAGTATATTTGTTGCTATTAATTAAATGAAAACTCCAAGAGAACAGTGTTTTTATCAAGATGTACACATTATAAATATATGAAAATACAAAAAAAAAATCACTTAAAACTTACCTGCTACCGTGAGCTTGGCTGTTCTACTGACAATAGTTCCAAGACTCTCAACAGTGGCCACACACTGATAATAACCTTCATCAGGTTTATTGTGTTTGGAATGCACCACATTGCTGATAAATAAAGATCCATCTGGGAGAAGCTGGCGTCGATCATCTGATACTAAGTTTAAAAAAGTTCCATCTTTTTTCCATTCAATTTTTGGAGAAGGCTCAGAATATGCTGAACAGTTTAATATAACAGAAGAGCCTCTAACTGAGAGTGTATCCACTGGCTCCACCAGAAAATAAAATGGAGTGAACGTTCGAATGCTGGCTCCTACAAAAATAAAGGAAAAGAAAACAAAGTTAAGCAAAACTTTCTTCTACTATTTCTGTGAGAAAATATACTACTAACAAGTCCAAAAAATATTAACTGCTGCTCTTTGGATGTGACACATAAATATAGTCATCTCACTATAAAAGTCTAATAAATAAAATTTACTTTCTACTAGGAAACCAAACTTTGACTCATTCAGAAGCACATGGTGGGGTGGGGGGGAACCTTCTACCTGAGATAATCAAGCCTTGTTAAATGATACAAATGATATGAAATAATGAAAGTTTTATTTCAAACCCTAGAATTAGATTTACAAATACCTTAAGTGACTGCATTCAGAGTGAAATTCTCTACTGAACATAAAGGAGGCAGAAAGTTAAAATGATTCTTCATTAAGAGGTATCTTTTTATGATTATTAGTTATTTGTATTTCCTTCATAAATTTACTATACAAACACTTTGTCCATTTTTCTAGCGAATTTATTCATCCGATTGACTGAAAAAGCAATCTGTTATCATATTTTACAAATCTTATTTTTTTCCATTTGACTTTGTAATATTTGCTATAAGAATAAATTTTAAGCTAAATGTTGTGGTTAAGGTCTTTTTTATACCAAGATTATAAAAACTTTCAGCCTTGATTCGTTCTATTACTTTTGCAGTTTTCTACATTTTGTGATTTTCTACATTTAATCTTCATCTAGAATTCATTTTAGTGTAAAGAGCACGGGAGGAATTAGCTTAATTTTTCTAAGTCCCTGACAGTGTTTTGAATATGAGAACAAAATTTATGGAAAAATATTTGCTATAAACCTTATATTCTCAGCCACTTACCACTTTTCTTCAAGAAAACGTCTGACCAACTCCCTTATAAACAACTCAAGTTATCATCAGCTTTGCTCGTGAAAAATCAGGGAAACCTAATTCAACAAATGAAACTAAGACTGTTTTTCAAATATATCTACAGACCTTTATAATTTATTTACATTATGAATGTAAGGATGATACAAATTCTGTATTATATAATGAACAAACAGCTCTAAAGAAATATAAAACACGTCTGGGTGTGGTGGCTCACACCTGTAATCCCAGCACTTTGGGAGGCCAAAGCAGGTGGATCATGAGGTCGAGAGATCAAGACCATCCTGGTCAACATAGTGAAACCCCATCTCTATTAAAAATACAAAAATTAACAGGGCATGGTGGCGCACGCCTTTAGTCCCAGCTACTGGGGAGACTGAGGCAGGAGAATCACTTGAACCCAGGAGGTAGAGGCTGCAGTGAGCCAAGATCACACCACTGCACTCCAGCCTGGTGACAGAGCAAGCCTCTGTCAAAAAAAAACAGGAAAGAAATATAAAACACACTGGCAAAGGGAAGAAAATAACATTCCATTGTTTTAAAAGTTTTCCAGCACTTCAATGATAAACAAATTCTAATTCTAACCATACTAATCATCCTTTCCCAAACACCATAATCAGGTATTAGAAAAGAGTTTCAGGTCTCTACGTCCATTTAATGACCATGAAATTTATTTTACAAGTCTTAAAATTCCTGAAAATAAGCTTAGAAATTTTTCAAAAGTAACCTGCAGTTAGTTTCTTATTACTTCAAAATGGTTATGTTGCATTAATTTACTGGAATCGTAGAATAAACATAAACAAAAAGGATATCAGATAGCTAAACTAAGAGAAATTACCTTTATATGTCTACTGTGTAACTATTAAACTTAACAACTCAGTTGTGCAACTCAGTTCACAAAAACTGTTTGATATTAAGTCTTAGCATGGAAGGGAGTGATATGAAGTGGTCATTATTAGAATGGAACCTGCAGTCTCTCATTAATTATTTAGCCAGTGGAAGTTTTTAGAAGTTATCTGGTTATATAATCTAAAAATTGGTACCATCCACCATGCTGGGTGGGTACTGGGAATACAGCAAATGAAAACTGCAGAAAAATAGATCGTGAGCCTGCAGTTCCCAAACTATACCCCGAGATAGCCAAAGGCACCTCAGAGAACTCCCACGGTCATTTCCAAATGAGTATCTATGTCCCAACAAGTTAGCACCTTTTTGAAAAAATAATACATGCAAACTGGTGGTTAAAATATGCAAATTAAAAATCTGAAATATTGTATAACTGGTAATAAAATATATTTTATTTCAAAATTACAACACAATTTTTGCCATTTGAAAAAATACCCCCAAAATTACAATTTAAATGTTTTGCAGTAACACTGACTTGCTTTTGATTTTACTTCATTTTTAAAATTGAGCCAAGTTGAACAAAAAAAAGTATATGTATTTGAAAAATTAAGAGCAAATTACACTCATAGGAAAGCTTACAAATGCCTTTGAAAATCAAGGCACTTCAAAATTTTTACAAAAAAAAATATTTCTATTTATCATTTTGTATTTTGTTCCCTCAGTAGGAGGGCAATGACCTAAGATATCCTCTCTTCACTCAAACGCTTGCTGCTGCCTTTTACAAAGAAATCTTATGGAATTGCCACATCAGTCACCAAGTGATCTAGCTTCTGCTTATCTACAGCCCCCCTGTATCGCCCTCCAGTCAGTCCCCCACAACTCCCGCCTCTTCACACAAACTATTCCCATCACCACTCCTTTTTAGTCAGTTCCCAGTCTTCCCTGAAGCTTAGCTTAAATATCATTTGCCCAGAAATGCTCTGTCCCTGGTGCCCAGGCTATGTTAGTTTTGCCTGTTCTAAGTAAGCACGATGTATGCTCTACCTCCAGAGCACTCCAAATGTTCATAATTTTTGAATATTTGTAATATCTTGTTTGTTAAAGTAGAGAGCTTCCCAAATTTGCTCCTAGTACCCTTATTTTCTCTTTCAAGAATTCCATAGGTCAAAAGAAATAGCTAACTGTTCTATTTTTTTAACAGTTAGGTTCAAATAAATGAGTATCTATGTCCCAACAAGTTAGCACCTTTTTGAAAAAATAATACATGCAAACTGAAAAATACATATATATTTCATTTTTAAATAACCACAATTAGTTACTATGGGATGTTCGCACCTATAGGGCACCACACAACTTCTAAAACTTAGATATTATACAACTAAATACTGCCATCCACATTTCCTGTCATGCTGATTTTTGCATAGTACTTGCTTTTTAAAACAGTAACCACTAAAAGCTCAATTCACAAAGATATCACAGTTACAAAATGAAGATAGTACAATGAGATGCTGAAACTGTGAACTGCCTTGAGCTAGAAGTTTGCATAGTTTCCAACAGGTGTGGCCACTGACCCTGAGAGTTCCCTGAGGTGCCTTTGGGTATCTCAGGGTATAGTTTGGAAACTGTAGGCTTATGATCTTTCTACGGTTTTCATTTGCTATATTCCCAGTACCCACCTAGCATGTGAATGGTACCAATCCATCATGGTGGATGGTATCTGATTATATAACCAGATAACTTCTAAAAACTTCCACTGGTTAAAATATTAATGAGAAACTGTAGGTTCTAATAATGGCTACTTAGTATCACCCCCTTCCATGCTAAGACTTAATAACAAACAATTTTTGTAAATTCTGATTAGTGTTTACAAAACTATAACGGAAAAGCAAAAAAAAAAAAAAAATTTTAAAAAAAGCCATTAAAAGCCAAAGTAATTCTGCAAAACAAAGTAAAGGGACTCCATTCATTAGTTACCAGTATGTATAAAACTACAGTAATTAAGCCACTGTGGCTCTGGAGCAGGGGATAAAGACACATAACAGGCTATATAAAGCCCCAAAACAGAGCTATATATATTTGAAAACTTAATATATAGTAGAGGCGACATTTTAAATCAATTGAGAAAAAGGATGAACTATTCAGTAAATGTTACTAGGACAACTGGTTATCCAAATGGGGAAAAAAATGAGATGCCTACTCACACCATGTAATAATAGTAAGCACTTACGTGTTTTTACGTACCAGATAATGTTCTAAATATTTTCTACATATTAACCACTCATTTAAACTTCACTACTATCTTACAAAACAGTACAAGAATCAGCCCCATTTTAGAGAGGAAAACAAAAAACACATAAATGTTAAGGATCTTGTCAAAGGTCTGTGATTTACACAGAACCAGAGTCTCTGATCTTTATTACATTATTTTTAGCTATTTGTGTTCATTACCTGTGATCTTATACTACATTATATTATAATGCCACTCAATACAGACATAAAAATATATTCAAGGCCTATAAAAAATGTAAGTGATAAAACCGTTAGAAGAAATTTTAGGAAAATACAAGGATAATCCTGGAGTTAGGCAACCTTTTAAATCAAAATCAGAAACTCAAAGCTAGAAAAGCAGCAGCATGTTTTATTTTATTGCATTAAAAAAAATTTTTAAACCAGCTTTTAGTGGCAAAATACCATAACAAAGCAAAAGACAAACAATGGATTTGGGGGAAACTGTGTCACATATAACAGATAAAGAATTTAGCCGGGCGCGGTGGCTCAAGCCTGTAATCCCAGCACTTTGGGAGGCC
>NW_016107518.1:1835653-1847638 GCF_001604975.1 Cebus imitator
CGTCTCAAAAAAAAAAAAAAAGAATTTAAAAGGCTAAACTGCTCAATACAAAAATGGGTGAAGCTATGTTCCAATAAAACTTTATTTATACAAATAGGTGGCTGAATGGATTTGATCGATTTTTTGTAGTTTGCTAATCCTTGCCTTAGAATATTATCCAGCAAAAAAATAAGTGAGCTATGTTTCAGTTGATGTAGAATGAGTTCTGCAAAAAATGAATAATGCAGATAAGTGTAAATTATATAATTCACATATATCTGATTATATGGGCATTGAGAAAGGTAGGAAAAGTTTACACCAGGTTGCTACTACTGGTTACTGGGAGGGGAAGGTTAGGAGAAAGGATGTGGAGGAAAGATAAAAATCCCCAAGCATATAGAATAGTTCCATGATAAAAAGCATCTTGTATGTATAATCCATTTATAAACATTACATTAGTTGGGCACAGTGGCCCACCCCTGTAATCCCAGCAATTTGGAGGGCCAAGGTGGGCAGACTGCTTGAGCCCAGGAGTTCACGACCAGCCTGGGCAACATGTCTAAACCCCATCTCTACCAAAACAAAACGAAACAAAACAAAAATTAGCCAGGAGTGGTAACTTGTACCTGTAGTTCCAGCTACTCGGTAGGCTGAGGTGGGAGGATCACCAGAGCACGGGAGGCAGAAGATGCAGTGAGCCAAGATTACACCATTGCACTCCAGTCTGAGTGACTGAGGGAGACCTTGTCTCAAAAAAAATAAATAAATAAATAGTATACCTATATGTGTGGCAGATGTGATGTATGTTCACACTCATGTAAATGCCTAAAGAAAAACATTTTTTTTAATGGTCACCAAAATAGGGATTATCTCAAGGATTTCTGTTTTATTTTTTTTCTTTCACCTCTGGTATTGTCTAAATATTTTACATAAAAATAGTATTAAGCAGAAACATAGCTATCTTCATTCATAAATTCATATACACACATATAGTCTGCACAGGAACATTATGAAAAGTCTGGGGTATATTTGTATGCTGAGATTAAGACTGTCAAGGTGAATAAATAATAAAAAATGTTAAAAATATGTAGAGTACGACTCTTCTGATATTAAAATATGTACACATGTACAGATGCTTGTGTGCTCATATTTAAATGTAAATACACAGGAAAAAGACTAGAATAGCAAATACTGAACAGTTAACATTGTTTCCTCCCTGAGGAGAGCAGTGGGTTTGAGCAGCCAACAGAGAGTGTACAGGAAAAACGCCTTTTATTCCATGTATTTCTGTATTGCCATTTTTTTAAATATATGAACAACTGCATATACATTCTTATCTTTTTTTTTTTCAATAACAAAAATTTTGTTGGTGGTGGTGGTGAACAATCCTTTGCTGGGAACAGGAGATGATTTTCTAAAAGATCTAACACCATTTTCTTTACTTACTTTTTGTCACAATAGAAGGGTTATTAAACATTCACTCCTTAGCTGACTTTATATAAAAGCTGTTCTATACTTCTCCCCAGGGACCTGACTCCCCAGCCACTTATATTTGCTTAATTTTGGTTTAGTATGGCCAGAGTCACTGGATTCCATTTTGAAATAGTTTAATGATCCTGTCAAGTATCTTCTACATTCCCAAGTCTCTGCAAATTTCTCACTTCTTAATGGAATAGCTCTCACTTCTTGATAGACTATTCCTCACATTCTGATAGAATACTTCACACTTCTTGATAGAATTCCATCTTGTGGAAAGAAAATATCCACAAGGAACTTCTTTCAGTTGTAACTCTCACCAATAGCAACAAATCACATCACTCAGTGCATGTCTTAATTGTGTGACCAGTAATTATTCTCAACTTTATTGTACCCAGAGTAAAACATTAACATATGGCATTTGAATACTTGCAGAAATAAAATGAAATCATCTGTCCTATTGCCAAAAGAGGTTCAAAGTTTAATAGTAGCGGAAACACAAGGCAGAATAGGCAGCATTTTTATATACCTACAAAAGCAAGCATTCTGTAAAATGTTCATCATAAGTATCAATGTATTATAATACACTAAGACACTGCTGTAAAAGGACTTCCTTTTTTACTACTTATTAATAATGTTTCTTTCAGCCATCCCATCCCTCCTGTCAATCTCCAAATCCTAGATTTCATCCACCCTGATCCTTTAGTGTCCACTATCACTATGCAGTTCAGACTATCTTGCTTTAAGTTCTCAACTACATCAGAAAATTAAAATAATTTTACATTCAAAAATCTCAACAACATTCATCTTATCAACTACGAGCAGGCACACAAGTGTTACAAACGTTTTCTACCCTGTTTTGCTGCGTAATAGCGCTCCTGGTTCCAGAGTTCAGTCTCTCTCTGCCCTGCACAGCTCATTTCTCCAAAAACTGAACCACCTCAGACACATCATCTTCCCTATATTTCAACTTTACAGAACCCCTCTCCTGGGGAAAACATGTAATTAATTGTTAACATTATATAGATCATTTTAATTGTCTGATAAACATACATGCTTTTAAAACTTCATGGCATACAGGTATACCATAAAAACAGTCAATGCCAATGTCTAATCAAAGCTGGATCTGAAATTCTTCTTTGGAATCATAATGTCCTATAAGGAAATTCTAGGGAGATTCAATTTCTATAGGTAATGTGCTTTGATACATTGTTCTAATTTACAGGACTACCTTCCCAACCATTCCCCCAAATTAAAAAATCTGAATTCCTTTATTCCACAAACATTGATAATAATAAGAGTGCTTTCCTTTTCTTCAATTTTCAGCCTTGTTCTTCTCCCCGTATCTCCCTCCCTGTAAAAAGACACTAAAAAAAACTATGGTCAGTAAAGTCAGGCAGACATGTTTTTGAATCCTAGCCCTTCTGCGCTAGTTGCTTAATTTCTCTCTGTATCTGAAATTTCCTCCCCAATCAAACAGGAAAAATTATGCTTCCTTTCAAGGAAATTTCTGTGACGATGAGAGAGAACATGTGTAAAATACCTCATTGCTGGTGAAATCCCATCTCTACCAAAAATACAAAAATTAGCCAGGTGTGGTGGTACATGCCTGTAGTCCCAGTTACTTGGGAGACTGAACAGGAGAATCACTTGAACCCTGGAGGTTGCAGTGAGCCGAGATCACGCCACTGAACTCCAGCCTGGCGACAGAGTAAGACTTGGTCTCAAAAAACAAACAAACAAACAAAAAACCCACTCATTGCTTGGCAGATAACAGGTCCTCAATAAATAGTAACTATTCACAGTTCAAGAACCTACGATATCTCTCCCAAAATCGCTAACAATCTAGGACTTCAGTTTTTACAATTACATTTTAGAAATTCTTATGTATAAAATAATTTGGAATGTACTTTTACTCATATTTTGACAACTGTTATGTGTAAAATAATATTAAGTGATCTTAAAACCAAGTATGGCCATCTTTCTTCCCTGTCTAATCTTTCAACAGCTCCCCATTACAACTAAAATAAAATCCAAATTCGTTACCATGGCCTGCCTAGAGGATCTGTTTCTGCCTCTCTCCAACCTAATATCGTATCACACACTTCCTCTCACTTCTCTCGATGGACTCTGAAGAAGCCACATTATTCAGTTGCTTGAACAATCTATGTCCTTTCCCACACTGGGGCCTCCGCATGTGCCATGCCTTCTGCCTGGAACACTGGCTCTGCATCCACTCTCTGTCACATGGCTAGCTTCTTCCTTCATGTTTTAACCAAACTGTCCCTTCTACAGAGGCCTTTTCTAACAACTATTTCTGAAGAGATCCTAGTCCTCTATCTTTCTACCCTATGTGTAATCTTCACAGCAATTACTTGTTTGCTTTTTTCTCTTTTCTAAGGTCTGTCTTCCCATGAGCAGGCTAGACTATCAGAGAGTATTAAAATGATCCCTGTCTTGCCATGACTAATTGCATCTTGGTTTTTGTTTGTTTTTTTGTTTTATCCTTTTTCAGGATCCTACAGGTAGGAAAGGTGCCTGGGCCAAGATGGAATTAAGTATTAGTGACTCTTAGTGACTGCGGATAACATCAAATCTCCACTGCTTTTCTAAAATCTGCCTTAGTCTCCAAAATTTGACATCGAGATGACTTTAAGTCTGTCCTTTGTAAAAATGTTTTAGGTAACTTCTTAAAGTACCATAAATAATTAAAGTTAATATTTTATATAACTTCTTCATGATGTGCAAGATGACAAGGGGCAATGTGATAACCTGCAAACAGTACCATCAATGTTCTGACCAGTTACCTGGAAATTCTCCAAAACAATTCTCAGGAAAAGTGTGTTAATAATAAACAATCTTAGCAATGTTTAGCTCATATTTAGCTATATTTTAGCTCAAAACTGGGTGAAATATGAATTGGTCATTTTTCATTCTGCTAGATGAGAAAAATGTAAGAATTTTCACATTAATTACAGAACATCCATGAAAGCTTTTTGGGGTTATTTTGGTTTGGGTTTTTTTTTTGGTACAGACAGGGCCTTCCTATGTTACCCAGGCTGGTCTCAAACTCCTGGCTTCAAGTCATCCTCCTGCCTTGCCCCCCAAAGTGCTGGGAATTCAGGCATGAACCACTGCACCCAGCCTGGAAATTTATTATAAGCCACTTTTTTAATACTAGTGGCCAGAAGATTCTCCTACGAGTAAGACCCGATACTGATGCACATTGGCCCAATTCCGTTACAAAGTCTTTTAAACTTCTCGATCAAAAGTGTTTTTCAGTTCCACTTTTGTTATACTGATGAAAACATGGCTGCAATGATAATACAATGTAAAAATTAACTCGGAGGGAGGTACAATCCAATGGCCTGAATCCTGGCACTGGTTTACACTGTAATATTTAATTACCACCATTTCATTTTAGCAACATCATCTTTAGAAATGCTGATTCACTGAATGCTTACAAAGGTTTCAACTAACTGATACTTCTTTGTTTAATGATGTTTTATTTTTCTACTATGGGCAAGGATAATTTACTAGTATTCCAGGCACCAAAAGTTATAGCAAAGTAAACTGTCAAGTTATTTTTAAACAGGTCATCTCCTTTGCAAAACTTCAAAGTTATTGTGACCTAATATAAGACTCGATAATCAACAAATTTGGAAGCCATCCTAAATAACTCTGAACTAGATACAACTATACTTCATCAATCTTCAAGATCACCCTAATTTTGTATGTGTATCTGTTTTATCTTACTGCTACAATTACATAGCCTTCTGTGGGAGAGAGTTATTTGTTTTACAAAGAAAAAACAAACCTATATATTGTGGCTCTCAATCTTTTGTGGGTTTAAAAAAATCATAATGATAAATTTCTCATTAATTCATTGCCATTTGCAGAGGTAATGGGTTTTCCCATTCATTTTAATAAATTATGGTAACAAGAGGAGAGAATGCTTGAAATTAAAACTTTCCTAAACAATGTAGTTCATCTTATTGGTTTAGCAAGTCACCACAAAGAGTTTGTAAAACAAGGGACTGAAGGCAAAACCATCAAGACATAAAAGAGAAGTCAACGGATCCAGTATTTAGTCCTAGCTTCCCTAACAAAATACAAGGACACTTCTAAGACAGAATGGGAATTACTGGACAAAGTCTAAAGGCATAATAAGAGTTAACATTTACTAAGCATTTACTATGTGCCAGATTTACCTACATTAATTATTTCAATTCCCCATTGCTAGTGGTAAGAACTATTATTATCCACATTTACAATTAAAAAACTAAGCCACAAAGAGAATAAAGAATTTGCCTAGTTATGATGCTAGCTGGTGAAGGAGAAAGATCTGAACCAAGTTGGTCTGGTTCCTCTGTGCCCAAGACTGTAACTACCAGATCTACACTATCCAATAATAGTGATGTATGACATGTGGTTATTGATGACTTAATATAGCTAATCTAAATTAAGATTTTCTTTAAATAGCATAAAATACACACCAGATTTAGAAGACTTAGTGCACACATACAGAATGTAGAATATTCATCAATAATTTTTGTACTAATTACATGTGAAAATATTTTGAATATAGTCATGTAAATAAAATATACTATTAAAACTAATTCTACCTGTTTCTTTTTACTTTTCTACAATGGTATCTAGAAAAATTCAAATTATGTATTTGGCTTGTACTATATTTCCATTGTATAGGACTGCACTGGCTTGTTACCCTTCATTAATGTGTTTTAAAATAATCAAGTTCTCTAATAAAAAACAAACATTGTATTATTTCTGGAAAGGGTAAAAGATTAATATGAAAAATGGCAATAACTGTGAGGACTCAAAGCAAAGTTCTTTCCTAGCTATCAAATATAAATAACTGGCCTGACATCTAAACAACAAAAATGAAACAATTTTTAAGTGGCTACCAGTACCCTCTCTTTAATGCCTAATCAGAAATGTCTATTTGGAAATGAAACTTTTTAGAAATTTTTCATTAAAAGCTCAGTAATAATTAATTCATTATTGATGAATGCCCAAACCACTGGCTAACAGAAGTCACACAATTTGAGTGTCATCCACAAATCATTAATTATAAAGGGGTAAATGTACCTTTACAACAGACAGATCTGGCAGGCACCATCTTAAATGAGTGATCAAATTCATTATTAACAGTAGTGGAACAACCCGGCTTCATACACATCCTGATAAGGTGCAATAAGCAGCCTGTAGTATTCTTGCCAAAAGTGTCTAACCTAAATCTAAGCATGAAAAAATAATTACCCAAATCAAGAACATGAGACATTCTACAAGACAACTACCCTGGACTCTTCAAGAAAAAGATCGTGAATGCCATAAGAAACAAAGGCAGTAAGAGGGCTGTTCCACATGAACTAATGAGACTAATGAGAAACAAGCAAATGCAATGAGTGAAAATGTACTGGATCCTGGGCAACAAAAAACATTTAGGGAATATCCAGGTGACTTCAAATGTTGAGTATGTTAGATAGCATTACTGAATTAATTTTAATTTTCTTAGATGTGATTAATGATACTGTTATTTAGAAAAATGTCCTTATTCCTAGATACTTTCACAAAATTAAGACTTCAAGAGAAAACACTGCATTAGGTTGTTGTCTAAGCAATTACAATATAGCAGAATCTATGCAACACATAGCAGGTACTCTTAGTCGGATAGACTCAAGAAATTCAATGCCCTGCCCAGAAAAGTAGTATTTTTGAGAAGCAAGCATAGAGATAACTTTCAAAAAGTTTGACTGTAAAAGGTAGAGGAGAGATACGTTGGTAAATTAAGATGACATGAGCTTGGTTTTCTCTTATATTCTTTGCAATAGAGGAGAGAGTTGAGCAAGTTGAAAAGTTGGTGGAAAGAGCCAGTAGAAAGACTGAAATAGATTCAGGCAAGAACAGGGTAAGAAGATGATACAGGCTTCTGACCACATTGGAGTATCAAGGATGAGACCCTCCTTGCCTTGGAGAACTAAAAACTGGACAAAATCAATGAGACAATGCTTTTCAGATACTAGACAACAGATAGCACAGGACTATGACCCTTGAGAGAGAGGTAAACAAAGTAAGCTCTAAAATGACACCATCTTACAGCCTGTAGACCATTTCCAGGCCTCAGCACAGCGTAGGAAAAAACAAAGAGAGCTTTGCAGTCTCACAGAGTTGAAGAGGCAGAGATCAGGACTGGGGAGGCCAAGGAGACTGCAATTTGCAGATCAGAGTACAAATAGAAAAGAGCTGCAGAAAGAGCGGGAGAGAGAGCGCATGCGAGAGAGAAAGCAAGAGTAAGAACATGCTCCACAATTTGGCAGAAGAGTCCCCTTGACTACTAATGTGCACATGAGGAGATTGAAATTGTACAAAGTTATGTTTTCTAACCACAATGGAATTAAACTACAAATCAATAACAGAAACCTGAAAAATCCCAAGATATTTGGAAATTAAGCAACATACTCATAAACTAACCCACAAATCAAAGAAATCACAGGAGAAATTACAAAATATTCTGGATTTAATGAAAATGAAAATACAGCATGACTAATGTGTATAATGCAACTAAAGCAATGCTTAAAGGGAAATTTAAAGCATTAAATGCTTACATGAGAAAAGATGTGTAGAAGGATTAATTTTGGATTGAAGGAAGGCTACCTCTCTTGTTACAAGAAAGAAGAATGAAAATATGAGTAGGCTTGCTGGTACTTACAGGAATCATTAATGGCTTATATAGCTTCTAAAATATGAGATGAGTTCATTGCAGCTGATGAGAGAAGGCTGGTGGTATTGGGAAGGACCAGAATTTTCAGATAGTGTAAAACATCTGAAATAGCTGTGGCCAAAATGGAAGAGCACACTAACAAAGCAAAATAGGATTATTGGGCTACTCGGAGAGCCCAGTTAACGTTGGTAACTGTATTTAAAGAAGTTCAAATATGAGAATGTGATTTGATAAAGCAGAAAAAAAAGGAAAGTAGACATTTGAAATTTAATTTTTCTAGGCAGATGAGTTGAAAGTGACAGTGAAGACGGTTCAAAATATCAAAGTGGCTGGGCACGGTGGCTCACACTTGTAATTCAAGCACTTTGGGAGGCCTAGGTAGGTGGACCATCTGAGGTCAGGAGTTTGAGACCAGCCTGGCCAACATGGTGAAACCCCCGTCTCTACTAAAAATATAAAAATTAGCTGGGCATGGTGGCACACACCTGTAATCCCAGCTATTTGAGAGGCTGAGGCAGGAGAATTGCTTGAACCTGAGAGGCAGAGGTTGCAGTGAGCCAAGATCATACCATTGCACTCCAGCCTGGGCAAAAGAGTGAGGCTCCATGTCAAATAAAAAAAAAAAAGAAAAAGAAAAACATATCAAAATGGTTGTCTACGGAATCTAAGGCAGGGAAGGATATAAATAGGACTGAACTGAGATGAATAAAAATAGCACAGCTATAATGTGAGGAACCTGGAATGACTGGAGACCATGTGAGACTGGAGTATCATTTTAATATTTTAGGGCTGCTGAGTGATGACAAGGGGTAGGGCACATTTATAGAAGCTGGTGTTTGAAATGTCATAGAAGAGAGGTGACTGGCGATGATGAGGTTAAAGAACTGAAAATGATATTGAGAACGGATGTCAATTAGACACAAATTAACGAGAACAATGGTGGATTTGGAATGGAGAGGAAGACTGTAAAATAACGCCTGAAGTTTTCAATAAATGAAAGTGAATGGTAAGTATACAAATGATAGCAAACAAGAGAAGCAGAAAATGGTAACATTCAGTGGTTCACATCTTGAAAAAGAGCAGTTTTCTAAGAGTAATTATTTCACATTTTTGAAAATGATTTTTCCATTTGTTGTATTTGACCAAGTGTAGAAAGTTATCACAAGACAAAAGTATGCCAGATTGCAGGGTCATTTATTATGCCGGCGACCACAGAGGACTCACGTCTCTCCAACCTGTGGTGCCAAAAGGAGGGTGCCATGATTTTTTATACCCGAAAAACCACCCTGGGAGTGGGGGTGAGGGGCAGGGATGGGGATGATAAGGTTTCGGACATTTCAAGGGCTAGGGGATTCTGTGATTCACCTCCTGGGTGGAGACAAGGGCGGGGGTCTCCGGACATTCCAAGGGCTAGGGGATTCTGTGATTCACCTCGTTACTTAAGTGGTTTACAGAAGTCAAGATATACATTTGTTTACACATCACAGATTTTAGCAGTTACTGATAAGAAAAGGTAAGCAGCTTTACATAGTTTTGAGGAACAAACTGGCAGTTCTATTTACAGAGGCCAAGGACAGCAGTTATTGTAAGGAGAATGGGGCAGCCATTTCAACTTATCTAAAAACAGTTTTGCATTTTATAAAATAGTTTTGCTCCGGTTCTGGCTCTAGGCCAGCACAATATCACACATTATTCCTCAGTAATCAGCTATGTTCTAGAGAGCTGATGTTGTTCTAAATATTGCTAATAGAGTACTTTCCTCATATGGAAAACAGGTATTACAGATTTTATTCAAGTACACCACCATATGTCTACAAATTGCTACCAAGTTCAGTTAAAAAAATATCTGAGTAAAGCTGCATTAATTCATGAACACAGAAAACAAATAGCACATGAATAATTTATTGAAAGCTTCTGCTGTCAGCAGCTTTACTAACAGAAGCAATATTTATGAAACCCCATAGGACAATCTAACAACTTAAATATATGCAAAAGAAAAGAACACAAGACTAAAAATCCTTAATAAGGAATCTTATAATATCAAAGCTAGTCTCTGCAAAGAATTCTGTACATGCACAAGCTTTCAATGAAAAATAAACAGATGTGTTAGAAAAATCCTATCAGTCTCACAAGGTCTGTAGACCAGGTTCTAGAATTCTTCTATTCAACTGTGCATTTACTGATGGAAATAAACTAAATTCAAAAGCTTCTTAACTCAATCCTGCATTAGTAAGCTGTTGCATTGGCATAGACAAATTTCATTCATTCACTAAGCTCTTAATATAGCTTGATAACACACTTGTGATATAAAATAATCTTGAAGAAAAGAGGAGGAAACCTCTAAAATTCGAGAAAGACGTTAACAGCATCAGAAGAATAGGACACTATCCCCAAAATACCCACAATAAGCAGTTGTAAATGCATCTCTGGGAGTAAAACAAGACTTTCCACACTGCTGCATATCATTTTCAGAGAGATGTAGAATTAGTTACTGAAATGGAATGCAAATGGCCCTTAATCGTTTTAAAAGATGCTCAACTTCGTAATAAAAGAAATGCAAATTAAAACTACAGTGAGATACAATTGCTCACCTATCACATTGGCAAAAATCCAAATGTTTAACAACATACTCTGCAGGCAAAGTATAGGAAAATAGGTGGATGGAAATGCAATATGGTACGTTCACCATAAAGGAAAATCGCAAAATCTAGCACAATTAAATATGCATTTACCCTTTTACCTAGCAATCCCATGTCTATGAATCTCTCCCAAAATACAAAATATTGGGCCAAATATAAAAACAGGCCAAAATATAAAAACAGGTAGGTACAGGCTAGGCTATTCACTGTACCACTACTTGTAGTAATAACCTGGAAACAACTTCGATGTCCCTCAGTAAGGGACATGTTGAATCAACTATGATACACTGACACAAGGAAGTACTATGCAGCTGTACACAGGATTGTAAAATAACTTTATTTCCTACTATGGAGTGATTTCTATAATAAGTGAAAAAAGTAAGTTTGGAGAAAAATGAGTATATGTACCTAAAGAAGGTAGGATATTAACACATACACACACAGACATAACTTTTAATACACATAGAGAGAGGAAACATGATGAAAGAGACAGGAATTGAGGCTAAGTCTCTTCACAGAACTTGTTCACAGATTTGACTTTGAAGCTATGTAAACATTTTACATAATTAAAAAACAAAATTCAATTTTAAAAATCTCTAAAAAGTAGAAATTAGACAAACCTAATTTACCAGCTGTCATTAAAATCCCACAGAGAACTAGTTCAAGACAATTTAAGAACACAATAACCAAACTATACATAGTAGGATATACCCTAAGCACCAAAAGAACCAAAAAATATTTTTAACTGTTAAGTGACCACTTTATTGCAGTTAGTATTAGTGTGTGTGTGTGTGTGTGTGTGTGTGTGTGTGTGTGTGTATGCTGGGATAAAGCAAATGAATAACTTTACTGATACCATGGAGAACATGATATTGTTGGCGTAGAAGAAAAACACTATAGCCGTAAAAATCAGTAACATTAAGTACAACCTTCTAGCCTTCAATTTTAAGTACCAATATAAATTCATTTTATTACTTTAAAAGATAGGTATATCCTAGCTCACTTCACTTAAAAGGTCTGATGACCTTTTAAGTCATCACTTAAAAGTACTGATGACCAACCCAGTAGCAATGAGCACTTTCCATGATCAGGTTTTAGTCTCTATGCACCATTTTCCACTCAAAAGAACTTACAAAAAAAAAAAAAAAA